>NC_056729.1:673059131-673419590 GCF_019279795.1 Protopterus annectens
CGGAGGCTTCTCTGGAGTCTCAGGGGGAGACTTTGATTTTGCAGGAGGTGGTCTCTCAGGAGGCAGGTCAGGCTGAAGGGGCTTCCCAAGTTACTGTACTCCCCTCCCTTCCTAGGGTGGTTAGGCCTTCTCCTTCTGTTTCCAAGGCTTCTCCCAGAGGCAGGCCAGTTTCAGCTTCTGTTGGTGTCACTCCTAGTTCAGCAGGGTCTGTGCCTAAGAAGCACATGCTTAAAATGGCAGAAGATTTAATTACTCTGATTAGAGGTTCCATGCCCCCTCCTGATAAGAGGCCTAGGGTGGAGCCAGAGTTGGGAAGTTTTGAGCAGGCTTCGGATATTTTAGCGTCTTCAGCTGAAGACTTGCAGGAGTGTTCTCCTTATTCTGATTCTGATGCAGATGATTCCACTCCTTCTGCTTCTCCTCCAGAGGATTTTTCTTTTTCAGAGACACTTCATTCTATGAGGGAACATTTTAAGTGGGAAGGTCAGGACTTTTCTCATTCTAGGAAAAGGCTTAGGGAGTTTTTGCTGTTACCCCAGCATAGGCCCTTGGTTATACCCCCTGTTCTAAATGTTGTGGAAGATGTGTTTGCAGAGGCTTCACTTAATCCTGATTCTCTGCCTCCTGCTCCTGTTAAACCGGATAGGTATTACAGGGTGCCTGAGGCTCATAAATATCTTTATAAGAGTCCTAGGGCGGACCCAGAAACTATTAGTCAGGGACCTAAGGGTGTCAAGGCCTCTGTTGTAAAAAATCCGGTTCTTCTAGATAAAGAAGCCAGAGCTTTGGATAGATGGGGAAAGAAGGTCTATACATCCTCTACCTTAGCTATGAGGGCTTTGAATTGCCAGTTTCATATGTTGAAATATCAAAACTTTCTTCTTTCTCAATTGAAGTCTAAGGTGGATGCTCTGGCAGAAGGCATGGAGTGTAAAGAGTTGCAAGATTTGGTGCATGTCTCTGAACAAGTGGGTAAGCATTCATTACAGTGTGGTTTTGATGCTGTGCAGGCCTCGTCTAGGGTGGCTGCCACTGGCTCAGTTCTTCGCAGGCACGCCTGGTTAAAGGATCAGAATTTATCTGACCATGTTAAGACAAGGATTTTGGATGCTCCTTTGCAGTCTGATGTGTTGTTTGGTTCACCTGTGGAGTCAGTCTTGAAGAAAATGGAAGACAAGGCTAAGTCTATGCAGGCCGTTAAAGATTTTTTGCAAGTTCAGCCTCCGAAGTTTAGTAGGAATTGGCCTGCTAAGGGGTGGACGTATCCTTCTTATGATTCTCAATCTAGGGGTAGATCTAGACGTGGTAGGGGCAGAGCTCAGAGTTCTTTCAGGCCTAGAACAGGGAGTTCACCTGCACAATCTTGGTGAGGGCAGGGGCCAGTCCTTTCGTAAACAGGCCCAATGACCTACTTTTCAGCTGCCAGATCCTTCTTGCCTGGCAGCACCTTTGGGAGGAAGGTTAGCACTCTTCAAGGAAAATTGGATGTTGATTACCCAAGACAAATGGGTATTGGATATCATACACCAGGGTTACAAGTTTTATTTCCATACCTTGCCTCCTTTCAAAGGCATGCGGACGTTCCACCACAGCAAAGACTAGAGGCTCACAAACAAATTTCTCTACTACTTCAAATAGGGACCATACAACCGGTCCCTCTGCCAGAAGTGGGCCTAGGATTTTATTCTCGCCTGTTTCTAGTACCAAAGAAAGGAAACACGTGGAGACCAATTTTGGATTTATCTATCCTCAACACATATCTGGACATTCCCAAGTTCAAAATGTTGGCGTTACAACAGCTTTTACCTCTGCTGGGCAAAGATCACTGGATGGTGACTCTGGATCTCAAGGAAGCTTACCTTCATGTTCCTATCAGGCCCAGTTGCAGGAAGTATCTGCGTTTTCGGGCTGGGACTTCACATTATCAGTTCTCTGCATTGCCCTTTGGCTTATCTACTGCGCCCAGAGTGTTCACCAAGGTTCTGGCTCCAGTGGTAGCTTTCTTCAGGCTAAGAGGAATACAAATCTATCCTTATTTGGACGATTGCCTGATTCTGGCCCAAGAAAAGGACGAACTTCTTCATCATTTACAGTATGTGATGGCAGTGTTAAGATGCCTGGGGTATTCTGTGAACGAAATAAAGTCCAGTGTAGTACCCTCTCAGGACATGTGCTTTCTGGGTGTGAGACTGAATACAGCATCCCAGATGGCCTTTTTGACCCCGGACAAACAAAAGAATCTTTCTCTTTACTTCCACCAGTTGTCTCATCAGTCCAGGCTGACTGCAAGGACAGTCCTTCAAGCCTTGGGGTTCATGGCATCTTGTATTCTGGTACTTCCCAATGCCAAACTGCATATGAGGAAGCTACAGTGGTATCTCAAGAATGTATGGACACAGCACTGCCAAGATTTGGACACTGTCATTCAGATAATACCTTGCATTCAAAAGGAATTTTTGTGGTGGGCTCAGGAATGTCACCTAAACAAGGGACTCTCTGTGACCCGGCCAGAGGCGAGTCAGATTTTAACGACAGATGCCTCAGACAAAGCTTGGGGAGCTCATCTAAATGGAAAATGGGTACAAGACACGTGGCCTGCCAGACTTCAACATCTACATATCAACTTGAAGGAGATGTTAGCAGTCCAATTTGCATTGATAGCTTTCAAGGATTTACTTCTTCCAGGGCAGGTGTTGATTCAAACAGACAACACGACTGTCATGTGGTACATCAACAAGCAAGGGGGAACACATTCTTATCCTCTATGCAGACAAGCAATGATTTTGTGGGAGACTGCTCTCAGTTTACAGCTAAATCTTCAGGCAAGGTTTCTGCCAGGAGCACAGAACTCCTTAGCAGATGTGTTGAGCAGACAAATTATGGATCCCCACGAGTGGAAATTGGATCCTCATGTATTTCAGAGATTGACAGTGTTATGGGGAACTCCAGACATAGATCTGTTCGCTTCTCCACTAAATTACCAGCTGCCAAAGTTTTGCACAAAAGGTTTCATCCCACAGCTTGGAAAGTGGATGCTCTCTCATTCAATTGGAGCAATCTTCACGTGTATGCCTTTCCACCTCTGCCTCTCCTCCCAAAGGTACTGCTGAAGGTCAGACAGGACAAGCCAAACATGATTTTAATAGCTCCAGTTTGGCCTCGACAGCACTGGTACCCATTACTGAGAAGTCTGGTACAGGAGCCTCCATGGCCTTTGCCTTGATTCCTCACCTGCTGTCTCAGGAGAACAGTCATTTACTCAATGTCAAACTTCATTCTCTACATCTGACAGCCTGGCATATTCTGTTTTAAACCCTGGAGGGTCTCAGCTTCCACAACAAGTTTTGAATGTTATTTTGGAGGCCAGAAGGCCTAGTACAAGGAAAGTTTACGCAGATAAATGGAGGAGATTTTTATTTTGGAGTACAGCAAAGGACTTTGATGTTTCTAAACCTAATTTAAGTGTTGCTTCAATACCTTACTGAGTTATTGGACAAAGGTTTGTCCTTCTCCTCTATAAAGGTTCATGCTGCAGCAATTTCTGCTCACTATGACTGTGACCCACCATTATTTTCTCAGCCTTTGTTTAAGCAATTCCTTAGAGGGGCAAAGAATATAAGACCCCCACGTAGAGCTCCTACTCCTGCTTGGGATCTCAATTTTGTGTTGGAGAAACTCACTCTACAACCTTTTGAGCCTGCAGCATCGGCAGAGTTGAAATATTTATCATGGAAGACTGCTTTTTGTTGGCCATTACCTCTGAGAAGGGTTTCTGAATTACAGGCCCTTATGGCAGTTGAGCCTTTCTTAATTTTCCACAAGGATAGGGTGTCTTTGCGTACTAACCCTTTTTATGCCTAAAGTGGTTTCTAGTGTGGCTTTAAACCAAACTATTCATTTGCCTACTTTTTATGCAAACCCCCAAAATAAAGGGGAAAGGATTTTGCACACTTTGGATATACACAGACAGTTGCGATATTATTTGAGCAGAACTAAAGGGTTCAGGCAGTCTCAGCAGTTGTTTGTTTCTTTTGCTTTGGGTTCTCAGGGCAAACCTGTGTCAAAACAAACTATTTCTAAGTGGATTGTTTTTTGTATTGCTTTCTGTTATTCCCATCATGGTAAGGAGATTCCAGCTTGGATTAGGCCTCATTCCACTAGGGCTACTGCCACTTCTACAGCTTTTTAAGGGGTGGCTACTAAAGATATTTTGGAAGCAGCTACTTGGAGTTCAGTGCATACTTTCTCTAAGCATTACCACCTTCCACTTTACTCTAAATCTAGGGCTGGATTTGCCACTGCAATTTTACAGGGCATTTTGGCAGCTCCTAATGCTTTATAGTTTTGCCATCCTCCCTTACCTCTGCTTTGGGATTCTACCCATATGTAAGGACTGCAGCAATGTGAGATGAAGAACATAGTACAGTTTTGTACCTACCATAAATGTAGATGTTCGAAGATCCACATTGCTGCAGTCCAATTTACCCTCCCTCCTTCCCTCTGTTGTTGAGGGTGGTGTTGTGCTTGGTGTTGTACATTTTGTAAATGTGGTTAGTGCACGGGTGGTTGGTTAGTTTTTGCTGGTTTTTTGGCTGTGGCCTTTCTTGTTAGGGCCTTCTGACATCTGGGGCAAGAAAAGACTGAGGAAATGACGTCGGTCATGCGCTTTTGTACCCTGACGTTCTGATGTCAGTTTTAAGCGCCTTGACCGACGTCAGCCTAATACTTTGGTATTCGGGCCGACCGAGGACAGCGGACTACCCATATGTAAGGACTGCAGCAATGTGGATCTTCGAACATCTACATTTATGGTAGGTACAAAACTGTACTGTTTTTGTGCTAGTATACATCTCAGGAAACTCCTGGTACCCTGCAGAGTTCTACAGCAGCAGAGAGACAAAAGAGAGACTTTGGAGTGATTAAGTATCATTTTTTTTTTCATTTTCTTAGTGCCTTTAGCTAATTCCGCCAAAAACGCCGATTTTCTAGAGTTCTGTTATTTAAAAAGCTTGTTTCAGCTACATATTGTACTTATTTTACTGCCTGCACTTTTTACAAAGTTGTTTTTTTGTTTTAAATTACCTGTGTAACTGTTGTAGGCTACACACTCAAGTGTGATGGCCTTTTCTGTGCATTTAAAGTGTTTTTTTTGATTGTATCTGCTTTATTTTCTGAAAAAAACAAAAAAAAAAAATAAAGAAACAAAATATATACATGTTTTCCCACCTTTCTAAGCTAGTTAAGTCCAGTTTTCAGGTTAGTGCTGAATTCAGGGCTATGTTACAAGTTTTTGTGTTTGCCCATACCTTACTTGGATAGAAGGAAGTTTTCACAGTGGGAGAGGGAGCTTTGAGCAGCCTATCTGTCCCTGCAGCAGTGGTTTCAACTCAGAAATTAGTAGTTTATTGGCCATTTTGGGCTAATTTCTCTTTCATTTCCCTGCTATTCTTCTTCTTTCGGCTTCTTCCATTAGGGGTCGCCACAGCAGATGAAATGTTTTAATTTCTTGCTGTCCTCTGCATCTTGCTCTGTCACACAAACCACCTGCATGTCCTCTCTCGCCACATCCATAAACCTTATCTTGGGCCTTCCTCTTTTCCTGTTACCTGGCAGCTTCATCCTTAGCATCTTTTTCCCAATATACTCTGCATCCCTCCTCAGCACGTCCCAACCAACGTAATCTTGGTTCTCTGGCTTTGTCTCCATACCTAATAATGAACCAAAAGGCACATAAACCAAAATAAAAACACGCTGCCCAAGGTAGGAACTCAAAGCTGCTCAATCCTTACAAAGAGGAAGTTCCACTGAAGACCAAGTATAAAAGTGATAAAATGTTTAATCACGAACAAGAACACAGCACAATACACCAGGGTTAAGCGCTTTCATCTAAAATTAGACTTCATCAGAACCCTGAACAGAGGAAAGGAATTCAATTATATACAAGAATATACAAAATTAGGCGCCAAAAATCTTAAAGCAACACTCATGATATTCACAAAATCACAAAAATAGTGATAAATAATAATAATACAGAAACAAACTACTAATACTAAAATAGTATTTGTGACAAAATATGTATTTATAAATGTATAATATATATTATGTAAATATAACTGTATTTATGTGTGTAAAATGGGCTTAATACTAATAAAATCATTTACCCCTGGGTAGCAAGTTGCATTGGTCCTAAACTGCCAAATTGCCTCTCTTTTGGCCAAATTCACTTTCCAATTCCCCCCACAGGGGTTAATATCAACCCTATCAATAATAATAAAACTTAAAATAGTGGGTACTGTCATATAAAGAAACATGGTGAGCTAAAGCATTTTTAACATCACCCTTCCTAATTTTATACAAATGCTCGTAAATACGTTTTCTAAAGGGCCTCTCGGTCTTGCCGATATAAAACGCGGAACATTTAAAACATACTGCTAAATATACCACTCTGGGGGTCTGACAATTACCACCATTACTCTTAACGAATGTTTTGTTAAAATTGTCTAACCTGACCCCACTAGTTTCAAAAATGGACGAACACTGACCACAGCATCCACATTTCTTTGTGATGCCTGGGCTAAATCTTGAAACCTTCTTTAACTCAAGTAAATTTTTAATATTAGGACCTGTTCTAAACACAAAACTAGGTTGACTGCCCAAAATATTCACACAATCTTTGTCAGATTGTAGAATTTTCCAACATTCAAAAATTATGTTTTTAATATATTGTACGTGTGGGGAGAATGTCAAAACACAAACTCTAGAAGTTTGTATTGAAAAAGATGAACAATTATTTCTAGGCAAATCACCTTTCCCTAAAATGGGAGAAAATTTTTTACCCCATTCACGTGTAACATAAGAGATAACGTCACTTAACATACCATTCGGATAACCCCTATCCAAAAACATGGATCTAATAAGTTCCAATTCCCTTACCATAACAGATTTGGTAGAAGACATACGGGCAGCTCTAACACATTGCCCCTTAAATATATTCCTAAAAGTGTACCTAGGATGATCACTTGAAAAATGCAAATAGTTATTCGAAAAAGTGTTCTTACGATATATCCTAGAATCAAATCCGTTGGCTGAATGACTAATGAAAGTATCCAAGTAGGCAATCCCTGTGGGGGAAAACTGATGAGTAAACCGTAAAAAGTCCATGGATTGATTAATGTAATCCATAAATTCGGAAATCTCAGTTACAGAACCATTCCACAGGATAAACAAATCATCCAAATATCTATTGTAAAAAATAATCTTGGAAAAATATGGGGAGGAGAAAAGAAAAAGTTTCTCCCACTCATACATGACAAAATTGGCAAAGATGGGTGCACACGAGGCACCCATCGCCACCCCTTTAGTCTGTCTGTAAAACTCCCCTTCAAAACTAATATAATTGTGATCCAAAAACCAAGGACATCATATCAACCAAAAGACAAATTCGATCCCAGGTGAAATCTGAAATGGATCGTAGACTATTTTCAAAATAAGTTAGTCCTATGTCCTTCGGAATACATGAAAATAAATCGATGACGTCATTGGTCAAAAAAATTAAATCCTTGTCCCACAACTCAGGTGATAATTTCCCCAAGAAGGACCAGGAGTCTTTAACAAGGTGGGGAATTCTCTCGTACAAAGGTTTTGTCCATCGGTCGATCACCGTACCAATAGGAAAAGTTTTTGACTTGCCACCTGAAACAATAGGTCTAAAAGGCGGGTTGGAAAAACATTTATGGACCTTGGGAATCCCAAAAATGGTTGCCAAAACTGGAAAATCAACCTTGATAAAGTCATAAATATCTTTAGGAATCCTGTTAAGTAAGTATTTCTCAATGGCAAGATCAATTTTACAATACCCTACATTGATTTCATTAAGAGAAACCACTTCATAATTCCCAGATTCCAAAACAATTTTTGTCATGGCATTAACATAGTCCACATTATTAAACAACACAACTCCTCCCCCCTTATCGGGTTTCATGACCCTAAAATTATTGTTGGATAGAAAAAAATCCAAACATTCACGTTCATCCTTAGTAAGGTTGTTTATACTGTCCGAAGGGAATGCATGGTGGTTAATCGTGTTAAATCTATAAATATCCTGACATATCATTTGATCAAAAAGAGCTACCTTTGGGTGAGGTGCTGGTACATAAGTACTTTTTTTTTTCAAAGACAATCTGTCACTGGTGATGTCCATGTGAATGTTATTGTCATTTTTAAATTGCATGGCCAAATTAAGGCGCCTGCAATAAAGTTTGACATCCCTAATCACATTAGTCAAATTCATCTTACCAGTGGGCACGAATTTAAAACCTTTAGAAAAAAGTTGGAACATATCAGGGGTAATATTAATGTCAGTATAGTTGAAAATATTAAACCCAGAATGAGAATGAACAATCTGTTTTTCACCATTAATAAAAGAATCTGGTGCAATCCGTGCAGAACAGGTGTTAACATCTACATGTTGATTACTTTTTACCACCTCTTGTTGTTTGACAGTAATCGTTTCTTTGGGGCTGGAAAAAATCTCCCCCCCTGAAAATTGGAATCATGGTCCAAGTGTCTATTATTTTCATTATTTTGACTAAAACCCAAACCTTCTACCCATATCCTTTCTCTCTTGAGGCCAAATGTATGCAATTTTATTGTTATAACTATCTAAATCTCTAGATATTTTTCTACATTTTCTAGAATAAATATTCTTAACTCTTTGTTCCGCGGAAAAAAATTGCTTATTATATAAGTCAGTCCATTCAGAAAAATTCTGGTCATGTGTAATGTCATAATCAAGTTTTTCCACTTCACTAATAAGTTTAGACAGTTTCTCGTCATTAGTTTTTAACAACAAACGCATAAGTTCAAAACCAAAACCATCAAATAGTTTGTTGAAATTATGCTTGACATTATCACAATAATCAATTCCTAGGGGCAGTTTGAAGAACCGAAGCCCCTTAGGAACAATATTTAAAGTCAGACATCTAGACAAATAAGCATTGTCCAGCTTAATACATTTAATAGTGAACAACTTTTTACCAAAGTCAAAAATCATGTGTTTAATGTCCACTTTATCCCCCACAACAGGGTCCGAAATAGTCCTCCTGTCAGTATTGTCACCAAAATCAAAATTGTCATCTAAGAAGTTATCCAAAGTGTCCAACTTCGTAAAAATACCACCAGGGCCTTTCCCTGTATAAACCACGTTCTTTTTAGAAGGATTCACTACAACAGGTGATGAATTAAATGCACCTTGCCCCATAGTTTTTCCAGCATTTGTCAACATAGTTTACTGGGGGGGACATACCTGCATAGGTTTTAGCAGCCATAGGTCTCTTTGAACGAGCTCCCAATCTCTCGTTCTCATCACGTACTTGGTATAAACTGAAGTCAAATGTGAAATCAATCTCGTCTTCTTTATCGAGCAAATGTCTACCAGAACCCACTTCTTTTAAGTTTAGATGGTCAAATAATTCCTCAGGTGGTGAGCGAATCTCCTTTGTGTTAGCACATTGTCCATTTGGGATTAAAAAGTGTTCACTAGAACCTGAAAAAGAATTATTGCTAAATTTCGGGCTAGAAACGTTGTTGTTAGTCTCAGCTACTTGAACGTTGACTGCACCTACGTTAGCTGAGTTACGTACATTGCATACATTAGTTAGCGTCAAAGAACGCTCAACCAAACCAATGAGACGGGCTACCTCTTCTTTCAAACCCGAAAGCTCCGCCCGAAGGGAAATATTCTCCTCGTTAACAGGAACAGCAGGAGTCCCAACCAAAGGGCTAGCCATGAAGACGACACTGTAATAATGAACCAAAAGGCACACAAACCAAAATAAAAACACGCTGCCCAAGGTAGCGACTCAAAGCTGCTCAATCCTTACAAAGAGGAAGTTCCACTGAAGACCAAGTATAAAAGTGATAAAATGTTTAATCACGAACAAGAACACAGCACAATACACCAGGGTTAAGCGCTTGTTGTCTCCAAACCTTCCAACCTGGGCTGACTCTCTCTAATATAGTTATTCCTAATCCTGTCCATCCTTGTCACACCCAGTGCAAATCTTAACATCTTCAACTCTGCCACGTCAAGCTCTGACTCCTGCCTTTTTGTCAGTGCCACTGTCTCCAACCCATATAACATAGCTGGTCTCACTACCCTCTTGTAGACCTTCCCTTTCACTCTTACTGGTACTCATCTGTCACAAATCACTCCTTACACTCTTCTCCACCCACTCCATCCAGCCTGTACTCTCTTCTTCACCTCTCTTCCACACTCACCAGTGCTCTGAACTGTTGATCCCAAGTACTTAAACTCATTCACCTTCGCCACCTCTACTCCCTGCATCCTCACCATTCCTCTATCCTCCCTCTCATTCACACACACATATATTCTGTCCTAGTCCTGCTGACCTTCATTCCTTTTCTCTCTAGAGCATATCTCCACCTCTTCATTTCCCTGCTATAAAACCCGCATTTGTGCAGTTTTGCACACCGGGCAGCGCCGGTTAGCTAGGGTATAACTATTCCTGGCTCCACAAAGTCTACTCTTCAATTTTTCCCTTGGAACTAGACAAACTTTCAACTTAAGCTCTCACATCATTCACTTCTAATCCCGGCACTTACCTAAAACCCATAGCAAGTACTAATAAACCTTAGCACTAGAACCCCCTATACTGTAGAGAAGGACACTGCTCTGTATTTGACCTTACCAGCCAATCAGTAAAACACTTCACTGTACTTATCCAGGCATGTCCAAAGGGCATTTTCAGGTGTTCTCTTCAGTCCAACTGGTGAATCTGGGCATTTTGAGGCAATGTTACAATTGCCTCATGTACACAGACAACCTTCTCCTCCTTACACCAAACACTAGTACATGCGAGAGATTCAATTATGCAGCCAAACTGGAGGCTAAGCTCTCTCATCCCAAGACTGGATCAGGCAGACAAGAGGAGAAGGGAATTACTTGCATCAAACCATCAGTCTCACATGGACCTATGAAACCAGCATTGGCAAAAAATGCACTTAAATACACAAAAACATACTCAGAGGCTCTAAATAAAAATCTGCAAAAGCAACAGAGACCTCCAAAGCAGACATCCAAGCAACCTCCACCCCCCCAACACAAACCATGAAACACATATTTCACAAAACCAGTGTGCCACACAATCACAGCCCTTAAGGCAAAATAACATACCCAGCACACTGGTAATAGGTGACTCTATAGTCAGGCACACTGACGTCCCACTCACTAGGCTGAACAAGGAGAAGGTTACTGTTAGTTGCCTGTTGGGTGCCAGGATCCACCACATAACACAAGCACTCAGGTCACTCCAGAACAAGTACAAATATGACTCTGTCATTGTCCATGTTGGTGTGAATGACCTGAGCTGTACCTCCCTGGACTATATGAAAAGAGACATGGAGGAGCTCTCTGATCACGTAGCCCAGGCCGGTATGACCCTGACCCTGAGTAGCATCCTGCCCTCACCAAGAATCATACCACGGTATAAAGAAAAAAATTATCAATTTCAACAACTGGCTAAGCTTCTGGTGTCATTCAAAGGGGATCCAGTGTCTGTCAGCCTGGGATGACATGCTCAACAAGCCATGCTGCTTTGCTAGAGACTGCTTGCACCTGTCACCCTTAGGCTTTCGAATACTGTCCAAGGCTCTTGCCACCCCCATAGTGCCTTTTTTAGGCAGGGCTCAAAAGACAAACCCACCACCGTAAATAGCACAAGTAACAAAAAACCTGAGGGTAATGCTGCTCAATTCCAGAAGTCTAAACCTCAAAATGCATGCACTCTAGGCACTCCTCAGTATGGAGAAAATCGATATATGTGCAGTAATAGAAACCTGGTTTAAGGCTCCAGAGAGCACCCTAGCACTACCAGGCTACAATTCATACCATACATTTCGGCTACAAAACCCAGACTGAAATAAAAAAGGCGGTGGAGTATATATATTCATCAAGGATACCCACACCTCCAGGTTAGTGGCACAGCATGATGCTTTAGAGATCATACACGTGCAACTAACAACAGGTAAAACTGCTATTCATATTATAGCTTTCTACAGATCACCCACCATGTCCCAGGACCCCACTCCGCATTCCTGGAAACATAAAGGTCCTACCAAACACCCTGATATTGGGTGATTTCAATTACCCAAACATTAACTGGGAGAACTACTCGAGTACGAACTCCCTTGCTCAACATTTCTAGAATTTATAAACTCAAACGCCCTGGATAAACTGGTCAATACCCCCACCAGAGGTGACAACATATTGGACCTGGTCATCACCAACATGGATGACCGGTGTTCCACACTGGAGGTCAACCCCTTGCTGGTTAGATCTGACCATAAACTTATCACTGGTTATCCACATTCCGCCACCACCCCTAGTCAAAGAAACAACCATGAAAAACTTTTCCAAAGCAAACTTCACGTTACTTAAGACTGAGGTGGGAAGTTTCAAAGCCCCCATGCTAAAGGATAATACTGTCCAAACTGCAAAATCCTTTACTAATGCACTCTACTGGCACCTACAAGAATGTGTGGATCGTGCTATCCCAAACAAAACCAAGACTCATTACTCCAAGAAAAGGAAACCAGTCTGGTGGACTCCTGCCATAAACTAGCTATAAAATAGAAGGAGGAAACTAGTACAGAAAAGAGTAAAATCCCAAGCAGGGAAGACATCCCTGAACAGTATCGGCAAGAAACTATGTTCCTTCATAAAATCATCCAAGGCTAGCTTTGAAAGAAAAATTGCCATGGACTCCAAAGATAACCACAAGGCATTCTTCAGCTCTGTCCAGAATCTAAGAGGCAGTTCCTCAAAACCGAGGTGGAATCCTTCAAAGCCCCCGGGCCTGTGGAAAATACGGCCCAGACCGCAGAATCCTTTATAAACGCATTGTATGAACACCTTCAGGAATGCATGGATCATGCAATCCCAAATAAAACCAAGTCCCAATCCTCCAAAGGCAGACGTCCTGTCTGGTGGACCCCAGCCATAAACAAACTATACAATAGAAGGAGGAAGCTACTACATGAGAGCAAAATCCCAAAAAGGGAAGGCATCTCTGTTCAGTATTAGCAAAAAACTACGGGCACTCATAAAATCGTCTAAGGCCAGCTTTGAGAGAAAAATTGCACAGGACACTAAGGATAATCACAAGGCTTTCTTTAGTTATGTTAGGAACCTGGGTGGGAATTCACAGATATGCTCAGAATTAGTCCAAAATGACAAAAAACTACATCAAACCCACAGACACTGCCAACATCCTTGCTGACAGGTTCAGCGCAGACTCCCCCCCCCCCCACCAAAAGGGCAAATATCTATCCCAGCAGAGTGCTGCCCCCCTGACATCTCAGATGCTCAGGTAAGAGCTGCCCTCTCCAAAGCAAAAAACACAGCATCAATGGGACCAGACGGTGTCCTGGGCTGCATCCTACATCAACTCCAAGAAGAGCTAAACCCAAACACAAAACTAAAGTTCAATCTCAGCCTTACTACAGGATATGTACCCAAAGAGTGGCGTACAGCAACAGTGGTCCCTCTCCACAAAGGTGGTGCCTCAATGGATCCTAGAAACTATCGCTCCATAAGCCTGACAAGCTTGGTCTGCAAAGCTATGGAAAGGATCATCGTGGACCTTATAAATAAAGATATTGGGGACCTACAGACACTGGATCCTACCCAGTTTGGCTTTAAGGGCAGATCCTGCCTCTTAAACCTGGTTGATTTCTTTGAAACAGTCACTAAGGCCATTGACGAGGGGAAGGTGGTCCACACAGCCTACCTGGACCTCGCAAAAGCCTTCAATACAATACCCCACTCGGGCATTATAGATAAGCTCACCAGCTTAAATATAAACCCCTATGTCACTAGATGGGTTGCAAACTGGCTCAAGGACAGAACCCACATGGTTAGAATTGCTGGAGCCATGTCAGACTCCAAAATGGTTACAAGTGGCGTCCCACAAGGCTCAGTCCTGGGACCTCTCTTTTTCGGTATATATTTCTGGGTGGTACAGGCCAACACGGAAGGACTGTGGCTGACCAGATTTACAGTTGACTGCAAACTGGGTGCCATAATCGACACTCCAGCCGACACGAGCATCCTCCAAAAGGGCCTCCTAGAAACAGACAACTGGTGCCAGAGCCATGGCCTCAAGCTAAATGCCAAAAAGTGTATAGTCATCCCCTTTGGCAAAAACAAAGTGGCCACAAATTACCACATAGGTGGTAATCCATTAAGTACAGAAGAAGTAATTGGGGACCTGGGGACCCAAGTTGATAGCAATCTCTCATTTGACAACCACGTGGCCAAAGTGGTTAGAAAAACATTTTATATAGCCCACCTAATCATGAAGGGATTCACATCTAGATCAGGGGAGGTCATCGTGCCACTTTACTCATCCCTCATCAGGCCCATAATGCCCCTTTTGGGATGTACCTTACCAGATACCTGCAGCAACTGGAAAGACCCCAAAAGTACCTCACCAAGAGGATCAAAGGGCTCAAACAGATGCCATATGCTGCCCGGTTAAAGAAACTCCAGCTCTACTCAGTGGCATACCGCCTGCTCAGAGGCAATCTGTGCCTGATGTATAAAGCCATGTCCAACCCGGAATTAATGAACATGCTGCACCTCAGAAAATCCAAATCCCATCGAGCTACGCGCTCGAGAGACTTGAACCTCAGCACTGAAATAAATAGGACATGCTGGAGGGACAAATTCATAACCCAGAGGCTCCCTTCACTCTGGAATAAAATTCCAGTCCAGGTTAGGCAGAGTCCCTCATTGACTCTCTTCAAGAGAAATCTTGATGAGTGGATGGGAGATCGTAGGTTTACCCCGGGTATCACTTCTGTGTCACTGTTGGACAGAGGCACAGTATACTAACCTCGAAACAGGGCATAGCAAAATTATTTTAAAATGGGTGGCAAAAGCCAAACACACTCTGGCTAGGCTTATAAATGCCCTAGGGCAGATAGCCTAGTATGAACCTATGAATTCTCAGATCTGCTCAAAGTCTGTGCAGAATGGCACAAAATGCACTGAACCGACCGATGTAGTCAACATCCTGGCAGACAGGTTCAGTGCAAACTTCACCCCCCCCCCTCTCACCCCCAAAAGGGCACCCCCCCTCTCGCCCCCAAAAGGGCCCATAAGTATACCAGAAGAATGTAGTGCCCTTTAAATCACAGACACTCTGGTTAAAACAGCCCTCTCCAAAGCCAAAAACACAGCATCAGTGGGACCGGATGGTGTCCCAGTCTGCATCTTACACCAGCTCAAAGATGAACTAACCCTCACCTAAACACACTGTTTAAACTCAGCCTCTCCACAGGCTATGTGCCCACAGAGTGGCGCAAAGCAACAGTTATTCCACTCCACAAAGGTGGAGCCACAATGGACCCTGGGAACTATCGCCTATAAGCTTGACTAGTGTGGACTGCAAAGCTATGGAGCGCATCATCATGGATCTCATTAACAGAGACATTGGAAACCTCCAAACACTGGACCCTACCCAGTTCGGATTTAAGGGCAGCTCATGCCTCCTAAACCTGATTGACTACTTTGAGATAGTTACCAAGGCTATAGACAAGGGAAAGCTGGTCCACACAGCCTACCTAGACCTCCCAAAGGCCTTCGACACCATTCCACACTCGGGTATTGTAGACAAGCTCACCATCCTGAACATAAACCCCTATGTCACGAGAGGGATTGCCAACTGGCTCACGGACAGAACTCGCATGGTAAGAGTTGCAGGAGCTATGTCTGACTCTAAACTTGTTACAAGTGGCATTCCCCAGGGCTCAGTCCTAGGACCCCTCCTGTTCGGCATATACTTCTCAGAGGTACAGGCAAGCACAGAAGACTATGGCTGACCAAGTTTGCAGACGACTGCAAACTAGGGGCTATAATTGACTCTCCGGCTGACAGAGATCCTTCAAAAGGGTCTCACTGAGACCGATACCTGGTGTCAAAACCATGGCCTCAAGCTAAATGCCAAAAAGTGCATAGTCATTCCCTTTGGAAAAAACAAAGTACCCACAAACTACCACATAGGTGGTAGTCCCCTAAATACGGAAGACGTAGTAAGGGATCTGGGGACCCAAGTAGATAGTAATCTCTCCTTTGATAATCACATTGCCAAAGTGGTTAGAAAATCCTTCTATATGGCCCACCTAATCACAAAAGGGTTTGCATCCAGATCAAAAGAGGTCATTGGGCCACTCGACGCATCACTCATCAGACCCATAATAGAGTACAATGCCCCATTTGGGATGTACCTTACAAGACACCTGCAACAACTGGAAAGACCACAGAAGTTCCTCACCAAGAAGATCACTGGCCTCAAGCTGATGCCGTATGCAGTTCGACTGAAGAAACTCCAGCTGTACTCTGCATACCGCCTACTCAGAGGTGATCTCTGCCTGACATACAAGGCCATGTCCAACCCAGAATTGATGGGCATGCTCCACCTAAAGAAAACCATATCCCCTCGAGCCATACGCTCTTGGGATCTAAACCTCACCACAACAATAAATAGGACGTGCTGGAGGGATAGATTCATGTCCCAGAGATTTCCCATGCTCTGGAACAAGATTACAACTTACATCAGGCAGAGCTCTTCGCTAACCCTCTTCAAGAGAAACCTTGACAAGTGGATGGGAAATAGAAAGTTTACCCCAGGGATCACGTCAAGTGGCTCTGCTGGACAGAGGCACAGGGAACTAATCTAAGGGGGTGGCGAAAGCCGACCAATTCCCGCTAGGCTTATAAATGCCTTCAGGCAGATGGCCTAGTACCTACATATGATCAACCCCAAGGACTAGTTCAAAACCTCCAGGAATCCCTAGGAAGGGGGCAGGAGAGTGGGATGCCAAGAATGAATGACGATTGACAACACAGGTGGAACATTATGGTAAGAACATAACTTCTTTATCTGATATTGTCAATCCTCATTCATTCTTGATTGATGGGACATAGTCTCCAGCTACTTTAGATGCTGAGCAGCCCTAAGGAAGGATATTCCTGAGGACGATAGAGCCAAAGGATGCCCCTCCCCTGGAGATCATGTCTAATTTGTAATGAGTGATAAAGGTATGAGGGGTAGCTCAAGTTGCAACTGCGCATATGTTTTCCATAGAAGGTCTGGAATGGTAGACCACTGAAGTGGAATCAGTCTGGAACAGACTGCCCATACATGTCAAGCAGAGCACCTCTTCAAAAGGAACCTTGATGATTGTATGGGAGATGGGAAATTCACCCCGGGGATCACGTCAGTCACCCTGCTAGACAGGGGTCCAGAGAAGTAAATACTGTGGGAAGAAATAGCCAGGGAATTGTTATGGCTAGGCTTGTATAGGCCCTAGGGCTGATAGCCTAGTACCAACCCATGAACCTATATGTGTGTATATATATGTATATGTGTGTGTGTGTATATATATATATATATATATATATATATATATATATATATATATATATATATATATATATATATACATATACACACACACATATATATATATATATATATATATATATATATATATATATACACACACACACACACACACACACACACAGTAGATATATATATATATATATATATATATATATATATATATATATATATATATATATAAATGTGTGTATGTATATATATATCTGTGTGTGTGTGTATATAATCTGTGTGTTTGTGTGTGTATATATATATATATATATATATATATATATATATATATATATATGTATATATATGTGTATATATATATATATATATATATATATATATATATAGTTCGGGAGTTGTGGGGCAGGGACGTCGGGAGGCATACACACTGTACTGATTTCAGTACAAATTATTTAGAAGGGGGTAGCTTTTTAAAGCTTCACTTTTTCGCGCTTTACTGCACGATGATGTCAGCAGCTCACTGCGCATGTATTTCCAGCCGTTTTCAAGCGGGAGGATTCAAGCGTTATGTACACGAGCGGGAGATCGAAGCAGCTTCACCTTCAAGGACTTTATTGAGAACCGAAGGTTGGATTCAAGCATGTGGATGTACAAGCAGGAGGTGGATGCAAGCATTTGGATGTACGAGCAGGAGGTGGATGCAAGCATTTGGATGTACGAGCAGGAGGTGGATGCAAGCATTACATTTGGATGTACGAGCGGGAGGTCAAAGCAGCTTCAAGGACATTTAGTTAGAACCGAGGGTTGGTGAGTAATATGACGTGTGTGTGTGTGTGTGTGTGTGTGTGTGTGTGTGTGTGTGTGTGTGTGTGTGTGTGTGTGTGTGAAAATGCCCCAGGTGGGATGTACTGGTGATTACTCATGGTGGTGTGGTAGGGAATACCTCAGGCTTGAACCCTGTACCTTGTATGCAGGTGTTAAAGACCTGAATTCCCTACCCACCACCATTTGTAAAAAAAATTGCAGATTTTTGCCTCATATTTGATCTGATCAATATCTGTATCGTATCTGTGTTTTTTAAATATTGCAATGCTTGAAATTTGATGGTGCAGTGGTAGCAACGTAGCATTGATGCCTCACAGCTATAGGTTCTTGGGTTTGGTTCTTGGCTGGGGTGCCTTCTTTGTTGGGGGGGGGGGTCTGTATCTTCTCCATGTGTTTGTGTGGGTTTGCTTTTGTGTCCTCCCAGGTTATACAAAGACATATCTGCATTATTTTTTCCTGGGCCTCTGCTGAAAATTGTTTTTTTTTTTTGTTCCAAGTCAGACTGTCCTGATTAACAAATTGACAGGCATTTAAATTTCAGACTTCAGGTTTCTGAATGTTTACTTCCTTACATATTTGATGGTGCAATGGCAGTATTGTTGCCTCACAGCTATAGGTTTTCTGGTTTGATTCTTGGCTGGGGTGCCTTCTGTGTGGAGTCTGCATCTTATCCCTGTGTTTGTGACATAGTAAAACAACTTTTTGTTCTAGCAATAAATATATACCAACACGACCTTTTTATAGCAATTTTTTTAAGTTTATGACTATTTGAAATTTGTCCTTATTTTTGGGACTGTAATACCCTGTTATTGGCTTTGTCCAGGTTTTTTGTGCTAAGGTTGACAGCTATGGCAGGAACTGAATTCACTGAATATGTTTGAGGGCTGTATTCCCTCATTACTGGGTTTGTCCAGGTGTCTTGTGCTAAGAGGTTGACAGCTATGGTGAGAACTGAATTCATTAAATGATAGCCATTTAAGTTTCAGTCTTCCTCTCTTTCACAAAGCAGGTGATTTGGCATAGTGGTATGTTGTTCTGACTATTTTGCACAGTGACCTTGGCAGTAAAATGTATGATGGTAACACAGCATTTTATTCTAGCAGCTTTCCAAGATTATACAAGCAATGTTTAATGTGTTCCT
This sequence comes from Protopterus annectens, assembly GCF_019279795.1. Taxonomy (NCBI): domain Eukaryota; kingdom Metazoa; phylum Chordata; order Ceratodontiformes; family Protopteridae; genus Protopterus; species Protopterus annectens. The sequence goes on from NC_056729.1 coordinate 673,078,536, forward strand.
GTTTTTTGCCCTTTTGACCCACCCCAATAAATTTGGCTTTTTCCAGACTTCTTGTGCTGCGAAGTTGAGATGTAGTTGAGTATTGCGTAAATTTTACAAGGAGCTGAGAGCTGCAGGGGAAGAGAAGTTTAGTGCTGATTATGCTAAATCGACTCACATTGCTAGTAGCACAAAATGTTGTGTACTTGCTTTTAATGCAGAAGGTTGTTGGTTCTACTCCCATAAGGGGTGAATGCTGCTGTACCGAAAGTTAAGACACTAACTATGAGCCTGTTATCAGTTTGCCATCCATTTCCTATTGCAATATTACTAGCTTATTATTAATGTAATTTAGGCAATTTATTCCTCAGGGGCATCAGACACTTTATTTTTCGGTGAAGTCATGAAATATAAAGGTGATTGCTAGCAGCAACCTCTTCATTAGATAGATTTATTTAACGTGGAATTGTTTAGATGACTTTTTTTACTACTTCAGAGATTGTGCATATTATTTACTGATAATGGTGGACTGTAAAAGTTTAACTAGACTTTTATGATAGAAATGTTCTGAATTGGGCAGTTTTGTTTCATTGTTTACTGGAAAAATGTTCAAAGCAATAGGAAGGTGTATCAAAGAGCACATGTATGTTTCATATGCAAGGGGCCTATGATTTAAAAGCAGCCCAGAATTAATTTTTATCTGCCACAGGTAAAATGTATTTTTCTTTGAATGTGGGTTTTAATGTTGTTTCAATGAATGTGAGTTTCAAGGGCAGAGAAGTTTTAATGCCAAGTTTGTTTAGCAGATGTCTTAGTGTTTGTGCTGTAAAATGCAAAATAAAACTTTCAAATGAAGTTCAAATCATCATAGAAGTAAATCAGTATGTACATTAGTGTTTATGGTAAATGGAGTGAAATAGCAAAGTAATGGATCATTGGAATGGCTGCAGGGGGAGGCTCCATTCGACCATGGTTTTGTGAGGGGAAGGGCAGCAAACTTAGACAGCCCCAGCTGAACTATACCTCCCAACTGTCCAGATTTTCAAAGAATGAATAGATTTTTTGCTTCTTATTTTTGGTTTGTTCCTCAATTTGTGGTTTTCTGGCAAATGATTTAGGAATTAAGTCACTAAATGACACACTAGTTTCAGACTTTATAACCTTCAGAAAAATGCATGCTAAAATAAGACCTGTTCTATCAACTGTCCCAGTTTATACAAGAGCAATTTTAGTACTGTTTATATGTTCCCTCAATATATTTGGCCTTGTCCAGATTTATTGCATTAACAGGTTGAGAGGTACATGCAAATAAATTGCTTTATAGAATTAGGCGTAGCCAAACCTCAACTGTCCCTGATTTTGGCTCAAAATGTTGCTCTTCCCCTAATGATCCCTCCACAAAATAGCAATTTTGGAAGAAAACATAGAGGGTTTACTTTACTTTTATAAATAACTGTAATGATCAGAGTTATACATTACTTTTATTTCAGAAATGCATGTAGATTCTCTAATTTTGTCAGCTGCTCTAAGTTAACTGTGCTCATATTAAAATGGTGTCCCTCCTTTGACAGGTTCCCAGCTGTATTGTCTGGCAATTTTATATTTTGCATCACATTTTTGGTCCGTTTTTCATAAAATTGCAGTTTTCTGGCAAATTAGTGGCAAATTGTTAAAGACTGAAGTTAGAAAATAATGCATACATTTCAGTTTCAGATTTCATACCTTTCAGAAAATTCGTACTGATGCAAGACCTACTACTATTCTATTATTTTTCTAAGTTTATAAGAGCAATATTTAAAAAAATGTCCTTATTTTTGGGCCTTTGCCTCAGTTTTATTTATGAGTTTGTTGCTGTAAGAGGTTTTGTGTGTGTGTGTGTGTATGTGTGTGTGTGTGTGTGTGTGTGTGTGTGTGGTAGGTAGCATACCTCTCAACTGTCCACATTTTGCAGAATGTCCAGATTTTTGCCCCATATTTTTTGTCTGCTCCTCATAAATTTTGTGATTTTTCTAGAAAATCATTGTAGGCTGAAGTTGCTAAATAATGACAGACATTTGAGCTTCAGACTTCATGTCCTTTAGAAAAATTCATACTAGCACAAATCCTGTTATTCTAGCAACTTTCTAAGTTCACGAGAACATTATTTAATATCTGTCCCTGTTTATTTTAGGCTTTGTCCATATTTCTTGCACTAAGAGGTAGGTAGGGGTGTGTGTGAATGAAACATCCTAGTTAGTGGTAGCAGGTGGTTAGTAATTTACTCAAGCTCAAAACCTGTACCTTAGTTACAGAAAACAAAAGCATAAAGTCTCTACCCCAACTACCATGCTGCATTTTTCAAAGAACTGACATTTCAGATTAATTTTCAATTCAGGGAACCGAGTTTGAGTGAATTTATATTATATTACTGAAGAGGCATTACAGCGAATGCCTCTTCATCGACACTAAAAGAGCGAACCGTGAATTACGAGAATGGCCGTAGCTTGGCTGGGGAGGGGGGTAGCAGTTTGAGAGCTGTTAGTACAAATTTGAAAATCCTAGCTTCACCCCTGTTGTGGGGTGCCCTACATGGGTGGATTTGAAATCCTGTGCTGTGTGGCATTCGGAATGCTGGTCAAGTCGTTCTTTTCCCGGGGTAAGTCGTTCATTGACGTGAAAGTTTGCTTAATTAGGGATGATGAATGATGGTATGCAGAAATTAACCTTCTGTGACCTGATGTAGACTATATATACATATATATACATATATATATATATATATATATATATATATAAAATATATATATAGTATAGTAGAATAGTAGAAAACACATCTGATACAGATATCCTTCAGAAGGGTCTCACAGAAACGGATAACTGGTGCCAGAGCCACGGCCTAAAGTTAAATGCCAAAAAATGCATAGTCATACCCTTCGGGAAAAACAAGGTTACCCCTAGCTACCAAATAGGTGGCAATCCACTGAGCACAGAAGAAGTTATCAGGGACCTGGGGACCCAGGTTGATAGTAGTCTGTCATTCGACACCCATGTAGCTAAAGTAGTTAGGAAGACCTTCTACATTGCCCACCTTATCATGAAGGGATTCTCATCTAGATCAAGGGAGGTCATAGTCTCCCTTTACTCATCACTCATCAGACCAATGATTGAGTACAATGCCCCATTCGAATGTATCTGACCCGACACTTGCAGCAGCTGGAGAGGCCACAAAAGTTCCTCACCAAAAGGATAAAGGGTCTCAAAATCTGTCCTATGCTGCCCGACTGAAAGAACTCCAGCTCTATTCAGTCGCCACCGCTTGCTCAGAGGTGACCTTTGCCTAACATACAAGGCCATGTCAAACCCAGATTTGATGAATATGCTTCACCTCAAAAATCTAGATCCATCAGAGCCACAAGGGCGGAGACTTAAACCTTGACACGGCTATTAATAGGACGTGCTGGAGGATAGATTCATCACCCAAAGACTCCCTATGCTGTGGAACAAAATCCCGGTACATGTGAGGCAGAGCACCTCGCTGGCCTTGTTCAAGAGAAATCTTGACCAATGGATGGGAGATCACAGATATACCCCAGGGATTACCTCAGTGTCACTGCTCGACAGAGGCACAGCAAAATAATGGGTATAGTTCCCCATACTAAAGGGGTGGTAAGCCACAAACGATGGGCTAGGCTTGTAAATGCCCTCGGGCAGATAGCCTAGTATGAACCTATGAACCTATATATATATATATATATATATATATATATATATATATATATATATATATATATATATATATATATATACATACATTGTGCTTGTAATAAAAACAGTTCAAACTTGTATATTTATCTGTTTTATGCACTGAAGAAGACTATACTAACCCACACTTTTGAGTGTAACAAAGTTCGTTTTTTTATATCTGAGTGATGGTTGTAGCCTGTTTTATTTGTACTTCGTGAAGAAGAGATTCAGGTTTACACATATTGCACTAAAATATTATTTGTAGGTATTGTAATAAAGTATAAAAATTGAAAAGTTTGGTGTTTCATAGTGAAGATACAGTGAGTTTGTCATAGCTCAGGTAGGTATTAAATTTGTTTTGGTACTTATGAAAAGAGTATTGACTTTATTTGTAGATGCTAAAACTGAACATGGGCTTAATTTTTAAGATACTAAAACTACATACAAGTTAAAATAATTGTTAAACAACCACATTTGTAAACACAAACTGATTGCTTTAAGCATTTTTATTATTTTTATATTTATTGAACACTAACACTTTTTTGCCTGCCTATGCTTACATTTTTTTTTGTAAAATCAAGTATTTTGGAATTGCTCCACTTCTGCTTCATGTTAACCATATGAAGGCACATGGATGATCACTCTGGTTTAATAAGTTTAAACTCTAAATTGGATTATGCCTTTACAGTTGGTTATCCAGTAACTGACAAACCTTTACAGTGTAAAAGTACATCTGAAGTCGGAACTTCATTTGTCAGCAACCTTTGGGATACGGATCCTAGCCCGGCAACTTTTACCACAGCATAGATCCGAGCTCCTAGCTCCTCCCTTTACCCATAATCCCCTGCCAACCCTAACTGACCTCCGATCTAGTTTGCTGCGCTTCAAGCCTACAAGCTGGATTTCAAGCTCCTGGTAGATGTTCATTGTGTTTCACTGTTGCAGTCATGACTGTAGGGTTCTCCCCTGCCGGCAGGCAGCCCTCGGTCGGCCAGAATCCCAAAGTCTGGGTCCGGCGTCGGCTGTTCAACCGTGCTCCCTGACGTCAGAGCGCCAGGAGTATAAAGCTGACAGCCGACGCCATCTTCTCCAGTCTTTCTTGCCGTGTGGTGATAGCAGTCGCAAGTGCCGGTCGGCTGACTCCTGACGATTTTTTCTGATATACTTCAGTCCGAAGATTTTCTTCTCCACTCAAAGCTAAGTACCCCGTTGGGGAAACTTTTTTCTTGCTTCACTCCGATGTCAGAAAAAGTTAATAATTGTATTTCATGTGGGAAGCAAATACCTCATAAGGATTTTCATTCTTACTGTATTCCTTGCTTAGGCCCTGACCACGACATAGCTAGTTGTCGGTTTTGTGCTAGATTCAATCAACGTACAATTAAGTGAAGGTACGATTTTACTTTTCATTACTTCGGTAGGAGCTTTAACTACAAAATGTCGTCTGATACGGTTCCGGCTACCGGAGTTCACAAACATCGCAAGGATAAAGACAGGCCTCCGAGGTCCAAATCTGATGATAGCGCACAAGCGGAGCCAGCTTTAGGTTCGGCCATAGTCAGTGAGGCACTTTTGAAGCCCCTGTCTTCGGCCATTTCAGAACCGACGGCCGAAACGGACTCTCATGAGGAGCCAACCAGGCCTTTAAATATTTCTGTTGCAGGACCTTCGGACAATGCTCCTTCGGATGGGTCTGGAGCCGCTGTGCAGGTACCGGCTTCCGATTTGGTTTTCAGGCCTACTCCGCTTCTAATAAAGGCAAAGCCAAAGACAAAGGCAAAGACTCCTTCTAAATCAAAGACTACAACACAGGCCTCCTCTGAACCGGCTCCCAAGTCACAGAAACAGTTACTCAAGATGGCGGAGGATTTACTTACTATGATTAGGGGTTCACATCCCCCTCCAGATAAAAGGCCAAGGCAGGATGTTTATTATGATTCCTCTGGTCAGGCTTCTGTTTCCTCAGTTTCTTCTTCTGATCAGGAATATTCTTTCCCTCCTTATGAGGATTCTGATGCTGAAGAATCCATTCCTTCAGCTTCTCCCCCTGAGGATTTCTCTTTTGGGGAAACTTTGCATGAAATGAGGGAACATTTCCACTGGGAAGGACAGGAGTATTCGGAATCTAAGAAAAGACTGAGGGATTTTCTTCTACCCCAACATGGACCCCTGGCTATTCCTCCTGTTTTAGATATTGTGGATGATGCCTTTTCGGAGGCTAACTTAACCCCTGACTCTTTCCTCCTGCTCCTGTTAAGCCTGATAGATATTACAGGGTTCCTGATTCCCATCAGTTTTTATACAAGAACCCTTCTGCTGACCCTGAAACCATTTCTCAGGGTCCTAAGGGAGTTAAGGCTGCTTCTGCCAAAAATCCCATTCCTACTGAAAAGGATTCTCGATCCTTAGAAAGATGGGACAAAAATGTGTACTCTTCTGCTACTTTGTCCATTAGGGCTTTAAACTGTCAGTTTCATATGTTTAAATACCAGCAATTTCTCGTCTGTTTTAAAACAAAAGCTTACTTCCATTTCTGCCTGTGCAGATAAGGAATTACATGACTTATTGCATGCCACTTAACAAGTTGGGAAGCATGGTTTACACTGTGGATTTGATGCCTTGGAGGCTTCTTGTAGGGCCGCGGCCTCTGGCACAGTTATTAGAAGGCATGCATGGCTAAAGGAACAAAATTTGCCTGAACAAGTAAAGGCTAAATTATTGGATGCTCCTGTTCAGCATAATGTTTTGTTTGGATCAAAAGCTGAAGAGGTGATTAAAAAGATGGAGGATAAGGCGAAATCCATGCAAACAGTTAAAGATTTCTTACAAGTACAGCCACCTAGATTTAGCAGGAATTGGCCTTCAAAAAATTGGTCCTTTCCCACTTCAGACAGGCCTCAGAGGGGTAGATATAGGCACTCCAGAGGAAGGCCTCAAACACAAGCTTCTTATAGACCAAGACAGTGGACTGCTTCAACCCCTAGGGGAGGAGAGGACAGGTCACAAACTCAAAGGAAACAAACTCAATGACTCCCTCTGTTGGGCTACAGGAACTTCTTGCCTGGAAGCCTCTCTCGGAGGAAAACTCTCTCTCTCTCTTTTTTTTTTATCAAAATTGGACTCAAATAACCCAAGACAAGTGGGTTTTGGATGTGGTTTCAAGAGGTTACAAATTCCATTTTCATACCTTGCCAAGGCGAAGTGGATGACCAGACCTTCCAAAACATCAATGGACGGAGGCCTTAAACCAGGTGGACGCTCTTTTGGCTATGAATGCCATAGAACTGGTTCCACTTTCAGAGATAGGAAAAGGTTTTTACTCCAGGCTCTTTCTAGTCCCAAGGAAGCAAAACTCATGGAGACCCATTCTGGATTTGTCTGTCTTGAACACCTTTCTAGAAATTCCAAAATTCAAGATGCTTACTCTACAGCAACTACTTCCAATGCTGTCCAAAGATGCATGGATGGTTACTTTGGATTTAAAGGAAGCATATTTACACATTCCCATCAGGCAGGAAATACCTCAGGTTCAAGGCCGGATCGAGGCACTTTCAATTCTCTGCGCTGCCCTTTGGATTGTGTACTGCGCCCAGGGTCTTCACCAAATGCCTGGCTCCAGTAGTAGCTTACTGCAGACTCAAGGGAATTCAAATTTACCCTTATCTGGACGATTGTCTAATTTAGGCAGACAGCAAGGATGTCTTAACTCCAGCATCTAGAATTTGTACAGAACCTCCAAGTTCCTGGGATTCTCTGTAAACATAAAAAAGTCAAATTTAACACCATCACAATGGATAGTTTTTCTGGGTGCACTTCTAAACACCACAACCCAGATGGCATTTCTGACATCCGAAAAACAATTACAGCTGGCTTCAACTTTCAGAACCTTGGCAACTTTAACTCAACTATCTGCAAGGAAATTCCTGCAGGCTTTGGGTTACATGGCCTCCTGCATCCTTCTCGTACCATATGCAAGACTACACATGAGGAAAATACAGTGGTACCTAAAAAGTGTATGGTCTCAGCATTGCCACAGTTTAGACATACTGATCTCAGTCCTTCCTTGCCTTCAAAAGGAATTTCTTTGGTGGTCCAGGGCATGTGCTCTAAACAAATTACAGCTGGCTTCAACTTTCAGAACCTTGGCAACTTTAACTCAACTATCTGCAAGGAAATTCCTGCAGGCTTTGGGTTACATGGCCTCCTGCATCCTTCTCGTACCATATGCAAGACTACACATGAGGAAAATACAGTGGTACCTAAAAAGTGTATGGTCTCAGCATTGCCACAGTTTAGACATACTGATCTCAGTCCTTCCTTGCCTTCAAAAGGAATTTCTTTGGTGGTCCAGGGCATGTGCTCTAAACAAAGGGAAACCCTTCCGTCTGCCTCCTGTCACTCAGATTCTAACCACAGACCCCTCGGATTATGCTTGGGGAGCCCATTTTCGGGGCAATTGTCTGCAGGGCCTTTGGACAAAGGATCAGAAGCATCTGCATATCAACTTAAAGGAAATGTTAGCCGTTCAGAAAGCTCTATTGGCCTTCAGGAATCTCTTACAACCAGGACAACTACTAATACGGACGGACAACACCACAGTCATGTGGTACATAAACAAGCAAGGGGGATCTCATTCCCACCCCCTTTGCAGACTAGCCATGGATCTATGGAACACAGCTCTAGCTTGCAATCTGGATCTTCAAGCTCAGTTTCTACCAGGGAAACAAAACTTCCTGGCAGACAGTTTGAACAGAAACCTTTCGGATCCACACGAGTGGATGCTGGACACCAAAATATTCAGGATGATAACCGCTGTCTGGGGATGTCCTCACATAGATCTCTTTGCATCCCATCTCAATCATCAACTACAGAATTTCTGCACCAGGACTTTCCACAGAGAAGCTTGGAAAGTGGATGCCCTGTCATTCAGTTGGAGGAACCTCTCGGGATATGCCTTTCCGCCTCTTCCTCTTCTTCCACGGGTCTTATTGAAGATAAAACAGGACAAGCCCAAGATGATAATCTTGCTGGCTCCAAATTGGCCTCGGCAGTTGTGGTATCCAACTCTAAAAAAAAAAACCTATGCCTGGAGCCCCCTTGGGTTTTACCTCAGTCTCCGAACTTTCTGTCCCAACATCAGGGTCAGGTGCTGCACTCTCATGTCAGAACGCTCAGCCTGGCGGCCTGGTAAATCCAGGGCCTTTGATTTCTTCTTTCCTACCCAAGCAGGTTATGGATGTCATTTTAGAAGCCAGACATCCTAGCACTAGAAAATCTTATGCAGGAAAATGGAAAAGATTTTGTTCCTGGATGCAGGCTCAGGATTCTGATCCCCTTCTTCCTAACATTACTTTAATTTTACTTTACCTGACAGCTTTACCTGACAGATCTCTTAATAAGGGTCTCTCTTTCTCTTCCATTAAGATACATGCCTCTGCTATTTCTGCTCATTATAATACAGACCCTCCCATCTTTTCCTACCAGCTCATGAGACAGTTTCTCAGAGGAGCTAAGAACTTAAGACCTCCTAGATCTCCTCCCATTCCTGCTTGGGATCTCAACTATGTTTTGGAAAAACTAACCTTGCCTCCTTTTGAGCCTGCTGCCTCTTCTGACATCAAGTTTTTATCTTGGAAGACAGCTATCCTGTTAGCACTAACCTCTGCCAGGAGAGTTTCAGAGTTACAAACTCGTATGGCTGTGGAACCTTATATTTTTCATCAAGACAGGGTATCTTTGAGGACTAATCCTACCTTCATGCCTAAGGTGGTTTCCAAAGTGGCTTTAAATCAAACTATCCACTTGCCAACCTTTTTCCCCACTCCTCAAAATAAAGGGGAAAGGATCTTACATTCCTTGGATGTACACAGACAACTACGTTTTTACGTGAACAGAACCAAGGACATCAGAAAATCAGAACAATTGTTTGATGTTAAGTTGTCTATCTCACCTTCATTCTTGCTGGATGGGTTCGGAGCCGACCTCGGCTCCGACTCGGCCACTCTAAAAGCTCGAGAGTTGGTTCCACCGCGAGGCTCCCCTTATATCCCACAATGCTAGGCGAGAGTTACCTCAGATCTCGTTTGCCGCTACAGCTTCGAGGTTGGTTGCTTCTACCGGTTCCTGGTGAGTGTTAGCTTTTTATACTAAAAAGTTATTCTTTTTTCCCCTTTTAACTTTAATTCTTCTCAAATTAGTGTAGGATATAGTTCTTTATCCCAGACCCTATTTTTCCCCGTTTTCTTATTAAAAGAACCGTTGGTTCTTCCCTTGGGCCTTTGGCCTTCCCTTCCCTAGGGTGTGTTTGTGTAGTTACTTTAACTTTTTTGTGCTTAATTTCTAGTATTTTTACTAAAATTGTTAATTATTTTTAGTATTAATAATTTTCTGACAGGGTATAACTGTGTGTTTGGTGTGTGTTAGTGTACACCTGTCAGTTAGGATAATGTCAAAGGAAGCAAAGGTCTCTGGATTCAAGAAGTGTGATGCGTGCTGTCAGAAAATGTCTCTGACAGACGCTCACACTTCTTGTGTCTATTGTCTGGGGCCTTTGCACCTGCAGGACTCCTGTGCTGTGTGCCATGGCTTCAGTCCCAGGGTCCTGCAGGAGAGAAAGAACAAGTTAATTTTGAGAGGCTTGTTAAAACCAGAGGATTCCCTGTCAGTTTCAACAGGGAAGCCCTCTAAGGCATCGAGGTCTTCGGCTCCGGCTTCTGAGCCGAGACCTCAGGTTGTTCAACCTTTGCCTTTATCGGCTCCGGCTGGAGCCGATAAGACTCAGTCCACAGTTTCTGTGGCTTCCTCGGCTCCAGCCGGGGCCGAGGTTATCGAGGTACCCGTGTCGGCTCCGACAAGATCTTCGGAGCCGACAACTAGAAAGAGATCAAGGTCACCATCTATTGGCTCCGTTCATTCGGCTCCAGGTTCTCCCCTGCTGTCTGAACGGAGCCAAAGGTCTCATTCCTCTAGGTCATCGAGGCTGTCCGATCATGACCTTCAGAGGGTAGTGAGTCGACTACTTAAGTCCGAGGCACTAGCCCAAATGCTTCAGAGCCCGACTCATCAGTCGGTGCCTGCCCCGGTCCATCAACTCTTTCCTCCTTCGACTCTTTTGAGTTCGGAGCCGGGTCGTCGGAACCGAGACTGTGGTTGCCGGGCCGAGACAATTGTCTTCGGCTCCGTCGTCGGCTCCGTTTTCTTCTGTGGAGGAATCTCGGCGCCGGACTTCCCTCGTCGGATCCGAGGGGGTGAGTGGCATCGGACCCTTGTCCGACCCCCCTCTCCCTCTCGGTGCTTGGCGCTGGTGAGTTTGGCTCCGACATCGACCTCGAGCCATCACTGTCGGTGCCGAGGGGGGTTCTTAGCTCCTCGGAGCGGGGACCTCTGGCTCTGCCTGACAGGGGTGCATTCGAGGTCATGCGGAGTGTGTTAGAGCCTGGCTCTACTCCACAGTCGGCTCCGTCAGCCCCTCCCTCGATGCTGCCTCAGGGTAAGTCGACTCACTCTCATCCCGGACCGCAGAGAGCCAGCTCCTCAGGAGCCCCTGTGGGATTTCATCCTCTTCGAGGCCTCTCCTGATTTGGCAGAAGAGCCCCTCGGAAGAGGAAGTGCAAGAGGAAGCACATTGACTCACCTGAGTCTATCACGTCAGACACAGATCTGGATGATTCTGAGGGTTCCCCGTTCCCCTTCTGAAGATGTCTCATTTGCAGACATTCTGGAGATCCTGAAACAGAGGGGAAATTGGCCAGCCCTCAACCCTTCGGAGGACGAATCTGTGTATCTTGAGGCGTTTGGCTCGTCCTTCCACCTCCTGGGTGTCCCCCTTGACCCCCTCATGCAGGTGGTTGCTAAGAAGGCATGGGCGGCTCCTGATTCAGTGGACCCCACTCCCAGGAGACCCTCCAAATTCATCACAGCTCCATCAGACAAGCAATTTTTATCAAAAGGAGTTTCTGTGGATGCTATGGTGGTAGCTGCCGCCACAAAGAAGGAACTGGCTGATCCTTCAGTGCCTGTCCATCCACCTAACAAGGAATCTAGGTCCATGGATAGATGCGAAGCGGATGTTCTCCTCAGCGACATTTACCATGCGTTCGCTGAATTACCTGTGCCATTTCACTCGTCTTCAAAGGGACTTGATCAAGGAAGCGAGTGAAATGTTGAAGGACCCTACAGCGGGTTTCAAGAGAAAATGAACACGCAGCTGGCTATCCTTAATTCCATTTCCAACTCCTCCATGCGCCTCCTCTCTTATGCGGCCGATGGAGCGAGCAGAGCCGCAGGAACAGGGGTAGCCTTACGTAGGCACGCCTGGATGCGGCTATGCAACTTTGCGGAACCTTTCAAGGCGTCTTTCATGAACTCCCTTTTGATGGATCATCTCTTTTTGGTCCTCAAGTGAAAGAAACCCTGACTAGGTGCGAGACTGATGGCAAGATCCTTTCTGCCGTCGGAGTCCGTTTTCGACTCCTTCTAGGCCTTACCCCAAAGGCCAGAAGGGTGGAAAGATGTGGTTCCGTAAACAATCTCAAGGGACTTAGCCTGGCGACAGAGTCGTTTCCTACCAGAGGCAGAGGTGGGAATAACAATGGTAGGCGTCGCCCTAGGGGCAGGGGTCCGCAGAACCAGGGCAATCGGGAAGCCTTTCCTGACAAGCCCTTTCAGCATCCCTGAGGTGTTGCCCGCCTGCCCCTCTTCGGAAGCAGTCGGGAAGATTGTCACTGTACCCAGAAGCCTGGCTATCCCTGACTCAAGACAAATGGGTACAGTCCATCATTTCGAAGGTTATTCTATCCCCTTTCTTCGTTTTCCAAATCAGTCAAAAATCCCTTCCAGATGTTCCACCGCTCAAAGGGATATAGCAGCTTTGGAAATTTCAAAACTGCTTGCAAAAGAGCAATTCAGCCAGTGTCAGCAGACCAACAAGGATCCGGAATCTACTCAAGGTTCTTTTTAGTTCCAAAGAAAACAGGGGACTGGAGACCAATTTTGGATCTCAGTATTTTGAACAGATCAGTCAAGAAAACAAGATTTCGGATGGTCACGCTGCAATCCATTCTTCCCCTATTGGGAAAAGGAAACTGGATGTGCTCTATAGACCTTCAGGACGTACTATCACATAAAATGAACAGGCGCTCCAGAAGATTCCTCCGCTTCAGGCTGGGAACCAGTCATTTTCAATTCAGGGCCCTGCCCTTTGGTCTCACCACTGCCCCGGTGTTTACCAAATGCATGGCAGTGGTAGCTTCTCACCTGAGACGACAAGGATTCCAGGTGTTTCCATATTTGGACGACTGGCTTCTCACAGCTCCCACCAAGCATCTCCTTCTAATGGCCAGAGATTATACTTTTCGCGTTTGTCACAAACTGGGTATTTCAATAAATTGCGAAAAGTCTGTTTTGTCGCCTTGTCGTACTATTACCTACATAGGCGCAAATTTAAATACTATAAACATGTCTGTAACGCTAACGAATCAAAGGATATCAGACATTCAAAAATTGGTGTCACTTCTTCTCAACAACAACAGAGCCAAAGCCAGGTTAGTTCTAAAGGTGTTGGGAATCATGGCAGCGGCCATACCTCTCCTCCCATTGGCCAGATACCACATGCGGATCCTTCAGTGGATGCTTTTTTCTCAATGGTCATACCAGGAACTTCCAATGTCTCACACCATTATGATCATAGCGTGCAAAAAGCATCTCATGTGGTGGATGTCTTCCCCAGCTCCTGTTGGGAAGACGATTTTTTCCACCTCCTCCGGTTGCTACTCTGACAGCGGATGCCTCCCTGGGGGGGGGGGGGGGGGGCATTATCAGGGCAGGACAGTCCAGGGCACATGGCAACCAAACGAATGCCACTTGCACATAAATGTTCTGGAGATGAGAGCAGTGCTTTTAGCGTGGCAAGCCCTTCAAATCTCTCTTCCCTTGGGAACGATTGCAATCCAGACAGACAATATGTCTGTAGTGTGGTACATCAACAAACAAGGCGGAACCAGATCATACCCCCTGTGTCGAGAAGCACTCAGACTGTGGCAATGGGCGATTTCTTCTCAGCGTTTTCTGATAGCAACGCACATCCCCGGGAAGTCCAATCACATTGCGGACAAGTTGAGCAGAGCTATACTCATGCCTCACGAGTGGTCTCTGAAAGACTCTGTAGTGAGAGAGATATTTCTCAAGTGGGGTCAGCCTTGCTGCGATCTTTTGCTACTCCCCAAAACAGCAAGTGCAGACAATACTTCACTCTTTTCCCTTTACCAGGCCAACCCAGCAGGGCGCTCTAGTCCAAGTTTGGCCCGGGACTTCTGTATGCATTTCCTCCTTTCCCACTGATCTCTCAAGTAATACAGAAAGCTATCGCTCAGAAGGCCTCATTGATCCTCATTGCTCCTTACTGGCCTCGACGCGTGTGGTTCCCCTTTCTACATCGATTTCTTTTGGGCGACCGTGGAATCTGGACCTAGTTCCAGATCTTTTGATCCATCAGTCGGGTCAGTTTCATCGCTCCCTCCCTCTCTGAACCTCACTGCTTGGTTCCTCCAGTTCCAACCGTAGCCAGGCTTCCTCAATTATCTCACTCTGTTAGAGATATATTGATAGCTTCCCATAAATCTTCCACTCGAAAGATTTATTTGAGTAAGTGGAAACGCTTCTCATGTTGGGCACAAGGAAAGGACATAGATCCTTTCACCGCTTCCATCCAACTAGTCCTTGATTTTCTAGCTGAACTCTTCCATGCAGGTTCATCTCCATCTACTCTTAAGGTTCAATTGGCAGCTATTTCTGATTTCCATGTGGGTATTTCTGAATCTGCCCTAATGTCCCACAAACTCTGCAAAGCCTTTTTGAAAGGAGTTTTTCTTCTCAGACCTCCTATAAGAAATCCTCCTTCTCCTTGGGACCTAAATTTAGTTCTTGCTTCTTTGATTCTTTCCCCTTTCGAACCTGCAGCTTCATGTTCCTTGAAGTTATTATCATGGAAAACTCTCTTTCTGGTGGCTATCACATCAGCTAGAAGAATTTCAGAACTTCAAGCACTCAGTTGTCGTTCTCCTTATCTTTTGTTCCATAAGGACAGAGTTTCCTTACGAACTAACCCGTCCTTTTTGCCTAAGGTGGTTTCAACATCAAATCTAAACCAAAGCATTGACCTCCCTGTCTTTTTCCCAGAGTATTCAAATAGGTCTGAACAAAAATTACATTGCCTGGATGTTCATCGTCAATTAAGGTACTACTTGGACAGGATGAAACAATTCAGAAAATCTGATCAGATGTTTGTCTCCTATGCGGAAAGCAGAAAAGGACTTCCAGTTTCAAAGGTATCATTATCCAGATGGCTAACATCTCTGATTACCCTTGTTTATGAGATTAGACACCAAAAACTGCCTAATAAACCTAAAGCCCATTCCACCAGAGCTTTGGCTACTTCTCTAGCCTTCCAAGACAGACTGCCTATTGACACCATTTGTGCAGCGGCTACTTGGGCTACTCCTCACACTTTTATTTCCCATTATAAGTTGGATTTAGCTTCTAGGCATAGAGCTAATTTTGGTTCCACTGTTCTCAGGAGTCTGTTCCGTTAGGCCACCGGGACAAGGTGCTAGGGACGCGGTCCCATCCAGCAAGAATGAAGGCGAGATAGACAACTTAACATATAGAAGTTATGTTCTTACCATAACGTTCCATGTTAGTTGTCTTCTTCTGCCTTCTTCTTAGTCCCACCCTCCTTCGCCCTGGCCTGGACAGACCTAGAGGAGTTGTGATCGTGACCTCTCTTTCTACCACCTCTTTCTTAGTCATATGCTATTATGCATATTTCTTGTTTCAGGATATAGGTCACCCCTTTTCTTCCTGCTGTTAGAGGTGGATTCTGTTTTACAGTTATACTGTTATTGATATAAGCTGGGTTAGCTTACAAACGAGATCTGAGGTAACTCTCGCCTAGCATTGTGGGATATAAGGGGAGCCTCGAGCCGGTGGAACCAACTCTCGAGCTTTTAGAGTGGCCGAGTCGGAGCCGAGGTCGGCCCCGAACCCATCCAGCAAGAAGAAGGCGAGAAGAAGACAACTAACATGGAACGTTATGGTAAGAACATAACTTCTATTTTCTTATGCTTCAAGTTCCCAAGGTAAAGCCATTTCAAAACAGACCATTTCTAAATGGATTGCTCATGGAATCAGATTTTGTTATTCACACCATGGAAAGCAAATCCCAGGGAGTATACGGACTCATTCCACTAGAGCTGCTGCCACTTCTGCGGCCTTCCTCAGGGGAGTTCCT
The DNA here is from genome assembly GCF_019279795.1 of Protopterus annectens. Lineage (NCBI taxonomy): Eukaryota > Metazoa > Chordata > Ceratodontiformes > Protopteridae > Protopterus > Protopterus annectens. The sequence goes on from NC_056729.1 coordinate 673,094,524, forward strand.
ACCAAAGACATTTTGGAAGCTGCAACTTGAAGTTCAGTGCATACCTTTTCTAAACACTACAATCTACCTCTCTACTCTAAGTCTAGGGCAGGCTTTGCCTCTGCAGTCTTGCAGGGCCTTTTAGCAGCCCCTTCTTCTTTATGACCACCTCCCTTTCTTGCAGTCATGGGTGTAGGGTAGAATCCCAAAGATGAAACAGTGAAACACGATGAACATAGTACAGTTGTGTACACCTACCATAAATGTAGATATTCGAGTGTCTTCACTGTTGCAGTCTGGGTTTCCCTCCCTCCTGTCCCCTCTTATTTTTACTTTTGTGTATTTCCTTTTTTCACCATTCTTCTGAGGTGTATTTGCAAAGGTTATGGGACCTTTTCCATTTTGGGACTCCTGACATCTGGGGCAAGAAAAACTGGAGAAGATGGCGTCTGCTGTCAGCTTTATACTCCTGGCGCTCTGACGTCAGGGAGCATGGTTGAACATCCAACGCCGGACCCAGACTTTGGGATTCTGGCCGACCTAGGGCTGCCTGCCAGCAGGGGAGAACCCTACAGTCATGACTGCAACAGTGAAGACACTCTAACATCTACATTTATGGTAGGTGTACACAACTGTACTTTCAGGGAAATTGTGAGAAAAAAACTTGATTTTTTTTGTACCTTCTCTTGTGTGAGTGTGTAAGATTGTTTAGGTTCCTTCTTGTATATCTTTTTTGTAAAATTTTTTCCTCCCTACCCTCGCTGGTTCGTAGTGTGTGTTTGTGGTGTGTGTAGGGGCCTAGTGAGTGTGTTTTTCTGTTCAACATGTCGGAGGCCCCTAAAGCCATCTTTTCAAAATGCACTGAGTGTGGCCATAAGCTTTCACCAGCGGATGGCCACACCCGGTGCGTTAGGTGCCTTGGTGTTGAACACCTCTCTTTGGGATGCATGATTTGTGCAGCGTTCAACCCCAGGGCACTTAAGGACCGGAGGTCGAAGCTGATCCTGGCGGGCCTTTTGCCCCTGGACTCGGCTCCGGCCTACGGTTCTTCGGTGGCCGCTACCCAGCCCCCGGTGGTAGCCACCCCTGCCTCCCTCCCTCCGGTTGGGACTCAACCTCCCGTTTTGGCTCCGGAGGAGAGGGAGGCCGGAAAAACCAAAAGGAAGGAGAAGCACCATAAGCGGCGGGCCAAGGACTCTTCCTTGGCCCCGCCCGCCAAGCGGGCCTCTCCATCCAGGGTTTCTGGATCGCCTCCTCCTCAGCTCCGGTCCCCTTGTTTTTCACCGGGACATAGGGAGGAGGCAACCCGGTCCCCGTCGAGGTCATCGAGGCGTCACTCTAGGTCTGCCTCAGTAGCCTCGTCGAGGTCCACCTTCAGTATGTCAGATGCAGACATGGACCGGATGATGAGGAGGTTCATCCAGGCCCAGCTGCAGATGGGAGTGCTCTTGCCTCCTCCCCCTCCTCCGGAGGGGAGCTCGACCCCATTTTTTGCTCCAATTGCTTCTTCTCCATCCCGTTTCCCGGGTTTGGAGCATTCGGAGCCAAGCCGCGTCAGATCCGGGGGTGTGTCGGAGCCAACAGTACTAGTTACTTCGGCTCCGACTGGTCACTCTAGTTTGTCGGATCTGACCTCTCGGAGCCGTGGGCTGAGCTTCGGATCCGAGGGACTTTGTGTGACTTCGGCTCTGTCCCGGTCAGAGCACACGGGTCCTTCGGATCCGAGGGTCTCTGCCCCGGATCCGGTCCCCGCTTCGGGTCCGAGTGTAGCTCCCCCTCGTCTTTCGCGGTGGTGGAGAGGGCACTGTTGAGTGCATCCGGACCTCTGGTCCTGGCTTCGGCTCCTCCCTGCACTCCCTCTCAGCTGGTCCGGGCTCCCATCACCCGGCCTTCAGGAAAGCCTGCTTCAGCGTCTCTGGATGTTCCTTTGGAACGTGATATTGCTGGTGAGTCTTCCTTGGACAGCCCCCCCCCCCCGAGGAGGTCCCTCACAAAGCCAAGTGTAAGAGGAGGCACATGGACTCCCCTGAGTCCCTTACCGAAGATACGGACTTAGATGAAGGGAAAGGCTCCCCAAGATCACCCCCCGTGGAGGTGGTCATAAAGAAGAAGGGGCTGCTAAAAGGCCCTGCAAGACTGCAGAGGCAAAGCCTGCTCAGGATTAGGGGAGGGTGGTCTGCCCCCAAGGCTTTCTCTGATGAGTCCGTATTCCTAGAGGCGTTCGAAGCAGGGCCATCTACCTCTTGGGTGTCGCCTCCCCCGACCCCCTGGTGGACCTTATTTCCACCAGGGCTTGGAAGGAGCCGGACACTGTAGAGCCAGTCCCCAAGTGCCCGGATAGGATCCTGAGTCTCCCTGCTGAAAGAACCCACTGGAGCAGAGGTCCCCCCGTGGATGCCATGTTGGTGGCGGCGGCAACCAAGAGAGAGCTAGCTCAGGAGAGCTCTGCGGTCCACCCGCTGAGTAAGGACTCTCGAGCGATGGACCGCCTGGGGAAGCGGGTCTTTAGTTCAGCAACCTTCTCCATGAGAGCCCTGAACTATATGGCACACGTCATCCGGATGCAGCGGGATCTAATAAAAGAATACGCTGCATCCCCCCCAGAGTCGATGTCGGAAGGAGACTAGCAACTGTACTCCTCCCGAATGTCTACTCTACATTCAGTTTCCAACACCTCTATGCGGCTCTTGTCACACGCCACTGAAGGAGCCGCTAGAGCTGGTGGAGCAGGCCTGGTAATCGGGCGTCAGGCCTGGCTCCAACACTGTGACTTCTCGGAACCCTTTAAGGCGTCATTTGCGAATGCCCCCTTTGATGGTTCTGCACTGTTTGGCAAAACCATTCGCGACACTTTAGTCCATAGCGAGGAAGACGTCTGCTGTCGGAGTCCTCTTCTGTGCTCCCCAGAGGTCCTTTTCTAAGAACCAAAAAGGTCAGAAGAAGATGTGGTTCCGAAAATCGCATCAGTCCGTCTGCTCCGGACAACCAGTCCTCTCGTGGCAGAGGTGGACAGGGAGGACGCCGCCCAAGAGGCAGAGGGGGTCCCAGAAACTTTGGGTCCAGAGAACCCTTCTCTGAGAGGCCCACGCAGAACCCCTGAGGGGTTGCCCGACTTTTCCACTCTGGAGGCAGTCGGGGGGGCATCTTTCGAAGCACCTAGCAATGTGGGAGTCCATAACAACAGATCGCTGGGTGCTTCGCATCATGTCCAGAGGTTACCAAATTCCTTTTATTGTAACCCCCAAAACCAAAAGCCTCCCCGACGTACCACCCAATCAAAGGGAGGCAGCTGCTACAGAAATTCAGCAGCTTTTGCAAAAGAGCCATCCAACCTGTCCCCCCAGATCAGTTCGGATCGGGGTTTTACTCCAGGTTCTTTCTGGTGCCAAAAAAGATGGGGGACTTGAGATCCATTTTCGATCTCTCTCTCTCTCTCCTGAACCTGGCAGTACCCAAAGAAAAGTTCTGAATGGTCACCTTACAATCTATTCTCCCCCTTTTACTGGAGAATAATTGGATGTGCTTGATAGACCTCAAGGATGCGTACTACCACATCCTAGTGGACAGACGCTCCAGGAGGTTCCTCCGCTTCTGGCTGGGAGCCAGTCACTTTCAGTTCAGGGCCCTTCCCTTCGGTCTCGCCTCAGCCCCCAGGGTGTTCACCAGAGTCTTGGCGGTCATAGCGGCCCACCTGAGGCTTCAGGGAATTCAGGTCTTTCCATACCTGGACGACTGGCTCCTCATCGCCCCAACAAGGCATCTGCTCTGTTCAGGCAGGGATTATTTCCTCAACCTTGCTCCACGTCTAGGGTTGACTATCAACATGACCAAATCCTCTCTAGTCCCTACACACGAAATAGATTTCATAGGGGCGAGATTGGATTCCAGGGTAATGCTTGCCTTCCTGACTCCCGATCGGCTTCAGAACCTGAGGTTGCATGTCCAGGCCATTCTCATACTTCCTGCTCCACCTCCGGAATTGATCCTGAGGGCTCTAGGGTCCATGGCGGCAGCTATTCCTCTACTGCCCCTAGCCCGCCTAAATATGAGGGTCCTGCAGTGGACCCTCCAAGTACAATGGTCCCTGTCTCGCAACTCCCTGTCCCATCCTATTCCCTTAAGCAGGGCTTGCAGAGGGTCGCTCATGTGGTGGCTTTGGTCCCCGAGTCTCCACACGGGACGACCATTCTCGATGCCTTCCTCCGTCACCACAGTGACCACGGATGCCTCTTGCCTGGGGTGGGGGGGGGGCACTATTCAGGCAGAACGGTCCAAGGCATGTGGAACGACACAGAGACCTCTTTGCATATCAATGTCCTAGAGATGAAGGCGGTGCTTTTGACGTTGCAGGCACTTCACAGCCTTCTTCCGATTTGGGACGATTGCAGTACAAACGGACAACATGTCAGTCGTCTGGTACATCAACAAACAGGGGGGAACCAGGTCTTATCCTCTTTGTCACGAGGCCATGAGAGTGTGGGAATGGGCGATTTCCACCAACCGCTTTCTTATTGCAACGCACATTCCGGGACGGTCCAACATCCTAGCAGACAGGCTCAGTCATTCGATTCTGACTCCGTACGAATGGTCCCTCAATCCTCTAGTAGCGAAACAAATATTTGCCCAATGGGGGCAACCCTGTTGTGATCTTTTTGCCTCTCCTTCAAATACCAAATGCAACAGTTACTTCGCTCTAATCCCCCCTCAGGGGGAGTACCCGAAAGTCTCTAGTTCATGCTTGGCCTCCCGGTCTCCTTTACGCTTACCCTCCTTTGCCCATGATGCTGAAACTCTTACAGAAAGCCAGTCGGCTGGGGAGCAAAATAATTCTCATTGCCCCATTCTGGCCTTGTCAAACATGGTTCCCATACCTGTGGTCTCACCTAATTCATCCACCATGGATTCCGGATCCACTCCCGGATCTCATTACTCGCCCTCTGGGTCTTCCGGCCCCCAACCTGGGCAACCTCAAGCTGACTGCTTGGTTGCTCCAGTTCCACTCCTGATTAGGACTCCCGGAATCTCCTCACCAGTCAAAGCCATCCTAGTAGCAGCACATAAACCTTCCACCAGAAGAGTCTACCGAAGCAAGTGGAAACGTTTCTCCATCTGGGCGGAGCACCATCACTTGGATCCTTTCACGGCGCCTCTCACGTCAGTTTTGGATTTCTTAACTACCCTTTTTCATCAAGGGGCTAGCTGCTCTACAGTCTAGGTACAACTGTCAGCGATTTCGCATTATCATGTAGGGCATGAATCTGGCCCTCTAATTACTTCCAAGCTTTGTAAAGCTTTCCTCAAGGGTACCTTCCTTCTCAGACCTCCGGTCAGGGAGGTAGTACCCCCCATGGGATTTGTCTTTGGTTCTCCAAGCCTTGACTAGCCCCCCTTTCGAGCCGGTGGCCACGGTTGATATTAAATATCTCTCTTGGAAGACTGCCTTCTTGGTGGCCATTACTTCAGCTAAAAGGGTCTCTGAACTTCAGGCTCTGTGTGTTAAACCGCTGTATTTAACCTTCCATCCAGATAGAGTTTACCTCAGGATCAATCCGTCCTTTCTGCCTAAGGTGTCTTCGGAAGCTAATATTAATCAATCTATTAATCTTCCCGTGTTCTTTCCCCATTACCAGAACAAAGGAGAGTACAAACTGCATTCCTTGGGTGTGCACAGACAATTACGTTTTTATATTCATCGAACTGCTGGTCATAGGCAATCTGACCAGTTGTTTGTCTCCTTTGCCAAAACAAGTTTAGGCAAGTCAATTTCTAAAGTTACACTATCACGGTGGATAGCTAGCTGTATCCTCTTAGCGTATCAGAGTTTGGGAAGGCCTGCACCTCAGGGAGTCCGAGCTCATTCTACTAGGGCCATCACTACTTCGGCGGCTTTTAAATCTAGGGTTCCCTTAGATGATATTTGTTCCGCAGCCACTTGGGCCTCATCTCATACCTTTATCAGCCATTACAAACTGGATGTTGTCTCCAGAGGTAGGGCATCCTTTGGCTCTGCAGTGCTCCGGAATGTTCTTCCATAAAGGCCACCCAGGATTCAGGTAGCTGGGGACTCTGTCCCAAAGGTTGCTGACAAATGAAGTTCCTACTTCAGATTAAGAAGTTATGTACTCACAATAACGTTCCATCTGAGTACGTGTCTTCATTTGTCTGCAACCACCCCACCCCCCTCCTTCCCCCTGACCTATAGGATCCGTCTTGGATAAGCCCCTTCCGGGGCACAATAACGATGCTTATATCGGGCAAACTTGATCTGAAGTCAGTTAGGGTTGGCAGGGGATTATGGGTAAAGGGAGGAGCTAGGAGCTCGGATCTATGCTGTGGTAAAAGTTGCCGGCTCGGATCCGAGATCGGATCCGTATCCCAAAGGTTGCAGACAAATGAAGATACCTACTCAGATGGAACGTTATGGTGAGTACATAACTTATTAATAATTCCATGTTAGTCTTTTCTTTCCCACAGTCCTGTAACTAGATGCATCCATATGTTTTCTTTTATAAAACATGTGAGCGTTTATGGAAAATCTTCATGGAGAGAGAGATTTTAATGTCTTGTAATATTTTTTGTTTTATTTACGTATTTGCAGTACAGTCTGTGTCAGTAAGCTGTGATGAAAATGATGCACCCAAACTCTACCATTGTGATTCAGAGAAAAGAACATACTTTTGTTGTCTTAACTGAATAATGGTCAAACCAGTCTTTCTATCTTTAATAAAGTTGGCTTAAATAGCTTTAGTTATTCTTTTCCATGCCTTCTTTGTATCAGTGTGTTGTATTTCATTTTGAGCACTTTTCCCAAAACCAGTTGGTCGCTGTTTTATTTATTTGGAAAGCAAGCAGAAAAAACACCACCAGATAGCTGTTTCTGTCAAGCCATTTTTCTTCCTTCCCTTATAAAAATATCACATTTAATTTAATTCAGCATGCATTCCCCAGATATCACATTCACATCAGTCAGTTACCTAACCAGGAAGTATAGACACCATTTTATCAATTTATTCTTGTTTTACATTTGTTGACCAGGATAGTCCAACTGGATACATGTCCATTTTCAGTGGATGCCCCGGGCAAAAGGCTCCAAACGTACAAACAGATAAAGATTAGCAAGTTACAGTATATGCACAAACGTATTGTATTAACATACAAGTTACAGTCTAACATTTCAAGCCTATGAAGAATACAGTTTATTTTCAGAATTGTATACAAATATGTTAGTTTCTCTTAACATACCTGTAGGTGCAACTATATACAGGGTATCTGCAGAGATGTTAGTTTCTCTTTTCAAACTTTTTATTATAAGAGGCAAGTTGCTGTGAATAAAACATTGCAGGGATATGGAAGTAGTTTAAGCTTTAGTCAGGGTTAGCGCAAGGACATATAACCAGTGAGTTTTAAAATACTGGGTTAGATTTTAACTGTTTAAGGGAGTGTTTCAGAGTAAGGTCAGATGGGAGCGAATTCCAGGTTTTGCCTACTGAATTTGCCAACAAAGATTCTCCAGATAGGTTGCTAGCTTTAATAGATTGAACCAAAAGTTTTGTAGTGGAATGAAGTTGCCTATTTTTAAGGGAGGGCGTTTTTTTCTGAATGGTTAATATCCTTGACTGCTGCGGTAAGTTGATTATATTGAATTAGCCTGGAGAGTTTTAGCCATCCTAAGAGGTTTAAGTTTTGATAATGATGTGTCCTGTAGGGAGTTCCTGTGGCAAACCTGGCAATTTGATTGTAGCAGCTAGTGAGTTTGCTGAGATAAGTTTTGTTCAAATTAGTGAGTATTCGTGAGGCATAGAGTAGAGTTGAAAACAGATTGGTATGGGCAATGGCAGTCCTAGCTATAGGGGTGAGAAAAGGTTTGTTTTTGTATAGGGAGCCAAATTTTTTTCAGCTGTTTTAATGGTTTTGTTTACGTGCATATTGTATTTGAGGTTGTTGTCTATTAAAACACCCAGGAGTTTGGTATACATATCTGGTGAGATTATGGTCCCATTGTTAGATGTTGTAGTAAATGAAGGTTGAGAGGATTTGCAAGTAGGGGAGAAGAGCAATTGCTTTGTTTTATTAGGGTTTAATATCAGCTGTTGATTAGAGATCCAGTTTCCCACTGTATTAAAGTTTTTTTGTGTTAAACTAAGGAGATCTGTAGGGGTAGAGGCTGAGCAAATCAGGGTGGAGTCATCAGCATATTGTATTCAGGTTGCTTCTGGGATTACAGTGTGGAGGTCATTGATAAATCAGGAGAAAAGAAGGGGACCTAATATGGAGCCTTGAGAGATACCAAGGGTAACTAGGAGAAGTGTGGAGAGTTTGTCCTGCCAAAGGACAGCTGGCTGTCTTCCAGTAAGCTAAGATTGAAACCATTGTATGGCATGGTTGTTTATGGATATTTTTTTTAGGGCAAGTAAGAGTAGCTGGTGGTTAACCATGTTGAGGGCCTTGGAAAGATTGAGAAACAGAACACAAGATAGTTTGTTGTTATTAAGGTTAGAATTTATTACGGTTAGAATTTATGATTTTAGAAAAGGAGAGGAGGGCTGTGGTGGTACTGTGCTGTGGTTTAAATCCATGCTGGGAGTTAGCCAGAAGATTATGTTGAATAAGGTAGTGTAAGAGTTGTTTATGGACACACTTTTCCATAATTATAGCCAGAGGGGAAAGGATAGCTATTGGTCTATAGTTTGACAGCTCAGTGGAGCTGCCTTCTTTGTGGAGTGGTATGACGTGATATTTTCCAGATAGAGGCTTGAGTTATGGTTCTGTTTATCAAAATAGAAATGGGGAATGCTATATTATCAGCAGCTTTTTGCAGGTAGTCTGCAAGGAAGGAGGTCCGCTGAAAAGGTGGTTGGTTTGAGTTTTTTTAATTAGGGCTGTAATGAGTGAAGTCAGAACTTTTTGGAAGGTGAAGGAGAGAATGTCACTGGGTTTAGGGGTTTCACTGTTAGGACAAGTGGGTTTAAGTTTGCTAGCAAGGGCCTGGATGGTTTCTGTAAAGAAACTGTTGAAGGTGTTGGTGATATTTAGGTTGGGACTAAGGAGGTGTTGGTGATATTTAGGTTGGGGCTAAGGAGGTTAGAGTTGTGGATTGCCCTGGGTGGAGGAGTTTAATACCTGTAGAGAACTTCTGTGGCTTGTTGTGGTGTTTCTGCTGTAGATGGCAGAAATATTTTTTTTTGTCTAGTAATACGGATTTTTTTTGTATCATTCCTATATTGTCGAAATTTTAGTTGATCTTGTGGGGCTTTAGAGGAGCGCCAGATGTTCCATGCTTTATTTCTATGGATGATCTTTACTGAGCCAAAGGGCAAATTTTGTTTTAATTCTAACAGAGCGTGCAGGTGCATGGTTGTCAATGATGACCAAGAATGCATTATTAAACTGTGTTACTGCCTCATCTAGTGGTGGTAGTTTTAGAATTGACCAATTGCGTAATTTAAGTTCTTCTAAGAGTTTATTAAGGTTGAAGTTTTTGTTATTTCTTATTGTTTTATAGGTAGGTAGATGTGGGAATTCAACTTTATGCCTAATAGTGTACATTAAGAAATGATCACGTAGGTCTTCTGGGATAGTACCCGATTTGTACATGTAGTGGGGCTATTAATTAGTATCCAGTCTAGGATACTTTCTTTATTGTTAGGCTTGCTGATCCTAGTAGGGGAGGTTATAGTTTGTGTAAAACCATGTAGATTTGCATGGGTGGTTGGGGTCTCTGCAGTGCAGGTATTACAATCTATATAGAGGTCCCCTAGAACAATGGTCTCTTGGGGGGTAGGCATTGGATAGCTAGTAGAGGATGTCTTCTAGGGTCCCTGAGTTATTACTTGGGTGAATATAGATGCATACTATGTTTATACATTTGTTTTTATTTATTTGTAGTTTGGAAATCATAATTTCTGCTTTGTTAAATATAGGTGGTTGAAGTTTTAGAGTAACATTTAGGGTGGTTTTATAGAGAACAGCAACCCCTTCCTCTTTCGTGGTAGTACGATCTAGCCTGAGTATATTTTACTTTTTTCCCTGAATGTAATGTTATCTTGTGCAATAATGTCTTCCATTCCGTTTTTTTTGTTGTAGTTCTCACCTGATCTAATCTCTCCAACAACTTATTTCCTTGTCCAAATGTAGAACCCTTTTTCATATTGTTTTGCTACCAGAAACCCTTACTTTTGTACCATCTCATCTGATTTCTTCTGTGATCATTGTGGCTCCACTTTTCCCTTTTACAGAAGGAATCGTACCTTCAGCATTATGACACTTTGATTAGAAATTTATGTAGTTTTAATTTTTCATAATTGGCCTTTTTTAACTCTGCCTTTCAGTTTATACATAATCCATGTAAAATAGAGTTCGAAATATACCTTTATTATGCTAGCCATACATTTAATGTGTAGCTTTAAATGTGCTTGGTATGGGAAGCTTCATAGCTGCATGTCACGTGCTACAGTTTTCTATAGTGACTGTGATTAAAAAATCTCATGGATGGATTACATCGCATCCTCAGTGTTTCTGCGTTATTTACTTATTGTCCTGATATGCCTACATGTATCCGTGATCTCAGAGTGAAGCACATATCAGTGATGTCAGAGTGAAGCAATTTTTCTGCTGAATTGACGCACTTTAGATTTCAAAAGTTGTCATTGGAAGTATAACTCTTAGAGGAAAAATGCTGAAAGTGCATTCTCTAGGAATTTGATTATTTCAGTGAAATTTAGCAGAAACCTGGAAGCTTTTTCATCTAGAATTTGTTTATCACAGGAAATCAATTACTCAAGAAGCCTGAAAAAGTACAGTGAACGTTTCCTTTGTAGTGCAGAGGAATGAAACCCTAATGTGAACCAGATGACCCAAGATCAGCTAGTGACCCGGGTGCTGAAGGAAGCAACAGTGGAGGATGGGAATGAGCAGTCCCTTTTGGCTCTACCATCCTCAGGGGAGGGAGACAATCCAGCCCCCTGTAGTGCTTTCATAATAGAGAGAGTGTGAGTGAATTTTGAGACATGCAGCATATTGACTGGGATTATGTTCTTGGTTGTGCTAAACTGCGTCCATGCAATGGCCTTCACGGGACATGTGCAGAAACATGCATACACTCAGATAAAGGTACTGCAGGCTACCTTTTCTCAGAGTATTCCTCTTATTTCAAGGTGCATGTATTTACATATTAACTCAGAAATAACAGGGGTGTGGGGGTTCTAAGAGTCATCTGAAAAAATGTTTAACCATCATCATTGTGATGAATAGATCCACAGTCTGGGTGGTTCTCATTTATGGGTCTGCTTTCTTAACAGTCTCCATCCCATAAATCTGTTTGAACAAGATGTAACCAAGAAATTGAGTGGGAGATGCAGTTCTGTAGTGATCCAGAAACTGTAACAGATGTATCCACATGTTAATTATCTTGATGTGCGTACGTTTTTTGTATCCCAAATGGATGCTGTTTAGGATTCTGAAATTAAGAAAGGATTTCAGGATAGACGTTTAGCAAAATATCTGGCTTAATAGAAAAATGGGGAGAAGTAATACTGATAACTAGAGGGACTCTAGTAGTGAGAGAAGAGGAAAAGTACAATAAAGGTAGATTTGTTTAAGTTGACGATTATTGGTATGGCAGAAGGATTTTGCTGGCATGTGTTTATATTTCACCTAAAACTGGTGTTATGAAGCTTAAGAGAATTTTGGGAGAAGTGATCAGCTGTCAGCAGGGAATGTTAGTTATGGGTGAGGACTGCAGCTTGATTTTTCAATAGTGAGGATGTATCAGAGGAGTCTAGAAGAGAAAATAGAGGGTATATTTTCTGAAGAAATATAAGAATTTTGGTATGTAAAATGTGAGCTCAGTAGTAGGAACTCTGACATAATTTACATATTCCCCAAGGTACAGTAACTGGGCTAGATTGTATTGAAGTTATTTCACAGGAGCGTTTGCATTTAGTTGAAAGCTTTAACACTCATCCAAGAACTAGTTTTAAGTGATGCAGCAGTAAAAAAAAGCAGTAAAGTAAAGATGCTGGGTACTGAAGTAGAAATGAGAGTGGGTAGTAGAAGTTAGAGTTATTAGGGAAGATAACTTTTTTTTTCAGAAGGGATAGCAAAATAAAATGAAATAGAAATAAAGAAATATATGGGAAAACGGCAATAAGAAATATTTGAGGGGATGATAAAAGCTGAATTAGCGCAAAATAGGGGAAATATCACTGAAGTGGAGCAGCAGTGTGCTAAAGGGGGAAAATAAGGGAGTATTTGGATAATGTGCATGAACTTAGACAGGTTGCTGTTAAGCAATTTTTGATAACTTGCTGCAATACATTTTTGTGCTCTAAGGTTAAACAGTGGAAAGCAAGAAAGGATTTTTACCAAACTTAGGCAGTCAGTGACAAGAAAAATAGCGAGAGATCTTTTAGGAGTATCAAAGATATTTTGGAAACTTTATGAAAATTTGTATGTAACCGAAGAATTTGGAAACTAAGCAAATGCTCTAATGGAAATATTCAAGGGAGACTTAATTATGCCAAGGTTAGAGGAAGACTATTCTGAACAATGAACAGCTAAGGTAGAAAGAGGTAAGATAAAAATTATGGATAATCGCTTAACCGCTGGTAATCCTATGGAATTTGGAAGGAAAAAAGTGATTAAGAGCCAGAAGGATTTAACAATGTTTTAATTGTGTGTAGTACCAGTATCCTAGAAGAAAGCTGTGGTGGCTGTATTGCTGAAAAGCGTTATGACCCATAAGACCCCACTTCATGTGGACAGATTTAAATTTTAAACCATGATTATAAAATGTTTGTCTATACTAGTTAAGCGATTGGTGAAGGTATTCCCAGAATTGATAGATGCAGATCAGTGTGGTATGGTGGGGCGGGGGACAAATTGTTCTAGAGGTGTCATTTCTGTTGAAGTGGTATGTAGGATGGTCCAAAGATCCCTTTCAGCTATGATCTGGGCCCAGTAGGGCAAAACACATAATTGTACAATTTACAATGTATACATAATTATGCAGTCTTGTTGACTACAATTGTATATAGTGAAATAATGTGTTATAGTTATGTACAGAGAAAGTCATTGAAGAAATAAAATCAGAAATGTGCTGTAAAAGCAGATATTGTCTAAGTCAGTGACTGGTAGGAGACAATAGCAGAATTTTGTACCATTAGCAGTAAAATTTTTGCATGCCGTGTCTGTAAGGAGGAGCTCAAAGAGTTTTTTTTAATATGTAACAGTATTTTTTGCACATTTTGGACAGAGGAGACTTCCTTATGACTGGACTAAATCCTGAAAAGGCCCTTTCACCAAAGGGTGGTCTATTCAGAAGGGTGTGATCAGACTGAAAATTTCTAAGGGTATGGTTTGGTTCCTGGACATGAAGGAATTTTTTTTTTTTTTTTTTTTTTTTTTTGCTAAGAGGAGGCAGTAACCTTCATTTCATTTTGAATTTTGTATATTGGTGAGCTGAGTAAAGAAGGTGGCTCTTTCAGTTACTGAGAGCCAATTTACGTCTTGTAGAAGGCAGTGATGAGTATAATTGCTTGCCAGTAGGACAGACCTGCAAATTTTGTATACAGTGGTCTGAATAAGTTTAGCATTTTAGGAAGAATGGAAGATAAGTTAGAGGAAGAGCATATTCTAATTTCGGAAGGAGAACATTTTTAGCTATGGGCATCCTAGCAACTGGTATAAGGAGGTGAGAAATTTTATAACAAAGCTTCACTAGTAAATGGCACTCCACCTTCTCTCTACCTACCGGTCACCACCAGTGTACCAGAAAACTGTATCATTGGTCCCCTCCTCTTTAACATTCTCACCAACACCTTCCACACATTTGCACAACAGGCTTTCCTCGTACAGTACACTGACTCTACACTCATTTGCACATCTGACAACATGGCATACCTCCAAAAAATTACACTGGAAGCTTTAACAGCCGCTGAAACATGGCTTTGTAACTTGCAACTCAAGCTCTTCTGTGTAAAGAAAACTCTTTTTCCTAAATTCCTCTCTCATGGAAAAAAATTTAAAGTCCTTTTTCTTGATAATGCAACCACTGAAGTCACTTATAGCAAATTATTGTGTATGATAGTAGATTATCTTAAGTTTGACTTGCTTATACAAAATTGCATAAGAAAAACTGATCAGAAACTAGCAGTGCTTTACAGAGCCAGTAATATAACAAAAGGAACTGGTATGGAACAAAAGATCATTTGTTTAAGTAGTCATCGTGGAGAACCGTAAAAAGGGGAAGAATCTTAGTATGGTGTGGAATGACTACGAAAAAGCTTTTGACAGTATCCCACATTCATGGATGAGTGCTTAAAAATGCACAAGATACATCCTACAATGATTACAACACAGTGTTCATGAAATAGTGGCAGACAACTTTGCAGTTATGCCATGATAAAGGACAAATTATTATTCCAGGGATAAAAATCCAAAGGGGGATATTTCATGGTGACTTCCTGTCACCGCTGTTATTCTGTCTTGCCATTAACCCATTAAGCTGTCTATTTAACACATTCGGCCATGGCTATAATTTGGCTCCTAGAGAACAACAAAGTGTAAAGACCTCTCATCTTCTCTTTGTGGATGATTTAAAACTGTGTAGTTCATCAGAAGAAGAACTGAAAGCACAACTGCAAATGGTCAAAACTTTTTCATATGATAAGAATGTCAATTGGTCTTGGTAAATGTGCAAAAGCAACTTTGAAAGCAGGAAAGCTGCAGCACCAAGAAAACAGTTTGGGACAGTGTGATATAAAAGAACTTGAGCAAGAGGGGAGTGTATAAATATTTGGGAATTGTTGAAGGATAAACAAAACATGAACAAATGCAAATAAAACTCAGTAAGGAATACTTTAGAAGGCTTAAATTAATTATGAAAACAGCACTGATATCTAGGAATAAAGTCCAAGCTATAAACCAATTTGCTGTTCCTGTCTTAACTTAGTTTTGGAGTAATTGACTGGCCCCAAAATGTATTTGACAGGTTAGACAGGAAAACAAGAAGGATGCTTCATGCTTAAAAATCAGTGAATACCAAGATTATATATCCTATATACTGAAGGAGGTATGGGCCTCCTCGAAATTGATTACTTGTCCTCACCAACACTGCAGTTTTATTCAGTTTCTGCCTTAGTTTTGTCTAATTCATGTTTGCTACATAAAGTCAAATACATTCCTTCCTCATCTGTGAAGTGCATCAGTATTATTAGTTATTCAGTATCCTTAAATCCCTGTTCAGTGTCACTTTTGAAGTTATACCAGTTGCTCATCCTAATTTAGGGCAGGTGTTGTCTACTGTGAATTCAACAAGAACATCTACAGTTTAAATGATTATATGAAATTAAACAAAAGAAAACCATTGGTTAAGAATAAAATGTTGTATAATATTTAATATTTAGAGAAATTTTTGCCAGTTTATAGAGAACTTAAAGGTAAGCTAGTATAATACAGCAGTTGCAAAATGAAGTGAGAGAAAAGCAGGCATATGGTATATTTTAGACTGAAAGCTAGAGGAGAGAAATTGATACAAGAGAGAGAGGGAGAGGTATAAGCTATGAATATGCATTTGGTCATATTTAGGAGGATTTAGTTTATCCTGGTGTTGAACAAGAACAGAAGCAGATTTTGGCTAGAAAGACTCTCATAATTGACAATGCCCAACAGATCTGATAGGTTTGTGGACAAACATGAGTTTTTGGTCACTGGATTGTAATGACTGAGTGGGAACGCAGTTGTGTAGAACGTTATTTAGTGTTGAACAAGCAGATGGATGCTGGATAATTTTATAGGTGGGAAGAAACTGTGTATATGTTAGTTGATGAGGTAGTTCTAATCAATTTAGGCTTTTTAGTGATGTATAGTGGTGGGTTCTGAAAGTGTGTTTCCACAAATTTGGCAGTTTTGTTACAGCATTGTTAAAGTTTTGATTTATTTGTGAATCCTGACTGTTAGTAAGGTTGGAAGCAGCATAAAGTATGGGGAGGAGATAAGTAGTGGTAAGTATAATTTTAGTTGCTTTGAGACAGATTTTGGCTTCACTTATTTCTCCATATCTTTTGTGTTTTTAATACCATGATGAGAATGGACCACATTCCTAAGTCAAAGTATGATTACAGTTTGTGAAATTAATATTGTTTCATTCTTTGATGTTGGGCAAAAGTGCTTTTTGCAGCACCTGCAACGTGCCCAGTAGTGACTCCTGCATTTCGTACAGTTACACGTACTGGTAACATATCGAAGTATGATAGTAAATTCTTTTTTACTCCATTTTAAATTCAGGTTTAAGCAGTGTTAAAAAAAAAAAAAAAAAAAAAAAGCTCTGTTAAGTGCATGACAAATGACTGGATTAAGGACCTTAGTTGATTTAGTAACAAGTTTTAATAGCAAGTAAATGAAAAAGAATATTGAATGTTGTGAGGCTTTATTCAAGCAAATAATATGTATGCAGTTCTGTATTTGTTCTTCCTGTCTCATCTGATGAAGAGAAATTGGTTATAGTCTGGTGGAGAGTGATTGGCTGGGTGAAAAAAAAAAAGAGGAACTGGCTAGGAGATAATGTTCTCTGAAAGCATTCAGAGTTTTCCCAACTGGGAGAGCTGTAAAGATGAGACGAGACAAAACCAGTTAGCACTTACTTAGAAGCACAGTGTGTCCCATGCATGTTAATGTAAAAGGTTATCCATGCCAACTCAAGTTTGTGAGTGTGGCTGTCAGTTTGGGATATTTGTACCTATTAAGAGGTAAAACTTAATATTTGAAGATGTACATAAGTGTGTGTGTTAGTATTAAATCAATAGGTTTTAGGGGTTATTGGGGTTTGTTTGCTTTTTTGTTTGAGGGCTTTCAATAAAACAAAAATTTTGTAACATGTGACAGACTCAGATATGACAAGAAAGAGCTATATAAAAGTTAAACCTGCCAAACCGTGTATTCATGTAACACAAAAGCTGGAACTAGACATTTAATAAAAAGGGGTTGTACATAAAAGTTCAGAATAATAATGTTTTAATACAGTGATGCTTGCTGCAATGTCTTTAAATGTCAATGGTCTCTTAGTTAAATGCAGAAAATAATGAATATTGAACTACATTAAAAATGTAGACCGCAAATAGCCATGTTACAGGAGACGCACTTGGAAAGAACTGAGCATGTGAATTTGATAAAAGTTTTTCAGGAAGGTTATTCAGCAGAATACCTGGGTTAAAGGAAGATAGGAATACTTATATTAATTGCAAGAGTAGCTCCAATAGTGATAGAAGAGGATAAAAAAGATAATGGCAGATTTGTAGTGCTAAGGGGCTACTGGCAAGAAAGGAGGATTACACTGGCATGTATTTATGTTCTACCTAAAACTGCTGTAATGGAGCGTAAGGAAATTCTGGGAGAAATTATCAGTTTTCAGCAAGGATAGTACTTGTAGGTGGGGATTGGAATTTGATTTGCAGCAGTGAAAATGTGTCTGGTGGGCCCAGAAGGGAAAGTATAACAAAGGAAAGGTAGATTTCTGAAGAAATTTATAAAAATATTTAGCATGGAAGATGTGAACTCAGTAATGGGATTTTGGATTTAATTTACGTATTATTCCCCAAGATATGAAAACTGGACTAGGCAAGACTGACTTTACATTTCCCAGGAATACGTGCATTTAATTGAAGATCTTGATATGCAGCCAGTAACCGTTTCAGATCATGCACCAATAATTAAAATAAAAACACAGGGTAATGAAATAAAAAAATGAGAGACTGACGCTTTCCCACCTATCTGTTGAAGAGTGAAATTTAAGGGATGGGTAGTGGAGATTATTCAGGAGCTATTCTAGAGGATGTAAATCACTTCTGAAATGTATAGCTAAGGAATGAAAAAATTAAGGTGGAGTTTAAAAATAGGGTGGAAATAAAAGAAAGGGAGCTTATGGCCAAGGTTTAACAAGAATTATTTAGAGGGACTGACAAATATTAAAGTATTGCAGAATGGGGGAATCTCACAGAACAAGAGAAGGATTAACTGAAGAATGCTAAGCAGAAAATAAGGGATTATCTCTAATATACATGAGTTTAGAAACATTGTTAAGCAACTGTTTTTGCTAATAACACAAGCACAAAAACTTTTTAGCACAGCAGCTCGGGCAGCAGAAAGTAGAAAGGGCTGTTGGCAAGCTTAGGGAGCCTATAAAAAGCAGAGAAATATGGTAATCAAGAAAAGATGTAAATGGAAATGTTTATGGAAGTCACTGTCAGAGGTAGATGAGGCTCAATCACTAATGGATAGGAGGAGATGAGATAAAGATTAGAAGGTGGTATTGTGGACGTTTGGAAGCTAGGAGGGAAAAAATATATGGAAGGTTTTGTTTAACAGTATTTTTAAGAGAAATGCCAACATCCTGGAAGAAAGCAGTGGTAGCTAATATCTGGAGGGTAAAGATCCAGCTTTATACAAGCCCATTTCAATACTGAGCCACGATTATAAAGTGTTCATGTCTATAATGGCTAAAAGAATGTCGAAAGTAATGCTAAGATTGATAGATATGGATGAATGTGGTTTTGTGGAGGGGAGAAAAACATTTGACATTAACAGAACATTGATGATCCAGAAGGAAGCAGAATATAAGAAAATACCATTTTTGGTGGCTCTTCATGTAAAGAAAGCATTTGAGAGTAAGCTGGGACTTTATGAGCAGGGCAGTGGAAGCATTTGCATTTCCTGAAAAACATTATAAGGTTAATTAGGCGGTAGTATGAGGAATTGGAGGTGCAAATTGTTGACAAACTCAAGAGGTTAGGTACAAACCCATATGTCACCTAGTGGATAGCCAGCTGGCTCACAGAAAGGACCCAGGAAGTTAGAATTGGAGAGTCCACCTTTACAAAGAGGCCAGTCACAAGTGAGTCCCTCTGGAATCAGTCCTTGGACTGCTCCTTTTTGAGATTTACTTCTCAGAAGTCCAGGCCAATGTCAGTGGTCTCTGGCTGACTAAATTTGCAGATGATTGCAAATTAGGAACTGTCATTGAATCTCATACTGACACAAATGTTCCCCAGGAGGGGCTGACACAGACAAACAACTGGTGTCAGAGCCATGTACTAAAACTAAATGCCAAGAAATGCAAAATAGTATCCTTTGGGAAGTCGTCTATGCATGGTAGCTATCATATTGACAAAACACTCCTTAGAGCTGTCACAGTAGTCTGACTTGGACAGATAGTAATCTGGCCTTTGATCATCATGTGTCTACAGTAGTGAGGAAATAATTCTATGTTGCGCAACTTATGAACAAAGGTATGGCATCAAAGTCCAAGGAAGTCATTGTTCCACTATATGCGGCATTCATCAAACCTATCAATGAGTACAGTGCCCCCTTTGGTATGTACCTAACCTGGCTTATCCAACAACTGGAGCATCCACAGGGGGTCCTCACTAAAAGAATGCAAGGCGTAAGTGACATGTCCTATGCTGACTGCCTCAAGGCCCTATCCCTGTATTCTGTCTTCTACAGGCTTTTGAGGGGAGATCTGTGCCTGGCATACAGGGCGTTGTCAGACTGCATGCTGATGGACCTGCATTATATCTGCAAAACAAACCGCAGCAAAATTACACACACTAAAAACTTAACCTTACCTGTAATATAAATAGGACCCGCTTGAGAGACAGGCATGTATCCCAGAGACTACCCCTTCTCTGGAGCAAGCTCCTCATCCATTTGAAGCGGAGTTCCTCCCTAATCCAGTTTAAGTGTAACTTGGACAATTGGATGGGAAACGGGAAATTCATCCCTGCATTGGTACCTATGTATCTGATGGATTCAGGCTGGCTGTAAATGGTTCATCTCCCAAGCCCCGTGTTTGTAAAAGTTTCATCTTCCAGGCCCCTGCTTACACTTATCAAGGGTACCAGAACTTTTCAAGAGATTTGGGATGTAAGTCTAGGCTTAAAAAGGCCCTTGTGGTTGTTAGCTTAGTACACATCTGTGAATCTATAATTGGTAGAGTTAGAGCACCCAGGGAAAACCTACGATATCCTGCTGTGTCAGGAAACTGGAAGGAAAAGGCTGTATTAATTTTATGAAGGCCTCAGATAAGCAACTGGACTGGACAGAGCAGTATTTGTTACATGAAAGGGGAAATCGTGTCTGCTCAAAACCTGCCATGAGAAAGCAGCCAGTACCTGTATTAGTAAAGGTGCAGTCATACCAGTGGAAAGATGATCCTGACAAAGTTGTGGTAGAAGGGAGAAGTATTAAAAACTGGAAACAGCAGATTATTTGTGGAAAATGTTTATCAACTGTACCAGGCAGAACACAAATGTATCGGCAATCTGGGAATGTTGAGTGGCAGGTGCAAGGATCAAGCTGCTGTATCCGGCAGTCTTCAGAATATTTTTTTTCATGGAAGATCATAGACATTTTTGGATGCAGAACAGGCTAAGGAGGAAAACATTTATCCAACAAAAAGTGAGCCAGCAAGCAGAAGGGGAATCTGCTTCTTATTCTTATAAAAATAAAGCTCATAGAGAGACTTTGCTAGTGAAACCTTTTCAAGTGTTCCAAATGAAAATGCTTCACAGACAAAGCACAGGAGTTGAGTAGAAGAACCGGGACTAACTTTGTTTTGAACTAGAGTCTGGGGTTGGGAGATGGAGATGTCCTGGAAGAAGCCAAACAACACTGAAGTTACTGAATAAATGAGAAACTAGAATATTTCAGTCACATTTGTGAAATATGGTTTTACAAGAAAATCTGGCTGAGACCCTGAGCTTTGATTAACTGTTATCCTTGTGGTGGACTATAAAGCATTTCTTCATTAATGTTTAGGAGGACACTAAAATGAGGGAGTAACTAAAATTTTGTTCATATTTGTATAAAACATTTCATGATATAAACTGCATGCTGTATATAGTAAAGCAGTTTGTGTAGTGTATAATCAGGTATTTTACATATGAGAGTAGTCTTTTATTTTTTCAGTGACTGTATGTGATAAAGATAAAGTAAACAAGTACTCCGTAGTTGTAATAAATGTAAGCTTTACAGTGTAACAAGTGTAGAAAGGCTTGATAAAAGCAAGTTTACTGTGAATATGCTGTGATCTTGAGCTGCTGTGGTAGGGATTGTGTGCAACTGTAAACTGATTTTATATTATATGTAGATGAAAAATATTTCCTCTTAATTTTACGTGGGTGAATGTTTAGATTAATGCTTTTGTCTTAAGCTATAAACAAGCATTTTGTAAGCAAGTAGGCTTGAAAGCTTAGACAAAATGATGAAGCCATGAAAGATGGTAGGTTTTTTAGATTTGCAAAGATAATAGCTTGTTTTTTCCATTAACAAGTACTCAGTTGGAGTTGAATTCAGCAGCTGAAGGCAGTTGTACATTCTGTTCTGACTGAAATTGACAATGATTAATTGCTAACTACTTTTACATGGAGACAAGCTGTCTGTTGGTGCAAGCAATTCATTTTTAAGAGTTTTGAGCATTCTTTGTTGAGGGAGCTGCAACATTTAAATGTACAGTGGCAAGCAGTTCAGTGAAAGTCTGAAATTATTGGAAGTGAATAAGAGGTATCAGTTTTAATATTTTAATGCATTTAACTGAACAGTGTGCAGTTTAGTTTTGTTTAAAGATAGCCAGTACACTTTTTCTTGGAGCTAAAAGTTAATGTTTTCCTGAAATCATACAATCAGTTTTTCACATCTGGGATGGGAATAGGGCTAATAACAAGAATAAGAACATACAGCAGTCAGTGTAAGTGGGAACCTGTAGTAGCATTGGTAACCTTAATTTTAGGTTGGGTAATGCCTCTGGGTGCAACTGTTGATTTGGGGCACTTGTTCTTATCTGCAACTTAATTTTTGAAGATGTACATAATTTTGTATGTTTGTTCTAAGTTAATAAGGGATGGGAGTGCTCTGAAAATTTATTTTTCTTTGGTTGTCCTTTAAAATGAGTCTTGACAAATGTGACATAGGCTCAAATAGAGATGAAAAGTATGTATAAAAGATCAGCCTGCCAGGCGGTTTGTACATGTAACACAAAAGTTTGAAATATACATTCAGAAAACTGTCCTGTATAACATAATGGAATAATATTTTTTATCATAATGGTTATTATAGCAATAACCCACGCCTGGGTGTGGGTAATGCTAAATTTACCCACGGTTGGCGTGGTTTGGTCCCGAGGGACCAAACAAAGCCAACCGTGGGTAAATTTAGCATTACCCACACCCAGGCGTATTGCTATTATACCATGACATTATTTAAGAAAAGAAACTATTACTTTTCTTAAATAATGGCATAGTATAATGCCTGTTTACTGCCCTTCCGCAGATGTCTGGCATCAGCGGCAGTTCTGATGTACTGCGCGCCTGCGCAGTACATCAGAGTTGTGGGCAAAACGGAGAAAGCAAGATCTCCGTTGCTTTTTATGTCTCGCTATGTTAAATGAGTTTAACATAGCGAGACAGTTTTAAAATAAGCAACGGACATCTCCGTTGCTTATATTAAAACTGTCTCCCTATGTTAGACTCATTTAACATAGCGAGACTAAAAAGCAACGGAGATCTTGCTTTCTCCATTGCTTTTTTAAAACACTGTCTGCTTATGTTAAATGGGTTTAACATAGGGAGACAGCTTTAAAATAAGCAACGGAGATCTCCGTTGCTTATTTTAAAGCTGTCTCGCTATGTTAAACCCATTTAACATAGCGAGAGAGTGTTTTAAAAAAACGAGTTATACTAATGGAAAAAAGTCTGGGCGACCGGATCTTTTTCCATTAGTATAACTCGATTTACAACGGGCACGCTGGCCAATCAGCGTGCACATTTTGGGGGGCTCTTGGTATAATATCCATGTTATCCTAGAACATAAATAGCCTTACAGATACATGAGAGTATTGAATTTTGTTAAGAAATGCATTGTGCAATTAGCAATGCTGCAGGAGACCCATTTGGAAAGAAAGAAGCGAGTAAAGTTTGACAAGGGATTTTAGAATGACTATTAAATAGATTATCAGAGACAAAGAAAAAAGGGAGTAATTGTACTAATTGCTAGAGGGGCTGCAATAGTGATAGAGGAGTGAAAAAAGGACACTAATGGTTGATTTGTGGTAGTAAGGGGCTCTTGGCAAGGGAGGAGGATTATGCTAGCATATATTTATATTTCACCAAAAACTGCTATTATGGAGCTTAATAAAATTTTGTGAAAAATAATCAACTTTCAGCAGGGAATATTAGTTATTGATTTATTATCATGGAGACCTAAAAGGGAAATATAACTGGGTAGATTTTTGAAAACAATTATAAAAACATTTGCTGTGAATATGTAAATTAAGTAGTAGGAACTTTGAAAGAATTTACATGTCAAGGTACAGTAACTGGACTAGACTTGATAGAAATTTTATATTACACAGGAACGTGTGCATTAAATTGAAAGTTTTGACACACCTCCAGTAACTATTTCAAATCCTGTACCAATAAAAAGTAAGACAAAGTTACAGGGTGCTGTAGTATAAATGAGACACTGTCACTTTCAACCTACCTGTTACAAAGAGAAATTTAAGAAATGGGTAGTGAAAATTATTTGAGTTAACAGGGAAGATTAGAAATACCTTCAGAAGCTATATCTAGTAGTGAACAGGATAAAATGAAAACTGTTTAAAAATATGGTAGAAATAGAGATATATGGTTAAGAATTAATAAGAAACACTTAGAGGGCCTGACAAAGGTTAAAGCAAATGCTCATGTGTAGAAACCTGCTTTTAGACAACTGGTTTCTTAATGAAAGTATTAGGCTAAAACATGTACGAAGGGCCTGAGGCTTAAGTTCCCAAATAACACTGCATTTGGGTATGAGTTTTTTAAAAGAAATTAACATCCTGAATGATTGTGGCATAGAAATTATGAAAGCAATGGTTACTAATACTACTACTGTTAACCAGCTTAAACTTGATATTGATGTTCTTAATCAAGAAATTCATAATGATCTTCTGTTTTCTATGAATGAGCACAAACATAATTATTTGTTAGTTTTGGAAGATATTGACAAGGTGATATTTAAAAAAAACACAAAAGGAAGATCTTAAAACTTGACAGGGACAACAGAGATTATAAGAATGGCTTAGCATATGTGGTGGGCACACACAAAAGGAATACCATGGCTTATTCAATGTTTCCCAGTATGAATTATAGTAATATATTTGTCTTCTTGCCATTGTGAACACTAACATGTACGTATGGTCACAATGACAGACACAACCACAATTTTGAGGCTTATGGAGGACAAGAAGATATCCCTTTAGGGGAAGAGGGCCCGTGAAGGTTAGAGAGGATAAGGAACCTACAAACCCGACCATCCTACGCAGAAGCAACAAGAGTCCCTTCTCCTCGATATTAGGTGAACAGTGTTACCACCCCCCCCCCCCATTCTTATTAACACAGTTATTTGATTCTAATGCAGCTGATTTCAATATAACAGTTTTTAAACTATTCAGCTGATGGGATGGAGGTGCTATCTGTCCCCGATGTTACTAATACTGAGGGTTTACAAAAAATTGTGAGAGACAATAATTTTCATATTTACATTTATACAGATTGGGTTATTGACAATGACTTTTCACTTTATTTAAAACAGGTTTTATTTTTGTCCCAGCCAGGAAGGGAGAATTGGCTAGGTTGATATTGAATATTAAGTTTACTCGAAAAGTAAATCTGGAAGTGTTATTCACTGACCAGTGTCATCAAACATTCAACCATAACCTGGTTCACAAAAGAAGCCCCTTTAATCCCTCACCACACCATAAACTTCAGAATTTTCAGAGAGCAGTAGTCAGTGAGGTGAGATATCATTTTAGAACTAGGGAAAGTTTTTACAACCACATTTTCAGGGAAGAGAAGGGATTATTGGTGAAATTATCCCAGAATAAAGATCTGCGAGTTATGAAACCCGACAAGGGGGGGGGTTCTAATGGAAAATTGGATGTATGTAGCCAAAATGATAGAAATACTCAGTACAGGTGGGTAGGTACTCTTTAGTATCTAAAAATGAATTAAATATTGCATATAGAAGATTGGGCCTGATTTTGGAAGATAATTTAAGTCATGATTGATTTACAACTTTTTGGATTTTTTTTTTTTTTTTTAAGTGTACAATCCTTACCGTCCCAGGAATTTTTGGCATCCCAAAGATCCATAAAGACCCACAACCCCCCCCCCCCAGACCTATAGTCACACTAGAGGGATCCAAGACTCGACCTTTAGCCATTTTTGTGGATGTTAAGTTAAAACCTTTTTATAAATTGTATCCACACATTCTTACTGATTCCTGGGACTTCTTGACGAAGATTGGAGAATTAGAGTTGAAAACCAGATTTGTTTTTCCTTACTATCGATGTGAGAGATTTATTCTCGGTGATACCCCATAGTACTGGATTGGAGTGGTTTGAATTAATGATGAGTGAATTTGTTTTTTTATCCAATAATGACATTAGGATAGTTTTAGAAAATATGGTACTGGTCTTTAAAAAGAACTTTTTTATACTTTCAAGGGGAATACTACCATCAGTTGCACAGTGTGGCCATGGGCTCATCCTGTGCACAGATTTTTTGCAAATATTGTTGTAATACTTGTATTGGGAGAAAAATTTTGTATTTAACTCTATTTAGAACATTGGTTGCCCCCCCACATCAGAGGTCAATTCCTCGTTGGTCAGATCCGACCACAAGCAAATCACCCTAGACATCCACATCCCACTCCCCATTAGGGAAACCACCGTAAAAAATTTTCTCCAAAGCCAACTTCACGCTTCTTAAGACAGAAGTGGCAAACATCACTACACCCATGCTGACAGACAATAGAGGTACGACTGCTGAATCCTGTACAATTGCACTTTATAAGCACTTACATGAGTACATGGATCGTGCAATCCCTAACAGCACTTACACGAGTACATGGATCGTGCAATCCCTAACAGAACCAAGAGGCTATCCTCCAAAAAAAAAAAAAAAAAAAAAAGGAAGCCAAGCTGGTGGTCTTCTGCCATAAACATACTCTACAACAGAAGAAAGAAACTGTTGCAAAAGAGTAAAATCCCATGATTGGAGGAACTCTGTGGTCAGCCTCAGTAAGAAGCTGAGATCCCTCATAAAATCCTCCAAAGCTAGTTACGAAAACAAAATCACCACTGATTCTAAAGACAGCCACAAAGCATTCTATAGCTATGTCAAGAATCTCAATGGCAACACTCAGATCTGCTCCGAGTTAAAGCACAATGACACTAAATATACAGAACCAACTGATATTGCCAACATCCTGGCAGATAGGTTCATTGCTAACTTTACCTCTCTCTCATCCCCTAAAGGGCCCATCTCTTTACCGGAAGAATGCATAGTTCTGTAATCACTGCTGCACAGGTAAAAAACATACTCTCCAAAGCCAAGAACACAGCATCCATGGGACCTGGCAACATCCCAGGCTGCGTTCTACATGAACTACAGAACTAACTGGCACCCCACCTAAGTACCACGTTCAATCATAGCCTCACCTCAGGCTTTGTGCCCACTGAATGGCTCACAGCAACGGTTATCCCACTCCACAAAGGGGGAGCCACCACGGACCCTGGGAACTACTGCCCCCTTAGCCTGACGAGCCTGGTCTGCAAGGCTATGAAACATATCATCATGGAACTTATAAACAATGACATTGGTAGTTTCCAAACTCTGGATCCTACCCAGTTCGGGTTTGTAAAAGGCAGATCATGTTTCCTAAACCTGATAGACTTCTTTGAAGCGGTCACCAAAGCCGTAGATGAAGGTAAGGTGATTCACACAGCCTATCTAGATCTCACCAAGGCTTTCGATACCATCCCCCACTCTGGAATTTTAGATAAACTCACTAAACTAGGTATAAATCCTTATGTCACAAGATGGGTTGCCAGCTGGCTCACTGATGGAACCCACACTGTGAAAGTAGCAGACTCTGATAAACTTCAGACCGGTGACAAGTGGAGTACCACAGGGTTCAGTCCTAGGTCCTCTCCTGTTTGGTATCTACTTCTCAGAAGTACAGGCTAAAACACAAGGTCTTTGCCTAACAAGTTCACAGATAACTGCAAACTAGGAGCCCTAATCAAAACTCCTAACTATGTGGACATCCTACAAAAGGGCCTCACTGAGACTGATGCCTGGTGTCAAAGCCGTGGCCTCAAGCTCAATGCCAAAATGTGCTTGGTCATCCCTTTTGGTAAAAACTCTGTACCCATGAACTACCACATAGGCGGTAGTCTACTTAACACCAAAAGTGTGATAAGAGATCTTGGGACACTGGTGGACAGTCTTTCTTTTGATAATCACATCGCCACAGTAGTCAGGAAATCCTTCCACGTGGCATACGTCATCAGAAAAGGTTTCTCATCCAGGAAAAAAGAGGTAATAATTCCCCTCTACTCATCACTCATTAGACCCATTATAGAGTACAATGCCTTTTATGGTATGTACCTCCCAAGACATCTACAACTGAAAGGTCACCGAAATGCCTCACAAAGAGGATTACCGGCCTCAAACATATGCCGTATGCAGACCGTCTTAAAAAAACAGCTTTACTCTTGTTGCATATCGCCTCTGAGACACTTCCTGCCTAGCATACAAAGCTTTGTCAAACCCAGAGCTGTTAGACATGCTCCACTTAAAGAAATCCCAATCCTTCCGAGCTACACGCTCTAGGGACCTAAACTTTGTCACCACAGTAAACAGAGCATGCTGGAGGGATAGATTCCTGTCCCAGAGATTTCCCATACTCTGGAACAAACTACCTATCTATATCAAACAAAGCTCCTCATTAGCACTCTTCAAGAAAAATCTTGATTGGATGGGAGATAGGAAATTCACCCCGGGGATCACTTCTGTGGCTCTGCTTGACAGGAGCACAGGAAAATAATTTTCTTGGGTAGCAAAAGCCAGGGAACCATTTGACTAGGCTTATATAGGCCCTAAGGCCAATAGTCTAGTACCTACTTATGAACCTATAGGTATTATCGTTTCTTGGACGATAATTTTTTTTGTATGGCAAGGACCTTTAGAGTTGGTTACTCCCTTTATAGAATTTCTTAACTCTACTGAATCCTTGGAATACACTTATAAGGTTGAGAAGGATGAGGCATACTATCTGGATGTATGTATCAAAAAGGATGTTAGCCAAGGTAGATTTATATCTAAGGTATATAGGAAAAACTGTTTTTCAAATTCTTATCTCCATTGCGAAAGTAACCACCCCCATTTCAAGAAAAGGAATATAGTAAAAGGACAGATGGTAAGGGTTGCACGGATGACATCAGAAAGGGAAGATCTAATCAATGAATTAGAGTTTGTATGGACTCTCTTCTTGCAGAGGGATTACCTGGACAGCCTCATACAACCACTGAAGGACAATATTCTCAAAGAATGGGTCATTAGATATATACCTCTGCTTAGAAGGGTAGGAAGCTTAAATCAAATCGAGGATGTTACAGGTACAATTTAAACGGGTCCTCTGCAGTCTCTAAACCCCAACATCCCCTGTCTTGTGGTTACTTATGACCAGAATACAAGTTTGGTGAGAAAGACGATAAATGGGATTTAAGACATGTTCTGCAAAATGCCCAATAGACTTGAGATATTTAACTATAGTCTGCAATATATCTATAGTAGAAACCATACTATAAAAGAAGTATTGGAAAGGAAAGAACTGGGTGGTAATATTACATCTAAAATGGAGACATTCAAATGTGGGAGATGCTCCCAGTGCACATTTTTGGCTGAAGGTGATATGCTTTGGGCACCCAGTCTTACCTTAAGAGCTAAAAGTTTTTTTTTAGCTGTTATACCAAAGAGGTAGTTTATATTATTGCCAGTTCTGCCTGTTGGGCATTTTATGTGGGAAAGATAGAGCGTAACCTAAGACAACGAATTTACGTATACATGTATGATATAAGCCGAGATAGAGACCAATGCCCTAGCCAGACATGTTCACAGATGCCAATCAGCTGATTTTAAATTTCGGGTCCTTGAATGTGTGAAATACGATGATAGGGGTGGTGACTGGGAAAACAGACTTGAATTTAGGGAACTCGTATGGCAGCTGTGCCTGGATGCCTGTATATTTCCAAGATTGAATGACCATATTTCCCTAGCACCAGCCCTAAAATTAAGGGCTAAGAGGTTAAAATAATGTGATTTTGTACACTTATATTTGTATGTAAACAGATTCTGCGGTGGTGGTGCTGCGGTAGCGTTGTCGCCTCACAGTATGACGTTGTCCTGTTTGATTTTCAGCTAGAGCGTCTTCTGTGTGAAGACATGCGTGAATGGGCGTAACTTTGTTGAAGGTTGTGCGTCAGAGATGGCAACGCGGCACGTAAAAATCTACTGCCAATCATTAGCGGACCGGAGTTCCGCTGTGGCGACCCCTAACTGGGAAAAGCCGAAAGACACAAATATTTATATATAAACAGACACACACACAATTTATATCTATATATATATATCTATATATATATATATATATATATATATATATATATATATATATATATATATATATATATATATATAAAATATATGTGTGTGTATGTAAAGATTGTACTTTTTGTATTTGTCAAACATTTTTGTATTTTTTACTTTGAACAGTTCATTTTATAAGTTATGGATTTAAACTTTTTAACTTTTAAATATTTAAACTGTGTTATTTCTAATGCAGATATTTAAGGGTGTGTCTAGATTTTACTGATTAATGAACTGCCAATACGAGATGCCCACGTATTGTTTAAATTAAATGACTGCACTTGCATAATGATTCTGATGATGTGTCCTGTTGGAAATGAAAGCACTTAATCCGTTTGATGTGATGTGTGTGATTCAATAAAATCCTTGGAACTTTTGGCATTCGTTTTTTTCGAAGGGATAGCTTTTATTGGAGCCTTGAACTGAAGGTTTTATGAGGTTCTAGAAGTTTTATATTACACAGGAACATGCATGTTAAATTGAAAGTTTTGACACATCTCCAGTAACTATTTCAAATCATGCACCAGTAAAAAGCAAGACAAAATTGCAGGGTAATGTAGTATAAATGAGACACGGTCACTTTCCACCTACCTGTTAAAAAGAGAAATTTAAGAAATGGGTAGTGGAAATTTGAGCATTAATAGGGAAGATAGAAATACCTTCAGAAGCTATAGCTAGTAGTGAATGGGATAAAATGAAAACTGAGTTTAAAAATATGGTAGAAATAAAGAGAAATGTGGTTAAGAATTAATAGGAAACACTTAGAGGGCCTGACAAAGGTTAAAACATTGCAGAATAAGAAGAATCTTGCAAAACACAGAAATGCAAAACGACGTGCAAATGTAGAGTGCTAAAGAGAAAATAAGAGAGTACCCAGATGATGTGTATGCGTTTAAAAAGATTGCTTTTAAGCCACTATTTTTGATGATTCCAGAAAAACATTTAGTGCAATGACTTGGGCAGCAGAATGTAGAAAGGGCTGTCATCATTCTTTGATATCTTATAACAAGAAAAATAACTATAGATACTGTAGAGGTATTAGAGAGAATTCTGGAAATTTTATGACAATTTGTAGAAACCAGAAAAATGTGGAAATCAAAGAGAACAAATGAAAATATTTATGGAAAATTTAATTATGACAAGATTCGAGACAAATAAGGCTCAACAAATGACAGTTAAGATGGGAGGAGATGAGGTAAAAATTATGTAAATGGTTACTGAGACATTGTAAGCTGTTATTACAGTTAACATTTACTGTGGTTATTGTGGCTTATGAAATGCAGTTTAAAACCTAGAACTGAATGAACTGAACCATTGAAAAGGTTATTTTATGCTGAATAGCTTGCCATTTATGGTTCTAGAGTTATGGACATTTGTGTGAACTGTGAACCAATAACTTCACTGAAAAATACTCAGGCCACACCTATTGGGAGTTAGAGCTCTGTTGGAGGGAATGAGTTAAAGGATGACACCAAGGTTACTTGGGATAATGAATACTGTATCCCCAGTAGCCATGAAAGGACAGTTTTCAGTTCCTGTATGATGTATTTCGCTTGAGCAGGGACTCCTAAACCAGATACAGTTGCCTTTTCAACAGCCCTAAGAACTGCTGCATCTCCTCAGGGCCCTACCATAACATTCACCAAGCAGGAAGTTCAGAGTGAAGTGTTTGGAAAGTGTGTTCATATCTGCTACTTTTGGTAAGTGTGTATTCATATCTGCTGCTTTTTTCTTTGAGTATACTGAACTGTATGAGGCTTATGTGGTATTTCCAAAGAGACCAACCTGATGAAGTAAAGTAGAGGGTTACTAGATGTGTAACTAAAGGAAGAAGGGAGTAATGTCCTTCAAGAATGCAACTGCAGTCCTTACATATGGGTTGTCCTGCCTCAGGCAGCCCTCGGTCGGCCGGATTCCAAAGTCTGGGTCCGGCGTCGGCTGATGTCGCCTCCTCCCCGACGTCAGAGCGGCTGGGGTATAAAAGCATCAGCCGACGCCATCTTCCCCAGTCTTCCTTGCCACGTGGTGCCCGAAGCAGAAGCAGTTCGCAAGTGCCGGTCGGTCAGCTCCTGTGTTTTCAGTATCCGAAGTCATCAAAAAGCTAAGTACCCCGTTGGGGAACCTTTCTTGCCTCAGCCGATGTCAGATAAAACTGCAAAAGTTAATAACTGTTTGTCTTGTGGTATACAAATACCTCATAAGGACTTCCATTCTTAATGCCTTCCCTGCCTTGGCCCAGACCACGACGTCTCGGCCTGTGCTTGCTTCAACAAGCGCACACTCAGGCGCCGGGCAGAATTTGCTGAAGACTTTTTTGGCGAAAAATACTCATATATCATGCCGTCGGAACAACCGACAACACATATTTCCAAAAAACGGAAGGACCGGGACCGACATTCTCGGGCCGTGACTTCCACCAACACCACGCCAAAACCTACCGCGAGTGCATCTGTCTCTTCTGAGGCAGTTATTCCACTGCTTCAGACCGACGACACCGCTTTACCGTTCTCTTCGGCCCCGGAGCCTACTCCAGTGCCGGTTGTTGATTTTCCTCCAGAAGCTGAAGCCCAAGATTTGCCCGACACCATACCGGTGGACAAAG
Organism: Protopterus annectens; assembly: GCF_019279795.1. NCBI lineage: Eukaryota > Metazoa > Chordata > Ceratodontiformes > Protopteridae > Protopterus > Protopterus annectens. Next base: position 673,126,627 of record NC_056729.1, read on the forward strand.
TTACTCCAGCACGTGGGGCAGCTAGGCCTCCGGTGTCCATGCCGATCAAGGCCTACACACGTGTTAAGGCTGCCAGCCAGGCTAAGTCTCACCCTCCTAAATCTTTTCCTTAGGGTCCCACTACTGATAAACAGATCATGACTTTAGCTGCAGATCTAATTTCCTTAATCAGAGGTTCCCAGGCTCATCCTGACAGAGGTTCTCAGCCGCCTTCAGACAAAAGGCCCAGGGTTGAACAGACAGACACCCTTTCTTCAGATGAAGCCTCTGGTGACTCTGATCTCTCAGATACCCATGAAGAGTCCTTCCAGGCCTACGAGGATTCTGATGCGGAGGAATCTATTCCTTCTGCCTCTCCTCCTGAGGATATTTCTTTTGGGGAAATTCTCCACTCCATGAGAGAGCATTTTCAGTGGCAGGGCCAGGAATTCTCCGACTCCAGAAACTGCTTTGTACCTTCCTTAAGCTTCCCCAGCACAGGCCTTTAGCTATTCCTCCAGTGTTAGATGTATTGGATGATGTATACTCAGATTTGAGTGCTTCTCCTGATTCTCTCCCTCCTGCTCCTGTCAAGCCAGACAGATACTACAGGGTTCCTGAAACTCATAAACCTCTAAGGCCCATTCTGTTGATCTAGAAACTATTTCCCAGGGACCCGAAGGAGTAGCCACCTCCACGGCCAAAAATCCTTTGACCGCAGACAGGGAATCTAGGTCCCTGGAGAGGTGGGGCAAAAAAAGTTTATACCTCAACCACCCTTGCCATGAGGGCCCTTAACTGCCTTTTTCATATGTTTCAGTATCAGGATTTCTTGATGGATGATTTGCAGAAAAAGTTAGCCTCTCCTGAGCCTTTAGATAGAAAGGCCTTGCAGGATTTGGTTCATAATACACAGCAGGTTAACAATCATTTTCTTCAGTGTGGTTATGATGCATTGGAAGCTTCATGTAGGGCAGCTATGACAGGGGCCGTCATACGTAGACATGCATGGTTGAAAGAACAGGCATTGCCAGATCATGTTAAAGTAAAGCTTCTAGATGCACCTCTGGAAAAACACAAGCTATTTGGTGCTAATGCTCAGGATGTGTTGAAATCAATTGAGGAGAAGGCTAAATCAGTGCAAACAGTCAAAGATTTCCTCCAGGTTCAGCCACCGAGGTTCAGCAGGAATTGGCCTTCGAAGAATTGGTCCTTTCCAGACACTGACAAGTTTCAATGGGGAAAGAACAGACGAGCCCGAGGGAGAGGGCAATACCGAGGCTCCTACAGGGGACGCCAATGGCAACCGACTAATCAGAGAGGTGGCGCAGGGACTTCCACTGCTCCACAGGGACAATCACAATGACTTGACTTTGACACTGCCGACCAAGGCTCAAAGAGAAGCACCTTTAGGCAGAAAATTATCCTTATTTTCAAACAATTGGCACGTTTTAACAAGGGACAAATGGATTCTGGACATAATAGACCAAGGCTACAGGTTCCACTTCCATACTTTACCAACAAGACAAGGCATGCCAAACCTGCCACGAAATCAAAGGGCAGAGGCATTCGTACAAGTTTCAAAGCTGCTACAAATCAAAGCAATAGAAAAGGTTCCTCCTCAGGAACAAGGCCAGGGATTCTACTCAAGACTGTTCCTTGTTCCAAGAAAAGAAAAGCAATGGAGACCTATACTGGACTTGTCCGCTCTAAACACTTTTCTCATTGTGCCAAAATTCAAAATGCTGATGCTACAGCAACTCCTTCCCATGCTGGGCAAGGGGTCTTGGTTGGTTACTCTGGACCTCAAGGAGGCATACCTGCATGTCCCAATCAGACACAGTTGCAGAAGATACCTCGGATTTCTTGCAGGGTCAGAACATTATCAATTCTCAGCATTGCCCTTTGGCTTATCTACTGCGCCCAGAGTGGTCACGAAATGCCTGGCATCAGTAATTGCACACTGCAGACTCCAGGGGATACAAATATACCCTTACCTGGACGACTGCCTTATACAAGCGGACAGCAAGCAAGCCTTGACAAAAAACTTGAATTATGTCATTCACTTACTACAGGCTCTGGGATACACAGTCAACATTCAAAAATCAAGACTACTGCCATCCCAACAAATAATTTTTCTAGGAGGCAAACTAGACACAAAATCTCAAATGGCTTACCTCACAGAAGAGAAGCAAGAACAATTACCAGATTACTTCAAAAGGCTAGCAAAGCTCACCCACATGACTGCAAGGAAAATCCTGCAGGCCCTGGGTTTCATGGCATCTTGCATTCTATTGATTCCACTGGCAAGACTACACATGAGAAAACTACAATGGTACCTAAAAGGTTTATGGTCTCAACACAGCCACAACTTAGAAGCAATTATCCCACTCATCCCATGTCTACAAAGGGAATTTTTGTGGTGGGCCCAAGCAAGCCAGTTAAACAAAGGTATGCCTTTCAACAAACCTCAAACAAGCCAAACCATTACAACAGACTCCTCAGACCATGGATGGGGGCGCACATGGAGGGCAGATGCATTCAAGGGCAATGGACCCCCCGGGAAGTGCATCTACACATCAATCAAAAAGAGATGTTAGCAGTAATTCATGCAATCGAGGCCTTCAGAAAATATCTTCAACAAGGTCAACTGCTAATAAAGACGGACAACACCACTGTCATGTGGTACATAAACAAGCAGGGAGGTACTCCATTCTTACCCCCTCTGCAGACTAACAATGGCTCTTTGGGAAAAGTCCCTGAAACTGAACATACAGCTGCAATCCCAGTTTGTTCCGGGCAAGGACAATGTTCTGGCGGACAGTCTAAGCAGAAACATCCTGGACCCGCACGAATGGATGTTGCATCCAGACATTTTTGCACAAATAACTCATGCATGGGGGAGGCCGGACATAGATCTCTTTGCCTCACACCTCAATCATCATCTGAAAAAGTTCTGCTCGAGGACACACCATCCACAAGCCTGGAGAATGGATGCTCTCTCCTTCAGCTGGAACTCTCTAACAATCTATGCATTCCCACCTCTACCATTAATGACCAAGGTGCTACTGAAGATCAAAGCAGAACAACCGAAAGGCATCTTAATAGCTCCAGATTGGCCAAGACAGCACTGGTATCCATTACTAAGGCGCATATCCTGCACCAAGCCGTGGCCCCTGCCTCAATGGCCTCTACTTTTCACCCAGCACAATTACAGGACGGTTCATCCCAACCTGCAAACTCTGCAGCTGACAGCTTGGGAGGGTTCCATGATTTCTCCCCATATCTCTCTCTCTCTCTCTCTCTCCAAGGAAGTTCAACAGATCTTATTGGAAGCACGCAGACCTTCCACCAGAAAGACTTATTCAGCCAAATGGAAGAGATTCAACATCTGGAATACCAACAAGGGTCAGGATGCATCAGTAATGAGCATCCCACAGATACTAGAATACTTGGCAGAAATGCTGCATAATGGACTTTCCTTTTCTTCCATAAAAATACACGCTTCAGCAATTTCAGCAACACTGATCCACCTGTGTTTTCACATCCTTTGCTAATCAGTTTCTAAGAGGGATAAAGAATATCAAACCTCCCAGAAAACCACCAGTGCCTGCATGGGACCTTGGAAAAACTAACTCTTCCTCCTTTTGAGCCAGCAGCATCTTCAGAATTGCAATTTCTTTCCTGGAAAACAGTTTTCCTGTTGGCAATTACCTCAGCAAGAAGAGTTTCAGAGATACAAGCCCTCATGGCAGTACCTCCATTTCTCATTTTTCATCAGGACAGAGTTTCTTTAAGAACAAATCCCTCTTTTATGCCAAAAGTGATATCCAGGGTGTCTCTAAATCAAGCAATTCACCTGCCTACCTTCTTCCCCAATCCTCAAAATAAAGGGGAAAAGCTGCTGCACACTTTGGACATACACAGACAACTACGCTACTACTTGGACAGAACAAAGGCCAACAGAAAGTCTGATCAACTATTTGTAGCATACGCTGCTGGAGTGCAAGGAAAGGCAATTTCCAAACAAACAATTTCAAAATGGATTGCACATTGTATCAGATTCTGTTATTCTTTCCATGGAAAGGGTGTGCCAGCCAATATCAGGCCACACTCCACCAGAGCTACAGCCACCTCCACAGCCTTTCTAAGAGGGGTGGCTACAAAGGACATTCTGGAAGCTGCTACATGGAGCTCCGTGCATACATTTTCCAAGCACTACAACCTGCCTTTATATTCCAGATCCCGAGCAGGCTTTGCTTCGGTAGTCCTGCAGGGCATTTTAGCTACACCATCCCTATCTTAGAGCCTACCACCCCCAGCTTGGCTATGGTATTCAACTCATATGTAAGGACTGCAGTTGCATTCTTGAAGGACATAGTACAGTTTTGTACCTACCATAAATGTAGATGTCCGATAGATATGCAACTGCAGTCAGGTTTTCCCTCCCCCCTACCCCTCTGTATTTTGGGTCCACTTCCCTCCTTTTATAATTAGCTGGGGATATCTGTTATGGTGTATCTGTTTATTACTGTTGTGCATGTCTGGAATTTTTTATCCAGTTTCTAAATTTAGCCTTCCTTGGAGGGCAACTGGCATCTGGGGCAAGAAACACTGAGGAAGATGGCGTTGGCTGATGCTTTTATACCCCAGCCGCTCTGACGTTGGGGAGGAGGCGACATCAGCCGACGCCGGACCCAGACTTTGGAATCCGGCCGACCGAGGGCTGCCTGAGGCAGGACAACCCATATGTAAGGACTGCAGTTGCATATCTATCGGACATCTACATTTATGGTAGGTACAAAACTGTACTTTCTTTTTCTACACCATAGATTACCTGAGTTTGTTTAGCATCTCTGGTGCCAGTAGGAGCTAACCTTGGACTATGGGAATGAGCAGCCACTGATGATCCTCCCATTTTAGAGAGAGGGAGGTGACTATGGTATGTGACACAGGTGACACCTAGCAAGAACACTAGGTGTTTCTAGTAGTATTCTGAGTTGGACAAGCTAGCACTGTCATAATGTAGTTGCATTATGCTGGTGACAGGGAAATTGCATGTGGAGGCATATTTCCCCTTGAGAGGCGGTGATTGTAGACTTGAAAAAGTTGTCTAGTACATACAGGGATGCTCCTTAGGGGAAAGGGTAGGCAGCCCCCAAAGACCAGCAAACCGACATGCTCCCTTCTACCAAACTCTTGCCATGGACCTGTGGGGTGATGAGAAGTACTCCATATAGTCTAGGAATACCTGGCTCCTGTTGTACCACTCCAACCATGCCAGGTATCCATCAAGCAGTCTTTCTTGGTGGGGGAACATTAAAGAAGATATTGCTGTCCCAGCATAACTTTGTATTGGCTTGCACTCCTGGCTGCATTTTGTACATCACTTTAAAAAAGGACTTCCCTTTTTCTGGATCACTTTTCTTTAGCAAAGAAGTTCAGCAGCACCTTGGGAACAAGGAGGGAAAAACCCATTACTACCATGACTAAAATTTCACTGTCTGTAGTGATTTTTAACAGAGCACAGATGAGCCAAGACGGCTCACTTGTAGCACACAGCAGCAATGATAGCTGCCTGGTTAGATACTGTAGTTTTAGTGTATTTTTCAGCAGAGTTGGGGACCTAGAGGTCAGTGCTTTCAAGAATTTCCAAGGATCAATATCCAACCACTGGGCATACAGCTGCAGAGTGAGACCTTGTCCAGCTTATCTTACTCTGGAGGCAGTTGGGTTTCATTTTTCTTTCAAATAGAAAGCTTGGAAAAAGATTACCAAGGACATGTCAGATGGAGAAATACTTTCTCTACTCTTCACACTTTCCATCTTTATCTTTACAATATATGAAATAGTTCTTCTAGGGTACACACAGACAAACACAATCACACTAACGTTTATCTAACAACAGAGGGGAGGACTATGGTCTTTTAACTAAAACGGGCCTAGCCCGCTGGAACAGTTAGGGATACCAAAAAACACAACTACCACACTTAAACGTAGTAACAAGAAATAGCCATCAAAATAGCTTTTGGGTATGAACTATCAAATTTCTCTAAGAGAAATAGCAAAAAGAAGGTACTTAGCCACAGCCAAGCAAGACCACGTCCGAGCTACACAAGTGGCAAACGACATCTGGGGATATGGAGCAGTGCACCATGGGATACCCACTTAGACCAGCCAATGAGAGACTTTGAGCTAGTAAAATCGGCCAAGTCGGAGCCGATATTTGGCTCCGAACCCACGGGTAAGAATGTGAGGCGAGATGGACTGCATACATCGAATGTTATGGTGAGTACATAACTTCTTGTTCCTACAGCAAAAGTAAGCCGCATTGAAGGTGTTTGCCCTCTAAAATGGTGCCACCCAGAACAGAGGTCTAGTATTTTATTACATTTTTTTATTTTCTTGTCTGAGGAGTTAAGCAGACTCAGACCAATCCTAAATCTCCACAGACTAAACATGTTTATCCCCAAGTAAATGTTTTAGATGATCATGGAGCAGTCACTTTCTTGTTTTGTGGAAGGAGACGGGACATATGGAGCTGCCATGTGAGCAAGTCCACCTCAGAATCACAGAGGTATCTCTGCTTCAGTGTCAGTATTAACCAATTTAGGGGAGAAAAAACCTTGGTCTTTTTTTCTGGCAGGATGTTCACCAAGTGCTTGAATGTAGCAGCAGCGTACTAGGGTGACAGTGTGCTTGTATTTAGATAACCATCTCCTTGCTGGCCTGTTAAGTAATAAATACTGTGAGCATAAGAAATCCTTGGCTCAAACTGTTTATTTCCCTGTGGATAAAAATGAAACTTGCTAAGCCTTGCTTGCTTGCTTACTTTGAACTTTCATAAGACAAGCTTAGATGTGTCCTTTGTCAGTCCTGTTTTCCATACGGCAGAATACGTTTTGCAACGAGTTTTCACTTGGCTCAGTCTGTATCAACAGAAACTTGTCTCAGAACATCTGTTCTTATGGCAGCCCCAATTTGTATGATCTTTTACATCCAGTTTCGTACAAGACCACACCATTTGATTGCTTGAACCCAGTAGCTCCTGAATCTTTTCCGTCCTAGTTTAAATTTCCAGAGCATGTCATTTGCCATAGAGTTGCATGCATCTGGATCCCACTCTTCATTGTGTAAGTCTATCACTTTTATGCACAACTCGGGCTTCAGTCACCATAGATGCTTTTCTTTTAGCACTTGGTTCATGTGATTGATCATCATAGGAGTCTTGCCTTTGTGTATACATGCCAGAAAAGGAAGTAGTTACTTTGACATTGTCTTAAGTCTTCCCAACTCTAGGAGTCCTCTGTCTTTCATTCAGAGAGTATGGCTGTTATATGGAAAATTAAATAGGAAGAATGTGTTTCTACCTACTTTATCTTGGGGATGTGAGAATGTAGCCTGCCACATCTATGGAAATTCTAGTTCCCTACTGGACAAACTCCATCACTATTTTTTTGTAATGCTTCATGCATGATACCTTACTCGTTAAGTGGCAAAAAAGATTTCCTCCCTCCTGAGGAAAGGCAGTGTGTGGCCTTTTTACTTTTCCAGCAAACATCAGGTTTCATTCTCATAGCCACTTTTTGGCCCAGACAGACATTGTTTCCCCTGCTGTGTCTTTCTCTTAACATAATTTCACCTGTGACCTTTCTTGCCACTGCTTTTACCTTTCTTGCAATTCCACTCAGGTCTCCTTTCCTTAAAACTAGTAACGTAGCTTTTCAGTTCCATTAACAGCTAGCTAGCCTTCTTTTTCTGAGAGGGTGGGTACTGTCATTTATTCCTTGCAAAGGCTTTCTACTCATAATGTTTACCAGCACAAACATACCCAATTTTTTTTCTGTCTGGGCATCAGTCAGAGATGTAGAGTACTCTTCAGCCCCCGTTCCCTTGGTTCTAACATACTTGTCCAAAATCATTGTGTCTAGTTTTAGCAATCAAATGAGTTTTAATGAAAGAAAAGGCATTTCCTTTTCATTCTGGGTTAGACCTGAAATTTGTATGTCTTCAGGTCTATAAAGCTAATTGTGTGTCGCTTTTACCTTGGAGCTTTTGTTGGAGACCTTTTTCCTCCTTGGGATGTTTACTTCTTGCTGAGCAATTCTGTCATACAATGTTTTGTCCAGCTGCTGCTTTAAATCTAAAGCTCATGTCCTAGAGCACCCTGTTTCAAGTGGCCAGTACTTTTCACAAGGGATTTTAGAATTGCAGGCTTCTCATGCTCATCTTGTATACTAAAGTTTTCATAGAGAAAAGGTGATGTCTGAAACAAATGCTTGTGCTGAATGTTGCTTCTAAATCCAGCTTGAATCAGTCAGTTAACATGTTTGCATTTTCATGAATGTTCTAACAAAACTGAATGTGTTCTGCATTGTTTGGATGTGAGGGCAAGTCAAATATGTGGGCAGAGCCAAGTCTTTCCCAAAGACGACCAGTTTTTGTATCCTTTGCAAGTGTAAATTTGGTAAAATCGTTTGCTCTTGGTTGGCGTATTGTATTGTGTTGTGTAATATTACATGGAAAAGCCTTTACTTGCAACTCCAGTGACTGCTTGTAGAAGGCTGTGCCTACTTCCACTGTTTTTTCCATGATGGCACTGTAAACAGTGTTTGTGCTGCCACACCCTGGTGTTCTGTAAATACATTTTTAAGATACTACATGCTAGACGTTCTTTCCAGATCTGAGGCTACTGTCACCTATAGTATATTTCATTGAGAGTGACCACTAAGTATGATTACCTAAGGATTATGTTATCAAATATGTGCATGTTACAGAAGGTTTTGGAGCAAGAAGATCCAGCTTTGCTAGCATACAATCCCTCCATCTCCCATTTATGGCGTCTGTTTTCGAGTCTTCCTTCTCCCCTGCTTATTGTTTTCCCTGTAACTACACACTGTAACAGGATGAACTGCAGATTATGGCATGTGTGATGCTTGACAGGATGGTGGAGGGTTCCATGCATTTAGGAGAAGTTTTACCTACTTAGCAATTCTAGTGCCTCCACGGCGAGTCCTAGAAGCTAGATGTACAGTTTTACAGCTCTGTTGTGAATTAAATTTGAGTTGGTTGGATATCCAGTAAGCACTGTATTAGGAAGATGTTTTTGAAGCAAGAAGTTCTCAACTTGCTGTTGGAAATTATTTCTGTTTACAGTGACTTTGTAGGAAACAATATTTTTTATGAATATTGCATTGTTTCGTACTTTTGCAGCTGTATGTCTATAATTAGGGTCCTATCCTTTTTTATGTAGTTGTGTTGATCATCCTATTTACTTAATTTTTTAACAGTATTGCTGAAATACAGAAGGATGTGGAATACAGACTGCCCTTCACTGTCAACAACACAACAATCAATATCAACATGTAAGTAACTACAGTAACGTGGAGTAATTCAAGTTATGTATGAACAGATCAAATGAGTGGCAGTGTAATAAACTGTTGCACTAAGCTTCTAAGTGATTCAATTCATGTAAGCATGTAGTCATGTGAATTGTATGTGATGCTAAATTAATGAAATGAACTATAAATTGCTTGGGAAGTACAGCAGAGTACAGCATTGCCACAAACTGTGAAGCAAGCTGCTGCTTCTGAAATTATTTATAGCTGTATAAGAGAAAAACTACAAACTGCTGTGATGTAAACTAGGCAGTGATCAGAGTGCTGCAAGGTGACATTCTTCTGTATAAAGTGAGCAGAACAAGAAAATGAACTTTATGAACTTTAACTTTACATATTATTATAAGTAGCTTTAAGAATATTGGTGAACATTTTGTGGATTTGTACATGCCATTTAATGGGCTGATTGTCTTCCCTTCAGAAAAAAAAGTATGTGCTATTTCAAGAAAATAGCTATTGATTGTTATTGCATTTCTTTTTAATGTGATTGCGGTCTCCCTTAAGTTTTGCATTTTCTCTTTCATGTGCATTACCTGTAGAATCTTTGTTTTTCATCTGTTATACACAGAAGGAGTTTGGAGTCTTATTGGCATAAAATGACTACCCATAGGTTCATAGGTGTGTATACCAGGCTAACGACCACAAGGGCCTTTTTAGGTCTAACCATGCAATACAAATTTCTGAGAAGTTCTGGTACCCTTGATTGTTATCAGAGTAAAGGCAAAGAGAAAGAAATAGGGGGGTCCTAAGTGAAAGACCAGCACTGGTAGAGTTTTTAGTAGACTTTAGAAGAGAAGCTGCTGTTGAAAACAAATAATTAGAGCATGTGACTATGTGAGGTATTGCCAGCTATGCCAGAAGTAGGGCAGTTGATATGTAACACATGCCAGCACAGCTTGCTGGAATTTAACATTTTTTTATCACTGATTGGTACAGATGCTTGTGTTGAAAATGTATTTGTAAAGTTGCTTGTGTTAAAAAAAATGTATCAACAGTGTGTCCTGCTGGACGGAAAAGAAATGTACATTTGTACCAGGCTGTACTGTTGTAAATAGGATACTGGAAGAGAAGATGTTAATCTCAGTCCAGCTAACTTTGAAAATAATAAGAAATTAAATTAATTTAAGCCATAAAGATTGTGTCTTACAGTTCTGATTGCAGCCAGAGACAAAATGTCTGGGGAAAAAAAGTTCTAGGAAGCCTTCTGTATTGTCTTCAGCAATTAACTAATTGCTACTGTGGAAGGTTGGAACTTTGAAATTGTTTTATGACTTCAATAAGATGCAACAGATCTGAACAAAGCTGTGTGTGTGTGTGTGTGTGTGTGTGTGTGTGTGTGTGTGTGTGTGTGTGTGTGTGTGTATTATTGATATATGTGCTAAATTTTGGCAGCTTCTAGCCAAGGGAGTAGTGTGGGAACCAGAAGTCATATGATCAGATGTGTGTAATGTCTTTCTGTAAGCCAGCTCTGTAATGATATTTTAATTAGGTTCATTGGTTAGTACTAGGCTAACTGCCCTTGTGGACCATTTTAAGCTTAGCGAGTTTCCCCATTTCAGAATCAAACCTTGCACCCTGTGCCTATAAGGTGAACATGTTAACTGTTATGCCAACCTCCCACTAATACTAGATGAGACTGAAGTCTCAGTCAGGCTGTTTTTGAAACCTGACAAAGAAGGACCCCTCATCTTGCCTTGCTCTAGTAAGTGAACCAGGGAATAGTAATTCTTTAGATAAGTCAGGGAAATATAGTGAGATTAGTTAAGTACTGTTTTTCTGTATCTGTGTGAATGTATTCATCTGTGTTATTTTAATATTTTCTGTGAATGAAATTCTGGTGTTTATTGTAAATATATTTTTAGTATTTTCATGTTCTTTTATTTATTAAATTTATTTAAACTTTTCATTGTGGCTGGTCCTTGAGAGAATGTTAACATTTGAGAGTACTGTTATCTATTTGGTGACACCCTGTGGCTACTTCTGAAAGCCTTACTGTGTTGGTCAAAACACTGCCATTTGTACTAATATTAATTTCACTCAGTATAATTCGGTACCCTTGTAAGAGCCTTGGACTAGCTGGCTTTGGAGTGTCTGGTGACAGTAACTACAATATAGTCTGGGCAGAATAGGGCATACCTAGTAAATCTGTGCTAGCCTTTTCCAGGGGTCTGTGTGTGTGTCTGTCAGTGTGTGTCTGTCTGTCTGTACATCTGTGTGTCTGTCTGTACATCTGTGTGTCAGTCTGTGTCTGTTGCTTGGAGCAGGGAGACAAAGCACTGATTTCAGTGTGTGTGCTGGAGGACTTGGCTTGGACACACGACTGAGGACTCAACTTTATAGCCATGCCAGTGGGGAGTCCTATTGGGAACCTGGAGGGAGACAGAAATCCAGAACCCCAGACTGAGTGTTCCCTGTGTGCTCTTAATTGAAATTGTGCTTAATGCAGAGAGCTGCATCTGGAAATACAGTGTGTATCTATTTTTGTTCTAAGTGAACATCCCTCTCAAGTGTTAGTGGTGAGGATTCAGGCTCCCTGATTACTGGCCTTGAGAGGGGACATCACAGAGCATACAAAAGTTTGCATCATAAGTATAAGAATTAATTGGCGGAGGTTAGAAAGGATGGGGAAGAGACTAGATAGATAATTCACAAAGAAACAATGAGGGATATATGTATATCTCCCAAATATGCAACAATGTCTAGAAAATGTAGTGTCATTGCTTGGAAGTGTTTATTTGGGGTATAAAAGTACCTATGTATACTCCAAAGAATTTTTCCTCAGGTAGACAGCAAATGTTAGCGGTGTGATGGGAAAGAAAGAGGTAATTGGGAACATATTTTCTGGGAGTGTAATGAGTTGGCAGACAGATTCCCTGCAGACTGCTCTGTCAGACATACTGGGTAAGTAAATTGATGTAACTAAGGAAATTTTGTCTGAGCCATGGTACATAATCTAAATTGCCTAGATGTAGTAAAGCCTTGCTGAGTATAATTATGGTGGCTGCCAAAAAAATCAGTTGCTAGAAAATCATAGTCTAAACCAACTTTGCTGAAAGTAGTGACTATTGTAACAGAGATAAAACAACTGTAATTGGGATCTTTAGAAAAGGATAGGAGCAAATTAAATAGAAAAAAAATGGAATTGTGGGAACAGTACATGCATTGGAGGAATGAAGTTTAAAAGAAGGCTGGATTTTAATGAGTTATATAGTGTTTGACTGATGATTGACTGTGTGATGCCCCACCACTGGACCAGTAGTCAAGGAGCCTCGATCCTCACCACTGGCACCAGTGGGGGATGTACACTGGGAGGATGACAAGTACACATACACAGTATTTCTGGATGCAGCTCTGTGCATAAAGTGCAATATAAGAGCATAGAGAGACCACAGTCAGTCCAGGGCTGGTTTCTCCCTCTTTCTCCAGATCCCCAATAAGGCTCCTCACTGCCACAGCTATAGAGTTGAGATCTCAGCTGAGTGGCCAAGCCAAAAATTCCAGCGCCCTCTCTGTCCAACCAGTGCTTCATGTCCCTGGCCAAGTAGCTGACACACACGCTCCTTTTGAGGTTTGATTTGCTCACACACCTGAGAAAGCCTGGCACAGGTTTACTAGCTATGCCCCCTTTTGCCCAGACTGTAAGGTAGTTATCGCTGCCACCAAGCCAACTGCTTATCTGCTACTTTAAGGCCCTTAGCAAAGGGTGTCCAGTCTTACTGTGTGATATTACTACAAATGTTAGTTTGAACAAGAGCAAAGCTATTAGGAGTGGCCCACACAGTGTCACCAAGTAAATATGCAAATACTCTCAAAACTTAAATATCTCTAGACAGATCAGCCACAGTGAAAGGTTTAAATATATTTAAGAACTAGAAAATGTTACGTATATATTCACAGTGACATCAGAGTTTTAAATTCCAGGAAATATTTAAAACAACATTGCAGAACAGTCTCAAATAAATAAATAAAAAATATCTAAACTAAGCTATGCTATGTTCCTAACTATATGTAAGAGAGTTATATTCCCTAGTACAGTGGTTCCCAAACTTTTTTGATTCTCTGCTCCCTTGCTGAATCCAGGCTTTCCCAAGGTGCCCAGTCCCCCTGTGGCATGCATAAAGTGCATATTTTAGGGGTTCCCAAAGTGTGTGCTGCGGTGCCCTGGCGAGCTGCGGCTTCCTCACAGGGGAGCTGCGAACTAATAAGCTTAGCTGCAAAATAAACCACAGACAGTTTGCGGTTTATTTTGCAGTTAAGCTTGTTAGTTTGTGGTGAGTGTGAGTAAATGCAGGAATGAAGTGGCTGCGTGTGTGTGTGTGTGTGTGTGTGTGTGTGTGTGTGTGTGTGTGTGTGTGTGTGTGTGTGTGTGTGTGTGTGTGTGTGAATGAATGAGGAAGTGGCTGTGTGTGTGTGTGATCGGAAGAGTGAGAGGCATGTATGGGTGTGTGGCATGTGGGTGTGAGATCGGGAGAGTGACAGCGGTGTGTGTGAATGCAGGTATGAATGAGGAAGTGTGTGTGTGTGTGTGTGTGTCTGTGTGTGATTCAGACCTCTCAACTGTACAGATTTTCACAGAATGTCCAGATTTTTACGTCATATTTTTGGTGTGTTCCTCCTATAATTTGTACTTTTCTGGCAAATAGTTGAGGATTGAAGTCATTAAGTAATGACAAACATTTCAGTTTGACTCTACATCCTTCATATAATTCATGCTAATGCAAAACCTATTATTCTATCAACTTTCTAAGTTTGTAAGAGCAATATTTACAAAACTGTCCCTATTTGTCCAGATTTTTAGAGCAAAAAATCTGGACAAAGCCTAAAATGATGGAGGGACAAATAGTGACAGATTTTAAATATTGCTCTTACAAGCTTAGAAAGTTAATAGAATAATAGGTTTTGCACCTGTGAAAATACATAAACCTCAGATCTTTGGCAGATGCTAGAAGTCATAAAATAATTACATTCCTTCATACTTTCAGACGTAGTAATTGGTTCACTCCAATGATGATGCATAAAGCTTTTCATTACAGACTCTGTCTGGCTGCATTGAAAACTGAAAGATTTCATCTTTTATTGCATAGCCATAAAGTAATTTAATTTCAGTTATTTTTCTGAAGTTAACTTCCTGTATTCCAGTTTGTACTGTTAAAATGTATACATTTAAACAGTTACAGTAGTGCATGTACATTTCAGTTCTTTTCCAGTAGGGCATGCTGTGGATCCATTTTAAACACAAGCCTTTTGCAAATACCCTTTTCAACACATGTCTGTACAAGCAGTTTGATATACACATGACATAAAGTTCTAATACATTTGTAGCACAAGCATATTACAGAAATCATTTTGATATTCACCAGTGACATTTACAAAATTCCAGCGGCTGGGCTGGCAGTATCTCCTTTTGTCACAGACTGAATAGATTATTAAGCGATCTGTAATGTCTGCAACTACAATTATGTCAATATGTTTTTTTTTATTTATATAAATATATGATTGCTTATGTCGTAATAAAGATGTTTCTTGTTTAAAAAAAAAAGTTCTGGTACCCTTGATAAGTGCAAGCAGGGACTTGGGAGATGAACCATGTATAGGCTGCCTTTGTCCATTAGAGACATAGGTGCCAAAACCAGGGATGAATTTCTTGTTCCTCATCCAGTTGTCCCAGACTACAGTTGAACTGGGTTATGGAGAAGCTCTGCTTCACATGACTGGGAAGCCTGTTCCAGAGAAAAGGAGTCTCTGAGATACATCCCTGTTTTTCCAGCAGGTCCTATTTGTATCATAGGCAAGGTTTACGTCTTATCTTTTTCAACATACTGCTATTAATTTTACACTGGGGTAATCTGTACTGTGAATATGTTAAGTCTGTACTACGATTCTTTCACCTGCACAACTTGTCCTTTGAATTTTATGCTTGTATGTTTTGTAATGTGGAGCTGTGAATCGCTATTTGGAACTGTGAATTTTCTACTTGCAAAATTTGTTCTCTGATTCTTATACTCGAATAATTTGCACTGTGGAGCTTTTCTCCTGGGTGCAAGCTCAGATAGACTAACCCGGTCAACAGATGTCAAATTTTGGAGCTGTAGGTATGCAGGAGATCTATCAGAGTGAGGGTTTGATAATGCCTTTTATGCCAGACATATTTTGCTCAGCAGACTGTAGGAGACTGAATACAGGGATAGGGCTTTGAGGTCATCTGCATAGGACATCTTGCACCCTTCATTCTTTTAGTGAGGAACAGTTGGATGTGCCTAGTTAGGTATATACCAAAGGGGGATTATACTCGAGAGGTCTGATGAATGCCAAAATACAATGAAACAGTGACCTCCTTGGACCTAGATGCCATTCCTTTGTTTATAGGTTGTACAACATGGAGTCATCTCCTCACTGTTGCAGACACATGATGGTAAAAGACTAGATTACTGTCTGTGTGTACCCAAGTCCCTGACTACTGGGTCAGCTTTTAGGGGTATGTTGTCACTAGTTACCAGGGGTGGATGACTTCCTGAAGGATACTATTAAGCATTTCTTAGCATTTAGTTTTAGTCCATGGCTCTAACACCAGTTAATTGTTTGTGTCGGCCCTTAAGCACATTTTTGTTGGTGGGGATTCTATTACTGCTACTAGTTTGCAAATCATCTGCAAATTTAGTCAGCCAGAGGCCATTGGCATTGGCCTTGAGTTTTGGAGAAGTTAATGCCAAAAAGGAACGGTCCCAGGACTATTCCCTGAGGTATTCCACTTGTGGCTGCCCTCTTTGCACAGGTGGATTCCCCTGTTCTAATTTCCTGGGTTCTGTCTGCAAGCCATCTAGCTGTCCATTGGGTAACATAAGGGTTTATACCTAACCTCCTGAGTTTGTCAGCAGTGTCTAAGTGAGTCATTGTCAAGTGCCTTGGCCAGGTCATGGTAGGCAGAGTGAACTATTTTGCCCTTATCCATTGCTTTGGTGTCCTTTTCAAAGTCCACCAGGTTGAGTAGGCATAACCTGTCCTTGACTAAACCAAATTGGGCTGGGTCCAGTGTCTGTAGGTTTCCTATGTCATTATTGATCATTTCCATGATATTTTTTTCCATGGTTTTGCATTTGAGGCTAGTGAGACGTAAGAGTCTGTAGTTTCTGGGATCTGTAGATGGCATGCCTTTGTGCAGAGGGATGACTGTTGCTACTCTCCATTTGTGAGTCACAAAGCCTGTTTGAAGGCTACACTTAAATAGCAGTTCCAAAGTGCCTGATGGGTCATGTTTCATGCTATTTAGAAGGCATTCTGGGATATTGTCTGGGCCCATTGATGCAGTGCCATCATTAACTCATTCTCTAAGGTACAGCTCCTTTGAGTGTGTACCTTTAACTCCCAGTGGGTGTGGCTTGAACCTTTAAAAAGTGAAATTATCGCCTTCCAGTTCTAACAGGTACTCATTGACAGAGGTCAGATATAAATACAGTTATTTGTCATCAAGTATGCTTCAGTTAAAATAAACCTTGTATGTAGCATGGTTTTGGAATTAATGAAAATGTGAACAAGCAATATTTGATTCCTAGAAGCACGGTAGGAGGTAACTGCAGAAACGCCTAGAGGTGCACTCTGCTGGTAATGACTTCCTGTTCTCCAGAGATAGTAGGGGGAGTTGTATTTGGTGGCATTTTCTGGGGGAAGGTTTGGTGGGGGTGAGGGGGGTAAAGTTGAGCTGAATTTGGCCAGTAGGTTTGCTATATCTTCTGTCTCAGTGTAGGAAGCTTCATTAACAATGAGCTCTGCACGCAAATGTGTATTGCCATTGAGGTTGTGGACATAGCTAAAGAATGCCCTGTGAATGGCCTTTGCCTGGGAGGCCAAATTACCTCAAATTTGGCTTTGGTTGACTGCATTTGTCCTCATAGTTTGTTTAGTTTGAGATTGCTTTTATCCTGCTGAGTGGTACAGCTCCTAATCTTTGTCATGATTTTCTTCCTTCTGTTGATTTCACCAGGTGGCGTGTTTTCTTTGAGTTCTGCCCCTATGCATGTATAGGGTTTCTGTGTGCAGTTCCACGTAAGCGGCAGTATGTTCTCAGGGTTTATGGGGGCTTGAAATTTTGCCAGGTTATCACTTAATAGTAGGAAGTTTAGTCTTAACAGTAGATGTTCTTCGTGTTTCACTGTTGCAGTCATTACATTTGGGTAATCTGCTGGCAGGTTGCCCTCAGTCGGCCTGATTAACAAAGTCTTGGGTCCTGTGTCAGTTGCTGTCCCTTCTTCCATGACGTCAGGTCGTCAGGGGTATAAAACTTGCAGTCGATGCCATTACATCGGCCTTTCTTGCCGTGCGGTGCCCGAAGCAGAAGCACTTCGCAAGTGCCGGTCGGCCGACTCCTGAAATTTTGAACCGAAGTCTTCAACTAAAAGCTAAGTACCCCGTTGGGGAAACTTTTTCTTGCTCCTTTCCGATGTCAGTAAAAGTTAATAATTGTATTACTTGTGGGAAGCAAATACCTCATAAGGATTTTCATTTGTACTGTATTCCTCGCTTAGGCCCTGACCACAACGTACCTTGCTGTCGGTTTTGTGTTTTATTTAACCAGCGCACTATCTGTCATCGGTACATTTTTGCTTCTAAATATTTCGGTTCTCGGTTTAATTATCCAAAAATGATGTCAGTTAGCCATCAGACTACCTGAATACTGAAAAATCGCAAAGGAAAAGACAGGCCATTGAGGTCCAAAACTACCGACGCTTCTCCTAAGACAGTCGCTGGTACTCAGACGCTTTCGCAGCCCTTGATACCTGCTACTTGATTCACAGGCCCCTACTGAGACCCATTCGGAGTCCGGTATGCCGCGAGATACTTCACCTATGGAGCCCACGGATGTCTCTACCTTGGATGGGTCCGAAGCCGCTGTGCAGGCACCGGTTTCTGAGGGTGTATTCAGGCCTACAGATTTGTATATTAAACCGACACCACCTTCAATATTAAGGTCAAAATCTCGATCCATGTCTAAAAAACCGATGCCAAGGCCACATGTTCAGGCCCCTATGCCTAAAAAACAAATGATCAAAATGACTGAAGATTTAATTACTCTAATCAGGGGTAGTCAACCCCCCCCCCTTCTAAGAGGCCTAGAGCCGAACTTGGCTATGAATCTTCTGAACAGGACTCTGTTTCTTCTGACTCTTCTAATGAACATGATTTGTCCATACCTACTTATGAGGACTCTGATGCAGAGGATTACATTCCTTCTGCTTCTCCCCCTGAGGATTTTTCTTTTGGGGAAACTTTACATACCTTAAGGGAGCATTTCCACTGAGAAAGTCAGGATTTTTCTGAATCCAAAAAGAGGCTTGGGGATTTCCTTCTTCCTCAGCATAGGCCTTTGGCTGTACCTCCTGTACTAGGTATTGTTGATGTGTTTTCAGAATCCAGTATGGCCCCTGATTCCCTGCCTCCGGCCCCTTGTAAGCCAGACAGATATTACGGGGTTCCTGACTCCCACAAATGTTTAAAAATCCTGTTGCATACCCTGAAACAATTTCTCAGGGGCCCAAGGGCATTAAGGCTTCTACTGCTAAAAATCGTACCCCTTCTGATAAGAGACTCCAGGGTGCTGGATAGATGGGATTAAAAGGTTTGTACTTCTGCAACCTTGGCAATCAGGGCTTTAAACTGTCAATTCCGTGTGCTAAAATATCAACAGCATATCATGGGATTGCTTAAACAGAAAATTATGTTTATTTCTGAATGTGTGGAAAATAAGGATTTACAGGATGTTCATCGTGTTACACTGCTGCAGTCATTACACTTGGGTTATCCTGCCGTCAGGCGTTTCCCCAGTCGGCCTGAGTTCCAAAGTCTTGGTCCGGCATCGGTTGCTGTCGCCTCCTCCCTGACGTTAGTATGACAGGGGTATATAAGATGCAGCTGACGCCATTTTCTTCAGTCTTTCTTGCCGTGCAGTGCCCGAAGCAAAAGTAGTTCGCAAGTGTCGGTCAGCCATCTCCTGAGATTTTCATTCCGAATCCAGAACCGAAGTCTTCTACAAAGCTAAGTACCCCATTGGGGTAACTTTTTCCTGCCTCAGTCCGATGTCAGAAAGTTAATAACTGTATTTCTTGTGGGAAGCAAATACCTCATAAAGATTTCCATTCCTATTGTATCCCATGCCTAGGCCCAGACCACAACGTCACTGGTTGTCGGTTTTGTGCTAGGTTTAACAAGCGCACTATTAAACGTCTGTTTGATTTTGCCTGACATTATTTTGGTAAAAAATTAAATCATACCATGCCGTCGGAACTTCCGACGACCGGAATGCACAAAAAGTGCAAAGACAAGGATAGGCATCAGTGGCCTAAAACTGACGGCGAAGTCTCTTCTAGGCCAGTCACCGGTTCTCTGCTTTTCAGCAAGGCGCCTTTGCAGCCCCTGACGACCACTTCTGTAGAACCACAGGCCACCTCTGACTCCCACGTGGAGATGGCTGGGCCTTCGGACGCACAAGTTATTCAGCCTACTGAGACTATCCTTTCAGAGGGATCCGGAGTAGATGAGCAACCCACAGCTTCAGAGGGTGTCTTCAGACCTACTCAGTTAAGCATTAAACCCTCAGCTAAGTCTAAGCCTCCTTTAAAATCAAATAAACAAATGCAGCATTCTCCAGGACGGGCCTCCATGCCTAAGAAACAAATGCTCAAAATGGCCGAAGACCTAATCACTCTGATCAGGGGGTCCCATTACCCTCCTGATAAAAGGCCTAGACAGGATGCCGACTTTGACTCATCCGACCAGGTGTCCATCTCTTCTGATTCATCCTCAGACCTAGGATACTCTTTACCCCCTTATGAGGATTCTGATGCTGAGGAATCAGTTCAGTCAGCCTCACCACCTGAGGACTACTCCTTTGGGGAAACCCTACATACCATGAGGGAGCATTTCCACTGGGAAGGCCAGGATTACTCAGAATCCAAGAAAAGGCTCAGAGACTTCCTTTTACTATCTCAACACAGACCCCTTGCTATTCCGCCAGTGTTGGATATTGTGGATGATGTGTATACTGAATCCAGCTTAAATCCTGATTCCTTACCTCAAGCTCCTGTTAAACCTGACCGATACTACAGAGTCCCTAACTCGCATAAATTTCTGTATAAAAACCTTGTAGCTGACCCTGAAACTATTTCTCAGGGACCCAAAGGAGTTAAGGCCTCATCAGCCAAGAATCCAGTTCCCTCTGATAGAGATTCCAGAGCATTAGACAGATCGGGAAAGAAAGTATATACGTCTGCAACTTTAGCAATGAGAGCCTTAAATTGCCAGTTTCACATGCTAAGATATCAGCAATTTTTACTGTCTCAGTTAAAACAGAAAATGCTTCCAGATTCAGATCCTCCTAATTTTAAAGAAATGCAGGATTTATTGCATGCAGCTGAACAAGTGGGAAAGCATACTTTGCAATGTGGTTTTGATTCTCTAGAGGCCTCCTGCAGAGCAACAGTTACAGGCTCTGTCATTAGAAGACATGCTTGGTTAAAAGAACATCCGTTACCAGATCATGTTAAAGCAAAAGTATTGGATGCACCTTTGCAGCAGGATGTGTTATTTGGAGTTAAGGCAGAAGAGGTATTAAAGAAAATGGAGGAGAAGGCAAAATCTTTGCAAACGGTGAAGGATTTCTTACAGGTTCAGCCTCCTAGATTTAGCAGAAACTGGCCAACTAAGAATTGGTCCTTTCCAATTACAGACAGACCTCAAAGGGGAAGATACAGACATCCAAGAGGTAGAGGTCACACACAAGGTCCTTATAGGCCTCGACAATGGGTTGCATCAGGCCAAAAAGAAGGGGAAGACAGGCCCCAACCATATAAAAAACAGCTCCAATGACTTCCCACTACAGCTGCCAAACAAATCCCTCTTGGCAGCCCCCTTGGGAGAAAAACTGGCACTCTTCTACCACAATTGGCAAATGATCACCAAGGACAAATGGGTTCTCAACAATGTATTTCAGGGTTACAGGTTCCACTTTCACACTCTGCCAAGGTTAAAAGGAATGCCAAATCTGCCACCAAATCAATGGGCAGAAGCTCAAAAACAAATTACAGCACTCATGGATATGAGAGCTATTCAAAAGGTACCATCACAGGAGCAAGGACAAAGATTTTACTCAAGACTCTTTCTGGTACCCAGAAAGGACAAAGCCTGGAGGCCCATTCTGGATCTTTCATCTCTAAACACTTACCTGGATGTTCCGAAATTCAAAATGTTGACATTACAGCAGCAGCAGCTTCCCATACTGGGCAAGAAAGCTTGGCTCGTGACTTTGGACCTCAAGGAGGCATACCTGTATGTCCCTATCTGACAAAACTGCAGAAGATACCTCGGATTCATAGCTGGTTCAATGCGCTACCAGTTCTCTGCACTGCCCTTTGGCTTATCTACTGTGCCCAGGGTCTTCACAAAGTGCCTGGCACCAGTAATTGCATTTTGCAGACAGAAAGGAATTCAAATTTATCCGTTCCTGGACGACTGCCTGATTCAAGCAAAGAGCAAGGACATTCTTCTAAAGCATCTGGCGTTTGTAAAAAGGTTATTTAGTTGCCTGGGGTACACAGTAAACGAAAAGAAATCAAAACTAGTGCCCTCACGAGATTATATTCCTGGGTGCCAGCTTGAACACAACGGCCCAGATGGCTTGTCTCACGCCAGACAAGCAAGGACAACTGACTCAATACTTTCAATTGATGGCAACAAAGACCCAGCTCCCTGCAAGAAAAATTCTGTAGGCCTTGGCTTACATGGCATCCTGCATACTACTAATTCCATATGCCAGACTGCGTATGAGGAAACTACAATGGTACCTAAAGAATGTATGGTCTCAACACTGTCAATGTTTGGAAACAGTTATACCACTAATCCCTTGCCTTCAACAGGAGTTTCAGTGGTGGGCTCAAGCTTGTCACCTCAACAAGGGACAGCCTTTTACACAACCCACAGCCAGGCAAACACTGACAACAGATGCATCGGATTACGCCTGGGGAGCACACATGGCAGACAAATGTATTCAGGGCACGTGGCCCGCAGAACAAAGGCATCTTCACTTCAATCAAAAAGAGATGCTAGCTGTACAAAATGCCCTTATAGCTTTCAAGGACCTGCTGCATCCAGGGCAACTACTGATAAAGACAGACAACACCACAGTTATGTGGTACATAAGCAAGGCAGCACTCACTCCTACCCCCTATGCAGACAAGCCGTGACCTTGTGGAACACAGCTATAAACCTTCAAGTTCATCTGCAAGCACAATTCCTGCCAGGAGCGAAACACACTGTCAGACGACTTAAGCAGAAACATCATGGATCCCCACGAATGGGAATTGAATCCACAAATATTCAGAATGATAACACAGAAATGGTGGAGCCCGGACATAGATCTGTTTGCATCCCCAATAAACTGCCAGCTACAAAAATTCTGCTCAAGGAGTTACCATCCACAAGCATGGAAAGTGGAAGCCCTCTCATTCAACTGGGAGAACCTACAAGTATATGCTTTCCCACCACTACCTCTCCTGCCAAAGGTACTCATAAAAGCCAGGCAAGAAGAGCCAAAGATGATCCTGATTGCACCAGACTGGTCATGCCAGCACTGGTACCCAATCTTACGGAGCTTAGCACAAGAACCACCGTGGATTTTGCCTCAGATCCCATATCTGCTGACTCAGCACAACAGTCAAATACTACACAGCCAGCTAAAGACCTTAAACCTAGCTGCATGGAAGATTCCTTATTCAAGCAAGCAATGCCTCTCTCCAAAGCTGTTATGGATGTCATTCTAGAGGCCAGAAGGCCTAGTACCAGGAAAGCCTACTTTGATAAATGGAAAAGATCCTGTGCCTGGAACCAAGCTCACAGCCTTGACCCTCTTGTTCCAAACATTCCTCAGACTCTACAATACTTAACTGAGATGCTGGACAAAGGCCTCTCCTTCTCATCCAAGATCCACGCCTCTGCCATCTCTGCTCATTACAACACGGATCCACCAATTTTCTCTAATTCTGTGTTAAAACAGTACCTCAGAGGGGCTAAAAACATAAGACCGCCCCGTAGAGCACCTACTCCAACTTGGGACCTCAACTTTGTTTTGGAAAAACTAAGTTTACCTCCTTTTGAGCCAGCTAACACAGCAGAATTAAAATACATCTCTTGGAAAACTGCTCTGCTCCTGGCAATAACATCAGCATGAAGAGTTTCAGAATTATAGGCAGTACTGGCAGTGGAACCTTTCCTCATTTTCCACCAGGACAGGGTGTCTTTAAGAACTAACCCTGCGTTTATGCCAAAGATGGTATCCAGTGTGGCTCTAAACCAAACTATTCACCTGCCAATGTTTTACCTAAACCACAGAATAAAGGGGAGAGACTACTGCACTCTTTGGACATTCACAGGCAGTTGCGCTTCTACTTGGACAAAACCAAAGCTTTCAGAAAATCTGAGCAATTATTGGTAGCATATGCTGCAGGAGCACAGGGAAAAGCCATTTCAAAACAGACTATTTCAAAATGGATAGGACATTGTATACGTTTCTGCTACACATACCATGGAAAACCTGTACCTAGCAGCATTAGATCTCACTCCACCAGGGTAGCAGCCACTTCAACTGTCTATTTCAGGGGAGTACCTACCAAGGATATTTTGGAAGCAGCAACTTGGAGTTCTGTACATACCTTCACCAAGCATTACCATCTGCCTCTATACTCTAAATACAGAGCTGGCTTCACCACTGCAGTGCTGCAGGGCCTTATAGCCATCCCTAATGCCTTATAGAACCAGCCACCCTACCTCAGCTTTGGGATTCTACCCAAGTGTAATGACTGCAGCAGTGTAACACGATGAACATAGTACAGTTTTGTACCTACCACAAATGTAGATGTTCGAGAGTATACACTGCTGCAGTCCAGGTTACCCTCCCTCCTTCCCCTCTTACTGGCAGGTACGTACCCAAGTCTTCTACCCTTACTACTTATGGGGAGTATTTGCTGGTAGCTGTAAGTTGTTTTTTGCTTTTCTTATGCATGTTTTATTAGCAATTGGAATTGCCTACCTATATAGAGGCACCTGACATCTGTGGCAAGAAAAACTGAATAAAATGATGTCGGCTGTATCTGGTATACCCCTGTCGCACTGACGTCAGGGAGGAGGCGACAGCAACCGAAGCCGGACCAAGACTTTGGAACTCAGGCCGACTGGGGATCCGCCTGATGGCAGGATAACCCAAGTGTAATGACTGTAGCAGTGTATACACTCTTAACATCTACATTTATGGTAGGTACAAAACTGTACTATTTATTGCATTCCAAAACAGTCATAAAAGTGTGGGTACCTAATGGCAGTTCAACTGGTTTCAATTGTCAGTTCTCACCACGTCACAGGAATAAAAGTCCTCTTCAGGAACACAGGTCATAAAGTCCTCTTCAGGAACACAAGTCATAAACTCTTTCAAGTATCCAAGTAAAACGAGACACCGAAGTAAAAGGATAATAATTTATTGTAGTTAGCGCTTTCGCCACGTAGGCTTCATCAGACTTTATACAAAATGAGAAATCAACTTATTTAAAAACTAATGAAACGAAAACCATTGGTCATAAGTTATCCAATGAAACAGCAAGGTCATTAACTCATATCTAACACATGAAAAGCCTATGCTGAAAAATGCTGCAAACAGTTGCCTCAAAGCAATACTAAAAATTATTAAATATATTGCCTAAAATACAATGTCATATAAACTACTGACATATATACTAACATTCAATATCTAAGCTAAAATCTGCACTAAACAAATACATGTAATTAAAACATTATATATGGTGATTAA
Organism: Protopterus annectens; assembly: GCF_019279795.1. Lineage (NCBI taxonomy): Eukaryota > Metazoa > Chordata > Ceratodontiformes > Protopteridae > Protopterus > Protopterus annectens. The sequence goes on from NC_056729.1 coordinate 673,151,845, forward strand.
TATGAACAACTAACATATAAACACCTTTGGATGACAGCAACTCTAACGCAGCTGAGTTGCAAACATAAAATAAAAACAGTCTGAACAACAAGCGCTTCAAATACTGCAGTGTGCAGAAACACATAAAGTTCACATAATGCACTTAACTTATTTAAAGTGTTGGATTATCTAAAATAAAACAAACATCACACTCTAGTTCATGATGTATCCAGGAAAGCAAAAAAGACAACATTAGGTAAACACAATAAAAACTCTAACTGAATACAAACGAAAACAGAACCATATGACAATAAAAGTCACTAACCTGAAAGCATACAGGTTAGTGACTTTTATTGTCATATGGTTCTGTTTTCGTTTGTATTCAGTTAGAGTTTTTATTGTGTTTACCTAATGTTGTCTTTTTTGCTTTCCTGGATACATCATGAACTAGAGTGTGATGTTTGTTTTATTTTAGATAATCCAACACTTTAAATAAGTTAAGTGCATTATGTGAACTTTATGTGTTTCTGCACGCTGCAGTATTTGAAGCGCTTGTTGTTCAGACTGTTTTTATTTTATGTTTGCAACTCAGCTGCATTAGAGTTGCTGTCATCCAAAGGTGTTTATATGTTAGTTGTTCATATTAATCACCATATATAATGTTTTAATTACATGTATTTGTTTAGTGCAGATTTTAGCTTAGATATTGAATGTTAGTATATATGTCAGTAGTTTATATGACATTTGTATTTTAGGCAATATATTTAATATTTTTTAGTATTGCTTTGAGGCAACTGTTTGCAGCATTTTTCAGCATAGGCTTTTCATGTGTTAGATATGAGTTAATGACCTTGCTGTTTCATTGGATAACTTATGACCAATGGTTTTCGCTAGTTTTAAATAAGTTGATTTCATTTTGTATAAAGTCTGATGAAGCTACGTGTAAAGCTTAACTACAATAAATTATTATCCTTTTACTTCGGTGTCTCGTTTTACTTGGATACTTGAAAGAGTTTATGACCTGTGTTCCTGAAGAGGACTTTATGACATTGTGTTCCTGAAGAGGACTTTTATTCCTGTGACGTGGTGAGAACTGACAATTGAAACCAGTTGAACTGCCATTAGGTACCCACACTTTTATGACTGTTTTGGTTTATGAACTTTTTTCCTGTGTGGGCACCGTGCTCTGTTTGCTGTGTGTGGCCTTTTTTTGCTTTGTTATTTATTGCATTCAGCTGAACAAGTTGGAAAAAAATACTTTGCAATGTGGTTTTGATTCTTTGGAGGCCTCTTGCAGGGCTGATGTTACTGGGTCTATGCTTAGAAGGCATACTCTGCTTAAGGAGCAATCTCTGCCTGATCATGTTAAAGCAAAATTGTTGGATGCTCCTTCGCAGCAGGACCGTCTGTTTGGCAATATGGCTGAAGAAGTTCTAAAAAAGATGGAAGATAAAGCTAAATCTATGCAAACTGTGAAAGATTTCTTATAAGTACAACCTCCAAGATTTAGTAGGCGCTAGCCTACTAAGAACTGGGCCTTTCCAGTTCCTTACCAACTCTAAATGGATGGCCAGACCTACCCCCAAATCAGTGGGCAGAGGCTCAGAAACAAGTACTTTCCCTCCTAAACATGGGTGCAGTTCAATTAGTACGAGAAGAGGAAAAGGGACAAGGTTTCTATTCCAGACTTTTCCTGGTACCCAGAAAAGACAAATCATGGCATCCAATTCTGGACCTGTCTACTCTGAGAACATGTTTTTGGACATTCCAAAATTCAGGATGCTGACTCTTCACCAGTTACTTCCTGTGCTAGGCATAGATGCCTGGTTGGCAACTCTAGATTTAAAAGGGGCTTACCTGCATATCCCATCAGGGAATCTTGCAAAAGATATCTCCACTTCAAAGCAGGCTACTTGCATTATCAGTTCTCTGCACTGCCCTTTGGCTTATCTACTGCACTCAGGGTATTTACAAAGTGCCTGGCACCAGTAATTGCATTTTGCAGGCAAAGAAATATTCAAATATATCCATACCAGGACGATTGTCTAATTTGGGCAGAAAACAAGGCCATTCTTCTAAAACATCTGGCGCTTTTTAAAAAAAAAAAAAAGGTTCTAACTTGTCTAGGTACACCATAAAAGAAAAGAAAGCACAACTGGTACACTCTCAAAAAATTACATTCCTGGGTGCAAGCTTTAATACAACTGCCCAGATGGCTTTCCTTACACCAGAAAAACAACTTAATTTGGTGATTTACTTCAAACAGGTGGCCACAAAAACCCTGCTATTTGCAAGACAAATGCTGCAAGCCTTGGGGTTCATGGCCTCCTGCACTCTTCTAATTGTGTATGCAAGACTGCATATGAGGAAACTTCAGTGGTACTTAAAAAGTTTATGGAGTCAACATTGTCACAGCCTGGAAACAATGATTCTTGTCATCCCTTGCCTGCAACTAGAGTTCCTGTGGTGGGCAGAGGCCTGCCACCAAAACAAGGGACTGCCATTCACACCACCCCCTGCCACCCACATCCTAACTACAGACACATCAGACTATTCATGGAGGGCTCATCTGGCAGGGAAGTGCATTCAGGGTAAATGGAGTCCAAATCAAATGCACCTTCATATCAATCAAAAAGAAATGCTAGTTGTACAGAATGCTCTGACAGCTTTAAAGGACTACCTTCATCCAGGACAACTAATGGGAAAGACGGACACCACAGTTATGTGGTACATAAACAAGCAGGGGGGGTACACATTCCTACACCCTCTGCAGACTAGCCATGGCATTGTGGAACACTGCCTTGAGCTACCAAGTAAAACTACAAGCTCATTTCCTGCCAGGAAAGCTGAATATTTTGGCAGACTAACTAAGCAGAAACCTCATGGGACCCACATGAATGGAAACTGGAACCACGGATTTTCAACATTTTGACAAGCAAATAGGGGAGCCCAGACATAGATCTTTTTGCCTCACCCCCAGAACTACCAGTTGGACAAATTTTGCACAAGAACTCCTCACAAAAAAGCCTGGAAAGTGGATGCTCTGTCCTTCAGCTGGGAAAACCTATCACTCTATGCCTTCCCCCTCTGCCTCTGCTCTCCTAAGTTCTACTAAAAGTCAAACAGGACAAACCAAAAATGATTTTGATTGCTCCAACCTGGCCTCGCCAGCACTGGTACCCACTCATACGCAGTCTGTTACAAATTTCTCCATGGCACCTGCCTCAGACACCTTCCTTACTGTCTCAGCAGAACAACCAAATTCTGCACCCTCAGCTCCAAACATTGAATCTTGCAGCTTGGCTAATCACTTAAATTCCCACTTAGCATCCCTCAGCAAACCTGTGATGAATGTCGTTTTGGAGGCGAGAAGACCTAGTACTAGAAAATCTTATGCTGACAAATGGAAAAGATTCTGTGCCTGGAACCAATCTCAAGGGATAAGCACAGCAGTGCCCAATTTACCTCAGATTTTGCAATACTTAACTGAGATGCTTCACAAGGGCCTGTCTTTTTCTTCCATAAAAATCCATGCCTCCGCCATTTCAGCTCATTACAACACAGAACCCCCCACCCCCTTCTCTCATCCTCTGCTAACGCAGTATCTCAGAAGGGCCAAAAACTTGTGGCCACTCGGGAGAGCTCCAACCCGTGCCTGGGACCTTAACTTTGTATTGGAGAAACTCACTGTCCCTCCTTTCGAGCCAGCTGCTACTGTTGACGTAAAATTTCTTTCCTGGAAAACAGCCCTCCTTTTAGCAATCACTTTGCCTAGAAGGATTTTTGAATTACAGGCCCTTATGGCAGTGGAGCCTTTCATCATCTTTCATGCGAACAGGGTGTCACTCAGGACCAACCCATCCTTCATGCCCAAGGTGGTATCCAGTTTGGCTCTATTCATTTGCCAACTTTTTCCCAAGCCATAGAACAAGGGGGAGCAGATTCTGCATTCATTGGATGTAAACAGACAACTTAGATTTTACTTGGACAGGACTAAATCTCGAAGAAAATCTGAAATGCTGGTAGCATTTGCCACAGGGGCAGAGGGAAAGGCTATTTCAAACCAAACCATTTCCAAATGAATATGCCATTGTATTCATTTCTGCTATAAGCACCATGGAAAACCTATCCCCCAGGGGATCAGATCCCATTCCACCAGGGCTGCATCTACTTCGACAGCCTTTCTCAGAGGTGTTCCTACCAGGGATATTCTAGAAGCTGCCACCTGGAGTTCACTTAATACTTTAACCAATCATTATCATTTACCAATTTTCTCTAAATCCAGAGCTGGCTTTGCCACTGCTGTTTTGCAGGGCCTTATAGCCGGTCCTAATGCTGTATAAAGCCATCCTCCCAGCCATAGCTTTGGAAATCTACCCAAATGTAATGACTGCAACAGTGAAACACTAAGAACATAGTACAGTTGTGTACACATACCATAAATGTAGATGTTCGAGTGTATTCACTGTTGCAGTACTGGTTACCCTCCCTCCAACCCCCTGTTTTTTTTCTCTTACTATGCCTCTACTTTCTTTTACTACACATAAAAGCCTTTTTGGTGTATTTGCTTTTTTTTGGAGGTATATTTTTGTGTTTTAAATTATTTATATCTATTTTGCTCCCCATTTGGGGGGCACCTGACATCTGGGGCAAGAAAAACTGATGTAATGGCGTCGGCTGCATGTTTTATACCCCTGATGACCTGACATTATGGAAGAAGGGACAGCAACTGGCGCAGGACCCAAGACTTTGTTAATCAGGCAGACTGAGGGCAACCTGACAGCAGATTACCCAAATGTAATGACTACAACAGTAAATACACTCTAACATCTTTATTTATGGTAAGTGTACACAACTGTACTTTCCTGAATATTCCACGGTTAGCCGTAATTCCAGGTTTTATTTTTTACTTCAAAGGAGACGATTTTGTGGTCTAACCTTACCAGAGAAGACTTTACACTAGGGAGTGTGCAGCAGTCTCCCATATTATTGAGGACCAGATCCAGTAAGTTTGCACCTCTGATCAATGTATTGACACTGTGGTCCAGAGAGTGTGTGTTTACAAAATCCAGGAATCTCTTTATGCTTGTAAGTTTGGTGTTGTATATGATTCCCAGTTAATAGTGGGTTAAAGTCGCCTGTGAATGTGGTATTGTGTTGGATGGTGAGTTTTTCCAGTAAGTTTAAATACATGTTATGGGTTTCTTGGTTCATAGCTGGGGAGCTGTAGCTTGCAAGTAAGTGGTATGGGATTTTACCTATGGTGATTTGAATGTGGAGAAGCTGAGGTGCATTGTCCTTTTAGACCAGCCTTGAGGCATATTTATTTTTGATGAAAATCTATAAACCTCCGCCTTTAGTCCCAGTCTATTAACTGGTGTAAATGTGTTGAAGGCATTATAACTTCACACTGCCAATGTTATCTCCATGGTTTTAAATCATGTTTGTGACCACACAGATGTCGGCATTCTCTAATGTGAGGAGAGTTTGTTGGAAGTGGAGTTGTTTAGACTCCTAGCATTGAGCAGTCGCACCTTTAAATTTTCTTGGTTTTGATTTTTTTATGTTGGAAGAACTTTGTTTGGCATAGTCTAAAGCCACTATGAAGGAGGACAGTGTTTTATCAAATATTCGAAAGACTAGAGGGGAGAGGTGTTGATCATCCCTGGCAAAGCAGTGTGGCCTTTTGATCATTTCCTTCCATGCTGACAAATGCACCCCCTTAAAATGAAACTAGAAACTTAGCCAATTATTAAAGTCGGTCATCTTCTGTTTGTATTGTGGCATCATCCTTGGAGAAGTTAAAATGCTGCTCAGTCGTAGGCTCATACCAGCCTGGGACACACATTCTGGGAAGTCTGTGATCTCTGTCTTATATAGTCTAGGGAGGTAGGTCTCAAGTCATTTACATTCATATGGACTGTGACGGAGTCATACTGATACTTGTGGTCCAGTGACCCTAGTCCATTTGTAATGTGGCTGATTCTGGCCCCTGATAAGCACCTGACTGTGACTTATTCCTTAGCCTTGTGAGAGGAATATCAGCATGTCTCACAGTGGACTTTCCAATGACTAGAATGTTGATTTTTCTGATGCTTTGCTTTTTGGGCTTGGAAGTAGAGGCTCTATGCAATGTGGCTGTGTGAGTGTTTTGAAAGAGTGTATTTAGGACTGCTGAGGGTATTTGTTGTGTGTACTTTGTGTAGGAGGTCTTTGGGGTTTAGGCAGGTTACATTTAAGTGCCTCAGCATATGTGAGTCTGTGTCTGCTTTGAACTGTGTGTGATGGGTGCAGCATGTGTACTGCTGACAATCTGATTGACGTTAGGAGTACTTTTATGGGAGAACTTTGCCTCCAGTGACATTGTGTAAATACATCTCACACATACCATATCAGTTTGTTTGAAAATGAACTGGTTGCCAATAAACATGAAACAATCTCTGCATTCCTTTAGGATGCCCTTATCCACCAAGTTGTTAACAGAAGTAGTGGGAAAGTTCGTATCCATGGTAACAGGCCCACTTTTACTGATTAGGTAGTTGCAGTGAAAGTAATGTCAGCATTGTCTGGTTTGCAGCTCTGGAGGCAGTACTTGGCACTGCAACTAGGTATTGGTGAAATTTCAAGTGTGCTTTTACAGGAAATATGTCAACTTAATGTGTCTGTGTATATACAGGGCACTGCCAAACACTTGAAAGGAAACTAATAAATAGAACCTGATGACTTACGGATGAAGTATTTAGGGGAATATTCTGAAGTTGGGTTAGGCAGCAGCAAATCAAGCAGTACGTACTGAAAAGAAAAAATGATGAAAAGGGGGAATTGACCTGAATGGCTACTGCCTGATTAGTACTAGAGCTGGTCTCACCACAGCTTCACACTGCTGGGATAAAATGCTCCTTTGCTTCTCTCACCAAAAGTACAACAGCAGCACCAATTTCAAGATGAGAAGCAGGTTAGAGGCTCTTTGGTGATTAACTGTCTTTTCCCAGATGATGCAAGGGTCTTTTGGCTTGTTGTAGCCTTTAACTGGTAGATATCTTGAGTAACAACCAGACCAGTCAGGAAGATCCAACACACTCACTCACTGCCAAATCAGAAACTGTCAAGAATCAATGCTGTCTCTGCTCCTTCTATCACCAGGAAGCGTGAATTCCAAGCTGGGAACTATGAAGCAGTTATCAAGCTTTCTGCTGATCAGAAGTCTCCAGGAAATGATGCCCATGTGTGCCTTCTCTTACTAGTAGCAAAACAGAAGCACTAATCCCAAGATGATTACTGAGAGGCTGAATGTGGGCTTTCCAGTAATTGGTGGTCTTGGAATAGATGGTGCAGATTTTAAAGGTAAGGAGGAAAAATTAGTTGAAATCCTGAGAGTTGCAATATGCACTAGGAATTGGATATGAAAGAGGGGACAGCTTTGGAGGTTTTCTCCCTGGGCCTCCAATGAAAATGGGCTTCTTACCCAGTCGGGCTTTCTTGGTAATCAAATGTCAATAAATGAATTAATTATAATTAAGCTTTAGCTAAGTAGAGAGCAACTTACTTTAAAAGAGCAAGCTCGATTGGAAAGGGGGGTGAGCACTTTGTATTCTGGCTCTGTGGAATACATTGGGCTCACCAATAAATTTAAATAGTTAAAGGGGAGTGATTTCTCAAAATGAAAGAGGAGAGGGAAGGAAATATGTGGTGAAATTGACGTAAGGGGCGGACAGCTAGAAAGACAGTTGAGTTTAAAAATGCAACAGCACCACAGTGGGGGAAAACTTAATTTCTGCGGGATTCACGAGAGACACAGCTGTGCTCTTTCTCTCTCTCTCTCTCTGTCTCTCTCTCTCTCCCTCCCCTTGTTTAAATATACAATTAAAAGTAGATTACAAGTAAAACCCAGCATAAAGAAAATAAACCACAGTATACCAAATAGAAGAAGGCAATCTGTGACAGAGGCTGAGTGAGCTGTTCCAGTAAAGCCTTGAATTAAACTTATTGCCTTGTTATGTCTAATGCAATTCAGATCATGAGTCCCAGGTAAAAAGAATCATTTCCTTAGTTGCAGCCATTTGCTTATTAAATATTTCTGACAGAGTACTTTGTAGGGAATTTTTAAAATCTGCTAACTCATTACAGTTGCCAAAGATATGTTCCAAGTTACCTCTTTCTTCCTCGTCATACCTCCAACATTTGCTAGCTACCCACAAAATATTCTTTGAAGTCTGCTTGGGGTGTAAAAATACACATGCAAAGATCCTAAATGTTCTGGATGTCTTTGAATATTTGGGAGTCATATATATATATATATATATCTTCCAGTTGCTCTCTTGTAAATTTCTTTTCTAGTCTCTTCCCAATTTTTTCTTACCACCTCTGATTCTTACAGTTCTCTTGCAGTATTTTATATGCCTTTTTAATTCTCTTCTAACAGCAGCTTCTGTTCTAGAGGAAACTTAAAAATTCAACCAGAGCAGGCCTTTCAGTTAAAATTACCCAGTCCCTTTCTCTTTGCATATAATTTGATATCATTCCCTGGTAGGGAAGGCATTCTCTAGCCTGCAGTCTAAACTTCTTGGCCTCTTCACACTCTATTACTTTTCTCTCTCTAGGTATTTGCTCCCAATACCTTGGTTCCTTTACCAGTTTTGTGAGGTAAATTCCAGACCCCCTCTTGCCTATTTTATGTACTCGTACTTGCAATCATCCCTGTTGACAAAATATCCTTTCTCCCATCTCATGTCTTCTTAGTTCTTAGAATAATTTCTGCAGTTTTAGGGATATAGTATTCTGTATGGTTGCCTTTCTTTTTAAGGATCTGGATTTATCATGTTCAAAATAATATCATCTGCACATAAAACAAGTTTTCTTAATTGCCAAACCCATTATATCCTTACATTTCTGAGTCCCTTATTTTATTTGCAAATGGCTCTAAATATAAAGGAAGTAAAGGGAAAATAAGATGCCTCTGCCTGGTTCCTCTTTTCAAATGCAACCTATCAGAAGGGAACCCTGCTACTTTAATTTTTGCCCCAATCCCTCCTAATTAAACTTATTGCATCAGGAAATGGAAATGCTTCTATTTCCATACTCATAAAATCCCAGCTTACTCTCTTGAATTCACTCTGGATAGTCTTGTTTTACTAATGTTGACAAATGTTTGCCTCCCCTCAACAAAACCACATTAATCAAAGTCTATTAATTTTGGCAACACCTTTGCTATTCTTTTAGGTAGTATAATCATGGCTTAAAATTGAAGCGAGTCTGTATGAAGCTGGGTCTGGTGGGTCTTTACTGTTTTTTAGGTAATACAGCCACCACAGCTTTCTTCCAAGATGATGGTGCTTCCCCTAATTTTAAAATACTGTTAAATAAAATCTTCCAGATGTTTATCACATTCTTTCCTCCTAATTTCCAAACTTCCACAGGAATATTGACTGTTCCTGGTTACTTTCCTGAAGAGTGATTAAACATCATTTTTATCTCCTCTACTATCAGCTGTTAGCTGCTGATAACTTGTGTACCTCTAACCCTGGAATAATTAAGGCTTGCATAAATATTTCCATTTGTTCTCTCTCTCCATGATTCTTTACTTTATAAAAATTTTAATAAAATGTTTGAAATATCTTTTACTGGATCTCTAATTAATTTTCTTGTTCTAGGCTCCCTATGTTTGGCAGCAACCCTTTCTATTTTATGTTGCCCAAGTCATTGTGCTAAAAGATTTTGTGGTGTGGCATTATTATGAAAAATAGATGATTAACAACAATCTTTTTAAACTTGTGTATATTATGCAGCTTCTCCCTTATTTTCTATTTGGCACTCTGCATTTGTTCCTCTTGTTCTGTGAGATTCCCTTTATTGTGCCGTACTTTTAACATTTGTTAGCCCAGCTAAGTAATTCCAATTACTTCTTAACCATATCTCTTTTTCAGCTTATTTCTGCCCTATTTTAAACTCTATTTTCATTTTATCTCTCTCACTAGCTACAGCTTCTGAAACCATTTTGATCTTCCCTAATAACTCTTGAACAGTTTCTACTACTTGGTCCTTAAATTCCTCTCGTTTTTAAGAGTTAGTTTACTCCATCACCATTCATTTTTTTTTTTTTTTTTTTTTTTTACCAATAACATGATCCGAGATGGTCATTGGGTATGTGTATTGAAGTTTTCAATTAAATGTACATGTTCCAGTGAAATATTTCTATCTACTGTAACCCCATTATTGTACCTTGGGTAATAATTTGTAAAATTTGTCAAGAGTTCCAGCTACTGAATTTACTACTTTCATGCCAGTTTTTTTTTTCACAAATTTCTTCAGAAGTCTACCTTATTGTTATATTGACCATTCTTGGTCCCCCAGTACTACCTTCCTACTGCAAATTAAGTTCCTGTCCCTACCTGTAAGTAATATTCCCTACTAAAAGCTGACTATTTCTCCCAAAATTTTCTCAAGCTCTATAATAACAGTTTTTGGTGGCATATGATTACATGCCAGCATAATCTTCCTCCCTTGACAATAGCCTCTTACTACCACAAATCTACCATTATTTCCTTTTTCCCCTCTTGTGTCACTATTGGAGCCTCTCTAGCAGTTGGTAAACTTACTCACCTTATGCTTTGTCCCTAATATTTTGCAGAATATCCAACCTGAAAGCCTTTATCAAAATTCACATGCTCATTTTTCCAAATACGTCTCCAGCATCTTTCCCATATGCAAACTGCATTTCTTTTTTTAAACGAGAAATAATCGTGCATTTATATTAACGAAAACAAAACATAACATAATCATAGTTGCAAGCAATATACATCACAAACCATGTTGACATAATTTTAGTTGCAACCATTATACATCACTTATAATCCATCCAGTCATTGTCAGTCAAACGTTACATAGCTCATTCAAATCCTGGATTCATTTAAATCTCCTTCCTTCCCTGCATGTATTGTTCCACAATTCCCATTTTTGTGTAATTTCCCTAGATACACCAATTTGCTCATCCAGTATCTCTGACAGAGTAGCCTGCAGGAAATCTTTAAAGTCTGCCAACTCATTACACTCCCAGAAAATATGTTCAAAGTTACCACATTCTTCCCCATCACACCTCCAACATTGCTGTCTAACTGCGGAAAAATTCTCTGGAGTCTGCTTGGGGTATAAAAATACCTATGGAAACATTTCCAAGCAAACATCCTAAGTCTTCTGGTTTTTGTTGCATATTTGGGAGAGATAGATATAGGCTACCCCCCCCCCCATTGTTCTTTGTGAATTGCTTATTCAGTCTCTCTTCCCAAATCTTTCTAACCTCCTTTGATTCTTATCATGCATTATTTTATATGCTATACTAATTATTCCTTTTTTTTAGCAACAGCTTCTGTTATAGATTCTACTAAAAACTCTACCAGTACTAGTCTTTTTTTTAGGATCCCCCAGTTTCTTTCTCTCTCCCTATATTCTGATATCAATCCTTGATTGGGAAGGCAGTCTCCAGCCTGCAGTCCAGATAAATTATTGGCCTCTTCCCATTCTATTACCTTATCCTCTCTAATTATTTGCTCCTAATATCTTTGTTCTTTTTCCAGTTTTCTACAATAAATTCCAGCCCCCCTCTTGCCTATTGTGTGCATCCCTAATTGCAGTCATTCCTATCAGCAGAATCTCCTTTCTTCCAGTCCTGTGTTGACTTGGTTCTTAGAATACTTTCTGCTACTTCAACAGCAATCATACAGAATATTATATTCATATTCTCAAAGATCTGCATCCAAAATCACGGTCTCTCCCTGTTTCTTGAGCCCCCCCATTTCTTCATCATCCCTTTCCACTTTGAATTATAGATTTCTGCTTGTGCTTTGTTTAGGATCCTTAACTGTAGCTCTGAAATACCCCTTCAAATAGGGTAATAGCAATCTGACTTGTTCTTTTGGTAGAATCAGGTTATCCCACTTGAATCTTGCCGTCTTCCCCTCCCAGATAAAATCCTTCAGCTCTTTATTAATTGCTGCCCACAGTTTCTTCTCTCGTTAATAAAAATGTCTGACCTGTGTAAGACTAATGGAACTAAAAACATTTTAACTGCATGTATCTTGCTATCCATATAACAGAGTTTCCACTTTCTTTGTTTTTGTATTATCCTTAGCTGCCACACCAGAATCCTTTTTAATCCATACTCCTAAGTACTTCATTATATCATATCCCCATAAGTATGGATATTGCTGATGGAATTTGTTTGTGGGTATACAATTTACAGCTATTGGCGTTGTTTTAGCTTCATTAATTTTGTATCCCGAAAAGATTGAAACGGCCTCAAAATGTTCCATAACAGAAATGTCCTTTTCTTGTTTTATCGGGCATAAAGTAAGTATAATCATCTGCAAATAGAGCCAGCTTTTCTTGACTAACATACCAATTACATCCTTACATTTTTTGAGTCCCTTATTTTCTTTGCAAATGGCAAAAGGACAAAGTACTAAAAGTGGGATACCGCAGAGTATTTGGAGAGCATGATTACTCACTGTACACCAGGCAGAAAAGGAGTAAATTTATTCCACTATTCAAGGAACATAGTGAGATTCAAATTGCTGTAGCCGACTATCTCCAAAATATTCTTTCTTGGAGGACACCCCTACCTTTTCCCTCTGCTCAAGCAGAAATGATCCGAGGAACCCACCCACATTTGTCAGTTTCCAAGTTACTGGTATTATTCCTGTTCATCTCAATCTCCCAAATCCTGTCTTTGCTTCATTCCCAGCATACTCTCTATTCTTCTAGTTAACACATGCGCATTTTTCCTTCTCAAGCATTTTCCGTTGAAACATTGGAAAGGTTTCACTGGCACAGTTTGACTGTGGTCTTTATTGCCAGAACAAGAAGTAGAATCTCCTGTTTCAGAGCGCAGTTTTTTGGACAATGTTTTGCATTTTTTCCTTAACATGTACTGCATCAAAAATAATTTTGTTCCTCCAGGAAAGAATATTTTGAAGATAGCTGGGTACAGCAATTTGAATCTCACTCCTGCTTCTCTTTTCTGCTTGAACTCCCCCTTCTGTAAAATACCAGTCCAGTTGCATAGCTGTGCTTTCATAAAATTAGTAGTTTGTTCATTCATTTTCCTTAAGTGCTCTGTCTTCTAATTCTATTATATTTGAAACATATCTTTCTTGAACAGTCTCATATTCAGCCAGCTATATTTCGACCTCTGATTTTTGTAGTTTTATTACCTCATCTGAGAATCTGTTTAAAGCTTCTTCCTTTTTTTCCAGGCTTTTGTTATTTGAGTTGATGTACTCTGTGTTTCGTTTGTTAATCTGCCTGTATGCAGCTGTCTTTCTGCTTTCCTCTAGGTAACTGGTAGTCCTATCTGGAGCTTGCATATTTGCTTTTTGCTGAACAGCTGCAGTACTCATCTCAGAGTTAGATGTGGATTCCAGTGTTCTCGAGCTAGATAAGTGTTGCATTTTGATATTTTCCTTAAAATTTTAAGAAAACCTCTTGTTTTTTTTTCTTTATCCCTTTCTTATTCCTTCTTTAGTGACTAAGTCCCTACCCCTTTCTTGTTTAAAGCTTCTCTTCACAGCTTTTTGTACATTATGTACTCTTTGCATACTATTGCTAGTATTCTCTTTCTTTTACACTTTAGTGTAGCCTGATCATTATCATTCTTGATGACTCTTTTTTTGTCTACCCCAAAAAAATAAATAAATAAAAGGTTTTAAATTCTTATTCTTTATCTCTGTTTCCATTGCGTGTGTCTGTCTGTCTGCGTGTGTCTGTTGGTGTCGGTGAGTGTGAGTGATTCCAGGCCGCTGGATAGATAGGGTAAGAAGGTTTATACGTCTGCAACCTTGGCAATCAGGGCTTTAAACTGCCAGTTTCATATGCTTAAATATCAACAGCATGTTATGGGCTTACCGAAACAGAAAATGATGTTGATGTCTGATTGTGTGGAAAATAGAGTTACAGGATTTATTGCATTCAGCAGAACAGGTTGGAAAGCATACTTTGCAATGTGGTTTTGATTCTTTGGAGGCCTCTTGTAGGGCCGCCATTACTGGATCTGTGATTAGAAGGCATGCCTGGCTCAAGGAGCAAAATCTGTCTGATCATGTTAAAGCTAAATTGTTGGATGCCCCTTTGCAGCAGGATACTCTGGTAATAAGGCAGAAGAGGTTTTAAAGAAAATGGAAGACAAAGCTAAATCTATGTAAACTGTAAAAGATTTCTTGCAAGTGCAGCCACCCAGGTTAGGTAGGCACTGGCCTACTAAAAATTGGTCCTTTTCCTGTGTCCAGCAGAGCCACTCAGGGCAAACCCAGGTGCTCAAAAGGCTCCAGATATCAATCACAAGGTTCTTACAGGTCAAAGCAATGGGGTGCCTCCACCTCCAAATCTGGTGGAAACAAAGCACTACCCTACAGTAAGCAGTCTCAATGACTTTCCTCTACCATCTCCAAGCACTTATCTTTTGGCAGCCCCCTTGGGGGGGGGGGGCTATCACTTCATCCTCAAAATTGGCAGTTAATTACCCAGGACAAGTGGGTATTAAACATAGTATGCCAGGGGTACAGATTTCATTTCCATACTTTGCCAATTCTAAATGGATGGCCGGATCTGCCACAAAACCAGTGGGCAGAGGCCCAGAAACAAGTCATGTCCCTCATGGATATGGGGGCTATTCAACCGGTACCAGAATGAGAAAAAGGACAAGGATTTTATTCAAGACTTGTTCTGGTACCCAGAAAAGATAATTCATGGCGTCCAATACTGGACTTATCAATTCTGAACACGTTCCTGGACATTCCAAATTTCAAAATGCTGATTTTACAACAGCTACTGCCTATGCTAGGCAAGAATGCTTGGTTAGTAACTCATGCAGAAGATACCTCCACTTCAAAGCAGGTTTTTTGCATTACCAATTCTCTGCACTGCCCTTTGGCTTATCTACTGTGCCCAGTGTCTTTACAAAGTGCCTGGCACCAGCAATTGCATTCTGCAGACAAAGAGACATTCAGATGTATCCTTACCTGGACGATTGTCTCATTCAAGCAGAGGGCAAGGACACTCTTCTTCAACATCTTGCGTTTGTAAAAAGGCTTCTAGCATGCCTAGGGTACACCATAAACGAAAAAAAATCACAACTGGTACCCTCTCAAATAATTCAATTCCTGGGTGCAAGCTTGAATACAACTGCCAGATGGCTTACCTCATGCCAGACAAACAAAGGCAACTGACAACATACTTCAAACAAATGGCAACAAAAACCCAGTTATCTGCAAGACAAATTCTGCAGGTTTTGAGGTTTATGACATCCTGGATTCTACTAATTCCATATGCCAGACTGCATATGAGGAAACTTCAATGGTACCTAAAAAGTTTATGGAGTCAACATTGCCACAGCCTGGAAACAATGACTCCTCTCATTCCCTGCCTACAACAGGAGTTTCTTTGCTTGGCAGAGACATGTCACCAAAACAAGGGACTGTCATTCACTCTACCCCGTCACCCAAATCCTAACTACAGACACACCAGACTATACTTGGGGGGCCCACCTGGCAGGGAGATGCATTCAGGGAAAATGGACCCCAAACCAAATGCATCTGCATATCAACCAGAAAGAAATGCTAGCTGTACAGAATGCTTTGACAGCCTTCAAGGACTTACTTCATCCAGGACAACTACTGATAAAGACGGACAACAGCACAGTTATCTGGTACATAAACAAGCGGGGGGGGGGGTACACATTCCTACCCCCTTTGCAGACTAGCCATGGCCTTGTGGAACACAGCCTTGACTTACCAAATACATCTTCAAGCTCAATTCCTGCCAGGAAAGCAAAATACTCTGGCAGACGACCTAAGCAAAAATCTTGTGGACTTGCACGAGTGGAAACTGGATCCACAAATCTTCAGCATGTTAACACAGAAATGGGGGAGCCCAGACATAGATCTATTTGCCTCTCCCCAAAATTATCAGTTGGACAAAGTCTGCACAAGAACTCATCACAAAAAATGCATGGAAAGTTGATGCTCTATACTTCAGCTGGAAAAACCTGTCAGTCTATGCCTTTCCCCCCTCTGCCTCTACTCCCCAAAGTCTTACTAAACGTCAGACAGGAAAAAACAAAAATGATCCTAATTGCTCCGGACTGGCCTCGCCAGCACTGGTACCCACTTCTAAGGAATATGTCACACCATCCTCCATGGTACTTGCCTCAAATACCTCATCTACTGTCTCAGCAGAACTGTCAAATTCTGCACACTAGGCTCCAAACTCTGAATCTTGCAACATGGCTAATCAACTAATTATTCAAACCACACCTCTCGGTAAATATGTGATGAATATCATTTTGGATGCCAGAAGGCCTAGTACTAGAAAATCTTATGCTGATAAATGGAAGAGATTCTGTGCTTGGAACCAAGCACAAGGAATAGACACAGCAAAGCCCAATATTCCTCAGATTTTACAATGCTTAACTGAGATGCTTGACAAGGGCCTGTCTTTCTCTTCAATAAAACTCCATGCCTCTGCCATTTCACACCATTACAACACAGAGCATCCCCTCTTTTCGCATTCACTGCTTTAAACAGTATCTTATAGAGGGGCCAAAAATGTAAGGCCTCCCAGGAGAGCAGCAACTCCTGCATGGGACCTCAATTTTGTGCTGGAAAAACTCACCCTGCCTCCTTTTGAACCAGCAGCTACTGCAGGTATAAAGTTTCTATCGTGGAAAACAGCTTTTCTTTTGGCAGTCACTTCAGCAAGAAGGGTTTCAGAACTACAGGCTCTCATGACAGTGGAGCCTTTCATTATATTTTACTTAGACAGGGTGGCCCTCAGGACCAATCCTTCTTTTATGCCTAAAGTGGTATCCAGTGTGGCTCTTAACCAGACCATTCACCTGCCAACATTTTACCCAAATCCGCAGAACAAGGGGGAGCGGATTCTGCATTCATTTGATGTACACAGACAATTAAGATTCTACTTAAACAGCACCAAATCTCTAAGAAAGTCTGAGCAACTACTGGTAGCATTTGCTGCAGGATCAGTGGGGAAGGCTAAACCAAAGCAGATTATTTCTAAATGGATAAGCCACTGCATTTGTTTCTGCTATTTGCACCATGGTAAACCTGTGCCCAAGGGGATCAGATCACATTCCACCAGCCTGCCTCTACTTCAGCAGCTTTTCTCAGAGGGGTCCCAACCAAAGACATTCTAGAAGCTGCTACTTGGAGCTCTGTTCATACCTTCACAAAGCATCATCATTTACCTCTCCTCTAAATCCAGGGCAGGCTTTGCCACTGCAGTCCTGCAGGGCCTTATAGCTGCTCCTAATGCTGTTTAGTTCCATCCTCCCATCCATAGCTTTGGGATTCTACCCAAATGTAATGACTGCAACAGTGAAACACGAAGAACATAGTGCAGTTGTGTACACTTACCATAAATGTAGATGTTCGAGTGTATTCACTGTTGCAGTCCGGGTTACCCACCCGCCATCCCCCATTCTATATCTTTTCTTTCATTCACGATACTCAAAAGCCTTTGTGGTGTATTTGCTTTTAGCTGAAGGTAAAGTTTGATGTCCTTCAAGGATGCATCTGCAGTCATCACATGTGGGTTGTCCTGCCTCAGGCAGCCCTTCGGTCGGCCGGATTCCAAAGTCTGGGTCTGGCCTCGGCTGATGTCGCACTTTCCCCGACGTCAGAGCGTCTGGGGTATAAAAGCATCAGCCGATGCCGTTTTCCTCAGTCTTTCTTGCCGCGTGGATACCGAAGACTTCGAAAAAGCTAAGTACCCCGTTGGGGACTCTTTCTTGCCTCAGCCGATGTCAGATAAAGTTAATAATTGTTTAACTTGTGGGAAACAAATACCTCATAAGGATTTCCACTCTTACTGCCTCCCCTGCCTAGGCCCAGACCACGACGTCTCGGCCTGTTTAGCCTGTGCTTCCTTCAACCGACGAACTCTTAAACGTCGGTCGGAGTTTGCAGAGGAATTCTTTGGGGCTAGTTTTGCTTACAAGATGCCATCGGAGACTCCGACTTCGCATTTAGTTAAGAAACGGAAGGACAAGGACCAACACACGCGGGCCGCGGTTTCGGCTGAAACCACGGTCAGGCCTACCGCGAGTGTCTTGGTCTCGGCTGAAACAGAGTCCTTGGTACTTCCGATTACCGAAACCGCACAACCGACTACCTCGGCCCCGGAGGCCCCGGCCGAGTCGGTTATTGAATTACCTACTGAAACTGGTGTCCAGGAACCTTCCAACACCATTCCTTTAGACAAATCTACTCCTGCACGTGGTGCAGCCAGACCTCCTGCATCCATTTCCATTAAGGCTTTGTCTAGGGCTAAAGCTGCTAAACTTTCTAAAGCTTTGCCTCCCAAGGTTACCTCTCGGAGACCCTCTACTGGCTCACAGATTCTTAGCTTAGCAGAGGATCTTATCTCCTTAATTAGAGGTTCTCAACCTCATCCGGACAGGGGCTCTCAACCACCTCCAGACAAAAGGCCCAGGGTTGAGCCCTCTGACCCCCACTCCTCAGATGAGTCCTCTGATGGCTCTACTCTGTCAGACCACCAGGAGAAGGCTTATTCGGCCTATGAGGATTCTGATGCTGAAGAATCTATTCCCTCGGCCTCCCCTCCTGAAGAGTTTTCCTTTGGAGAGACATTACACTCTGAGAGAACATTTTCAATGGCAGGGTCAGGAATTCTCTGATTCTAGAAAGAGATTAAGGACCTTTTTACATTTACCTCAGCATAGGCCTTTAGCTATACCTCCTGTTTTGAATGTCATTGATGATGTGTACTCTGATGCTAGTACAACCCCTGACTCTCTCCCTCTGGCTCCTGCCAAACCTGATAGGTACTACAGGGTCCCGGACTCAAATCTACACCTGTACAAGGCCCACTCTGCTGATCCAGAAACTATTTCCCAGGGCCCAAAAGGGGTTGCAGCGGCCACTGCTAGAAATCCTCTACCCTCTGAAAGGGAGTCCAGAGCTTTAGAGAGATGGGGTAAGAAAGTGTATACTTCTGCAACTCTTTCCATGAGGGCATTAAATTGTCAATTTCATATGATACAGTACCAAGAGTATTTGTTAGATGAATTGCATAAGAAACTGTCTTCTTCTGAACCCCTTGATCGCAAATCCCTTCAGGATCTGGTACATCTCCCAGCAGGTTAGTAACCATTTCTTGCAGTGTGGTTATGATGCATTGGAAGCTTCATGTAGGTCAGCTATGACAGGTGCAGTCATACGTAGGCATGCCTGGCTGAAGGAGCAATCTCTGCCAGACCATGTTAAAGCTAAGCTTTTGGATGCTCCTATGGAAAAGCAAAAATTATTTGGTTCCACGGCTCAAGAGGTCTTAAAGAAATTGGAAGAAAAGGCAAAATCTGTGCAAACAGTCAAAGACTTTCTGCAAGTCCAACCACCGAGATTCAGCAGAAATTGGCCTACTAAGAATTGGTCCTTTCTGGACTCAGACAGATCTCAGAGAGGCAGGAATAGGCGTGCGAGAGGTAGAGGGCAAGCTAGAGGCTCCTACAGAGGCCGTCAGTGGCAGCCTCCCAACCAGAGAGGTAGTGCAGGAACTACAACTGCTACACCAGGACAGACTCAATGACTTTGTTTTGACTCCGCCAACCAGGGCTCAATTAGAAGCACCTTTGGGCGGAAAGCTTTCTTTATTTTCAAAAAATTGGTACAGCATTACAAGGGACACATGGACACTGCAAATAATAGACAAAGGATACAGGTTCCATTTCCACACATTGCCAAAAAGAAAAGGCATGGCAGACCTGCCACCAAATCAGAGGGCAGAGGCTTTGAAACAAATTTCCAACTTAATTCAAATGAAAGCTATAGAAAAGGTACCTCTTTCAGAACAAGGCCAAGGATTTTACTCCAGATTATTCCTTGTTCCAAGAAAAGAAAATCAATGGAGGCCTATTCTCGACTTGTCCGCACTGAATACTTACCTCATTGTGCCAAAATTCAAAATGCTGACTCTACAGCAACTCCTTCCCATGCTGGGCAAGGGGTCTTGGCTGGTGACTCTAGACCTTAAGGAGGCATACCTGCATGTCCCTATCAGACAAAGTTGCAGAAGGCACCTCAGATTTCTTGCAGGGTCAAAGCATTATCAATTCTCAGCATTGCCCTTTGGCTTATCTACTGCGCCCAGAGTATTCACGAAATGCCTGGCATCAGTAATTGCACACTGCAAACTTCAGGGGATTCAAATTTACCCATATCTGGACGACTGCCTTATACAAGCGGACAGCAAGCAAACTTTGTTAAAGGACTTGGATTATGCCATCCACCTACTGCAGGCCTTGGGATATACAGTCAACATCCACAAATCAAGACTTGTTCCATCCCAAAGAATAACTTTTCTGGGTGCGGATCTAGACACAACCACCCAAATGGCCTTTCTCACAGAAGAAAAACAAAAACAACTACCGGATTACTTCAAGAATCTGACGAGACAAACTCAGCTGACTGCAAGGAAAATCCTGCAGGCCCTGGGTTACATGGCATCTTGCATTCTTCTGATTCTACAAGCAAGGCTGCATATGAGAAAATTACAATGGTACCTAAGGAGTTTATGGACTCAGCACAGTCACCGTTTAGAAACTTTGATCCCACTCATTCCATGCATTCAAAAGGAATTTCTGTGGTGGGCTCAAGCCTGCCAGTCGAACAATGGGGTTGCCCTTCAGCAAGCCAAGAGCCAACCAAACCATCACTATGGACGCTTCGGACCAAGGTTGGGGAGCACACATGGAGGGCAGATGTATCCAAGGGCTATGGTCACAAAGAGCTGCGCATGCACATAAACCAAAAGGAAATGCTGGCAGTGATACACGCAATAGAGGCCTTCAAACTTTTTCTTCATCAGGGCCACCTACTCATAAGGACAGACAACACCACAGTTATGTGGTACATAAACAAGCAAGGAGGCACCCATTCCTACCCTCTTTGCAGACTGGCAATGAATCTATGGGAACTTTCCTTGAAACTCAATATACAGCTGCAGTCCCAGTTCGTGCCAGGGAAAGACAATATACTGGCAGACAGCTTAAGCAGAAATACCATGGATGCACACGAATGGATGCTGCACCCAGACATCTTCTTACTCATAACACAATCATGGGGAAGGCCAGAAATAGATCTGTTCGTCTCCCCCCGCAATCCTCAACTGAAGAAATTCTGCTCAAGGACATACCACCCACAAGCATGGAAAGTGGATGCTCTCTCTTTCAGCTGGAAAGCTCTAACAGTGTATGCTTTTCCAGCTCTCCCATTAATTACCAAGGTCTTACTGAAGATCAGAACAGAGCAGCCCAGAGTGATTCTGATAGCTCCAAACTGGCCAAGACAGCACTGGTACCTGCTGTTAAAGAGCATGTCACAGACGAAACCGTGGCCTCTCCCCCCTATGGCCACTTCTACTGACACAGCACAATTTCAAGACTCTGCATTCCAACCTAAACACCTTGCAGCTAACTGCCTGGAAAATACCATGACTCCTCCTCAGGATAAGCTATCCCAGAGAGTGAAGGATATTATTATGGAAGCTCGCCGGCCTTCCACAAGGAAGGCATATTCAGCAAAATGGAAAAGATTTCACACTTGGAACACAACAAAGGGCCTAGATGCGACAGTGATGAACATGGCACATATACTGGAATACTTGGCAGAATTGTTCCACAACGGCCTGTCTTACTCTTCCATTAAGATACATGCCTCAGCAATTTCAGCAGAATACAATGTTGATCCACCTGTCTTCTCGCATCCTCTCCTGAGACCGTTTCTAAGAGGAATCAAAAACATCGATCCTCCAAGGAAACCACCTGTGCCTACTTGGAACCTTAACTTCGTGTTGGAAAAACTAACACTTCCTCCCTTTGAACCAGCAGCATCTGCAGATCTACAATTTCTGTCTTGGAAAACTGCCTTCCTTCTGGCCATAACCTCAGCAAGAAGAGTATCTGAGTTACAAGCTCTAATAGCAGTACAGCCATTTCTCATCTTTCATCAGGACAGAGTTTCATTGAGAACCAATCCTACATTTATGCCAAAGGTGGTATCCAGGGTATCTTTGAACCAAGCTATTCACTTGCCTACATTCTTCCCACAACCACAAAATAAAGGGGAGAAACTTCTGCACACCCTGGACATACACAGACAGTTACGCTACTACTTGGACAGAACTAAAAGTTACGGAAAGACTGACCAGCTGTTTGTAGCTTATGCTGCTAGGGCACAAGGAAAAGCAATTTCCAAACAGACAATTTCAAAATGGATAGGAAATTGCATTTGTTTTTGTTGCTCCTTTCATGGAAAAACTGTGCCAGCTAACATTAGACCTCATTCCACGAGAGCCACAGCCACCTCCACAGCCTTCCTAAGAGGGGTGGCTACCAAGGACATTTTAGAAGCTGCTACATGGAGCTCCGTGCATACATTTGCCAAGCATTATAATTTACCTTTATACTCCAGATCCAGAGCAGGCTTTGCTACGGCAGTCCTGCAGGGTATCTTAGCTACACCATCCTTTACTTAGTACCTCCACCCCCAGATTGGCTATGGTATTCTACCCATCTGTGATGACTGCAGATGCATCCTTGAAGGACATAGTACAGTTTTGTACTTGCCATAAATGTAGATGTCCGATAGGTATGCATCTGCAGTCAGGTTTACCCTCCCTCCTTCCCCTCTGTGGTATACTTCTTGGGTACTTACCCCTCTTATAGCTAGCTGGGGGGATCTATTATGGTGTATTTGTTTTTATAGTACTGTGCATGTTTGGATTTGTTTTTTAAAATGCATCTCTCCAAATTTTAGCCTTCCTTAGAGGGCACCTGGCATCTGGGGCAAGAAAAACTGAGGAAAATGGTGTCGGCTGATACTTTTATACCCCAGACGCTCTGACGTCGGGGAAAGTGCGACATCAGCCGAGGCCAGACCCTGACTTTGGAATCTGGCCGACCGAAGGGCTGCCTGAGGCAGGACAACCCATATGTGATGACTGCAGATGCATACCTATCGGACATCTACATTTATGGTAAGTACAAAACTGTACTTTTCTAAAAGTGCATTTATATATTTACAGTTTGGTTTTATATATATATAATTGTACATATATATATATATTTATATACATATATATATATATATTTATATACATATATATATATATATATATATATATATATTTATATACATATATATATATTTATATACATATACATATATATATATATTTATATACATATATATTTATATATATATATATATATATATATATATATATATGTATATACATATATATTTATATATTATATATATGTATATATATATGTATAGATATATATATATATATATATATATATATATATATATATATATATATATATATATATATATATATATATATATATATATATATATATATATATATATATATATATATATATATATATATATATATATATATATATATATATATATATATATATATATATATATATATATATATATATATATATATATATATATATATATATATATATATATATATATATATATATATATATATATATATATATATATATAAAATTTGCTCCCCATTTGGGGGGCACCTGACATCTGGGGCAAGAAAAACTGAATAAAATGACGTTGGCTGCATGTTTTGTACCCCTGACGACCTGACGTCATGGAAGAGGAGACAGCAACCGACGCAGGACCCAAGAGTTTGTTATTCAGGCCGACTGAGGGAAACCTGCCAGCAGACTACCCAAATGTAATGACTGCAACAGTGAATACACTCTAACATCTACATTTATGATGTGTACACAACTGCACTTTCATGGCCTCAAAACAAGGGACTACGTTTTACACCACCCCCTGCTGCCCAAACCCTAACATACGCAGACTATTCATGGGGGGGCTCACCTGGCGGGGAAGTGCATTCAGGGCAAATGGAACCCAAATCAAATGCACCTGCATATCAATCGAAAATAAATGTTAGCTGTACAGAATGCTCTGACAGCCTTCAAGGACCACATTCTTCCTGGACAACTAATGGTAAAGACAGACAACACCACTGTTGTGTGGTACATAATCAAGCGGGGGGGTACACATTCTTACCCCCTCTGCAGACTAGCCATGGCATTGTGGAACACAGCCTTGAGCTACCAAGTGCACCTACAAGCTCAATTCCTGCCAGGAAATTTTAAATACACTGACAGACGGACTTGGCAGAAACCTCTTGGACCCACACGAGTGAAAACTGGAACCAAGGATTTTCAACGTATTGACAAGCAAATGGGGAGCCCAGATACAGACCTGTTTGCCTCTCCCCAGAACTACCAATTGGACAAATGTTGTACAAGGACTCCCCACAAACAAGCCTGGAAAGTGGATGCTCTATCCTTCAGATGGAAAAACCTATCAGACTATGCCTTCCCCCCTCTGCCTCTGCTCTCCAAAGTACAGGTAAAAACAGGACAAACCAAGGATGATTTTGATTGCTCCAGACTGGCTGCGCCAACACTGGTGCCCCCTCCTGAGCAGTGTGACACAGTTATCTCCGTGGCACCTGCCTCAAACTCCTTCCCTGCTGTCTTAGCAGGAGAATCAGATTCTGCACCCTCAGCTTCTAACACTGAACCTTGCAGCCTGGCTAATTACTTAATCTCTCCTTACCCATCCCTCAGCAAACCTGTGATGGATATCATTTTAGAGGTAAGGAGGCCTAGTAGTAAAAAATCTTATGCTGAAAAATGGAAAATATTCTGTCCCTGGTACCAATCTCAAGGGATGAGCACAGCAGCACCCAATTTACCTCAGATTTTACAATACTTAACTGAGATGCTTCACAAGGGCCTGTCTCTTTACTCCATTAAAATCCACGCCTCAGCCATTTCAGCTCATTATAACACAGAACCGCCCCTCTTCTCTCATCCACTTCTCAAGCAGTTCCTCAGAGAGGCCAACAATTTCAGACCACCCAGGAGACCTCCAACCCTAGCCAGGGACCTTAGCTTTGTCTTGGAGAAACTCACTCTATCTACTTTTGAGCCAGCTGCTACTGCAGACTTCAAATTTCTTTCTTGGAAAATAGCTTTCCTTTTAGCAATCCCTTCAGCTAGAAGGGTGTCTGAATTACAGGCCCTTATGGCAGTGGAGCCTTTCTTCATCTTTCATGCAGACAGGGTGACCCTCAGAACCAGTCCATCCTTCATGCCCAAGGTGGTATCCAGTGTGGCTCTTAATCAGTCTATTCATTTGCCAACCTTCTTTCCCAATCCGCGGAATAAAGGGTAACGGATACTGCATTCCTTTGATGTGCACAGACAACTTAGATTCTACTTGGACAGGACTAAATCTCAAAGGAAATCTGAACAACTGCTGGTGATATCTGCTGCAGGGGCAGAGGGGAAGGCTATTTCAAAGCATACCATTTCTAAATGGATAAGCCATTGCATTCATTTCTGCTATAAGCACCATGGAAAACCTATCCCCCAGGGTATCGGATCTCACTCCACCAGGGCTGCATCTACCTCTACAGCCTTTCTCAGAGGCTTCCCTACCAGGGATATCCTTGAAGCTGCTACCTGGAGTTCTGTACATACTTTAACCAAGCATTATCATTTGCCAATTTTCTCTAAATCCAGAACTGGCTTTGCCACTGCAGTCTTGCAGGGCCTTCTAGCTGGCCCTAATGCTATCTAAATTCCTCCTCCCAACCATAGCTTTAGGAATCTACCCAAATATAAGGACTGCAACAGTGAAACATGAAGAACATAGTACAGATGTGTACACTTGCCATAAGTGTAGATGTTCAAATGTGTTCACTGTTGCAGTCCTGGTTACCCTCCCTCCAGCCCCCTAACATCTTTTGGCTGCACCTCTACTTGCCTTTACTATGCTTAAAAGCCTTTTTGGAGTATTTGCTTTTTTGATGGAGGTATATCTTTGTGCTTTTATATTTAATTGCTTCCCATTAGGGGGGAACCTGACATCTGGGGCAAGAAAAGCTGATGTAATGGTGTTGGCTGCATGTTTTATACCCCTGACAACCTGACGTCATGGAAGAAGGGACAGCGACCGATGCAGGACCCAAGACTATGTTTATCAGGCCGACTGAGGTCTACCTGCAAGTAGATAACCCAGATGTAATGACTGCAACAGTGAATGCATTTGAACATCTACATTTATGGTCAGTGTACACAGCTGTACTTTTCCCATCTCATTTGAACCTTTGTAGCATTTTTAATACTTTTAAACAAAAAAACTGAATAAATTTAACAAATGTGCACATTCCTTATGAAATTAGAATAAACACACAAAACTATGTGTACATCTTGAAAAAATTGTTTGACTCTGCAGATAGGAACAATTTCCTCAAATCTTCAGCTGCACCCACAAGCATTACCTAACCTAAAATTAAGGTTATCCGTGCTAAGGAGCATGCTGCAGCCCATGTTCCCACTTAACAGGTTTATAGGTTCATAGCTGTTTACTAGGCTAACAACCACAAGGTCCTTTTTAATCCTTGCCAGCATTCCAAATCTGACGAGATCCAATACCCTTGATAAGTATAAGCATGGCCCTGGGAAATGAACCATTTACAGATTACCTGTTTGCATCTGGGACATAAATGCCATACCAGGGATGAATTTCTGGTTTCCCTTCCAATTGTCCAAGTTGCACTTGAATTGGATTAAGGAGGAACTCTGCTTCACATGGATGGGGAAACCTGTTCCAGAGACAGGGTAGTCTCTGGGATACATACCTATCTCTCCAACAGGTCGTATTTATATCACAGGAAAGGTTTAAGTCTTTAGAACAGGTAATTCTGGTACTCTTTGTTTTGTGGATATGCAGGAGGTCCATCAAAGTGGGGTCTGACAATGCCCTGTATGCCAGACATAGATCTCCCCTCATAAGTCTGTAGGAGACAATACAGGGATAGGGCTTTGAGGTGGTCTGCATAGGACATATTACTTATGCCCTGTATTCTTTTAGTGAAGAACCTCTGCGGACGTTCCAATTATTGGATATGCCTGGTTAGGTACATACCAAAGGGGGCATTGTACTCTTTGATAGGTCTGATGAATGCCAAATACAGTGGAACAATGACTTCCTTGGACTTGGATGGCACACCTTTGTTTATAAGTTGTGCAACATAGAATGATTTCCTTACCACTGTAGACACTTGATGATCAAGGCTAGATTACTATCTATGTGTGTCCCCAAGTCTCTGACTGTTGTGTCAACTCTAAGGGGTGTGTTGTGAATATGGTAGCTACCAGGGATGGATGACTCCCCAGAGGATACTATTATACATTTTTTGGCGTTTAGTTTTTGTCCATGACTCTGACACCAGTTGTTTGTGTCAGCCCCTCTTGGCGAACATTTGTGTCCATGTGAGATTCAATGACAGCTCCTAATTTGCAGTCCTCTGCAAATTTAGTCAGCCAGAGACCACCAACATTGGCTTTGACTTCTGAGAAGTAAATGCCAAAAAGGAGCAGTCCAAGGACTGATCCTTGAGAGACTACTTGTGACTGGCCTCTTTGTAGAGGTGGACTTTTAATTTCTAACTTCCTGGGTCTTGTCTATGAGCCAGTTGGCTATCCACTAGGTGACATACGGGTTTGTACCTAACCTCTTAAGTTTGTCAACAATGCCCGAGTGGGATATTGTGTCAAATGTCTTGGCCAGGTCAAGGTAGGCAGTATTAACGATTTTGCCTTCATCCATTGCTTTCGTGACCTTCTCAAAAAAGTCCACCAGGTTGAGTAGGCATGATCTGCCTTGTATGAAACCAAACTCTGTTGGGTCCAGTGTCTGGATGTTTACTATATCTCTGTTGATCATCTCCATGATAATTCTTTCCATGGCTTAACATATAAGAATAGTGAGACTTATGGGCCTTTAGTTTCCAGGGTCTGTAAGATGGCCCATCTTTGTGTCGAGGGATGACTGTTGCCTTTCTCCAATGTTCTTCATTTTTCACTGTTGCAGTCATTACATTTGGGTTATCCTGCTGGCAGGTTGCCCTCAGTCGACCTGAATTCCAAAGTCTTGGGTCCTGTGTTGGTTGCTGTCGCCTCTTCCCTGACGTCAGGTCGTCAGGGGTATAAAAGATGCAGCCGATGCCATTTTATTCATTCTTTCTTGCCACGTGGTGCCCGAAGCAAAAGCAGTTCGCTAGTGCCGGTCGGCCGACTCCTGAGATTTTTGTGTTCGAGTTTCAGATCCGAAGTCTTCATTAAAAGCTAAGTACCCCGTTGGGAAACTTTTTTTTCTTGCTCCAGACCGATGTCAGAAAAAGTTAATAATTGTATTTATTGTGGGAAGCAAATACCTCATAAGGGCTTTCATTCTTACTGTATTCCTTGCCTAGGCCCTGACCACGACATTGCTAGGTGTCGGTTTTGTGCTAGATTTAATCAACGCACTATTAAGTGTCGGTATGATTTTGCATTAAGCTATTTTGGGCGAAGATTTAATTATACAATGTTGTCGGATAGCCATCCGACTAGCGGAGTTCACAAAAAACACAAAGAAAAAGACAGGCAACAGAGGTCCAAAACAGATGACAAAGCTTCTCCTAAGCAAGTCGCTGGTTCGCCAGTTCTCAGTGAGGTGCTTTCGCAGCCCCTGACGCCTGCTACTTTAGAGTCTCAGGCTGCTACCGACTCCCACGTGGAATTGGCCAGGCTGCTGGAAACTCAAGGTATTGGAGCCTCGGAGATTATTCCCTCAAATGGGTCTGGAGCCGCTGAGCAGGCATCCGCTTCTGAGGGTGTATTCAGACCTAAACAATTATATGTAAAACTGACTTCAAAGACTAAAACACCTTTAAAGGCAAAGAAACAAGTTCACCAGCCCCAAGGACAGGCCTCCATGCCCAAAAAAACAGATGCTCAAAATGGCTGAAGACTTAATTACCTTGATCAGGGGTTCCCATCCCCCTCCTGATAAGAGGCCTAGGCAAGAGACTATGAATCTTCAGATCAGGTTTCCATTTCTTCTGATTCCTCTTCTGATCAGGAATATTCTCTTCCCCCTATGAGGATTCTGATGCTAAAGAATCAATTCCTTCAGCTTCTCCTCCTGAGGACTACTCTTTTGGGGAAACCTTGCATACTATGAGGGAGCACTTCCACTGGGAGAGCCAAGATTTTTCAGAATCTAAGAAGGCTCAGAAACTTCCTTTTATTACCTCAACACAGGCCTGTAGCTATTCCACCTGTGTTAGACGTTGTAGATGATATGTTCTCGGAGTCTAGTCTGACCCCTGACTCTCTACCTCCAGCTCCTGTTAAGCCAGATAGATACTACACGGTCTCTGACTCTCATAAATTCCTTTTCAAAAACCGTACTGCAGACAAAGAAACTATTTCTCAGGGTCCAAAAGGGGTCAAGGCTTCTACTGCAAAAAACCCTACCCCCCTCTGACAGGGATTCTAGGGCACTGAATAAATGGGGAAAAAGATTTACACATCTGCTACTTTGGCTATAAGGGCCTTAAATTGCCAGTTTCATATGCTCAAATATCCGCAGTATATCATGACACTGCTTAAACAGCAAATGATGGCAAATTCTGATTGTGCAGAAAACAAAGTAATGCAGGATTTATTGCATGCAGCTGAACAAGTTGGAAAGCATACTTTACAATGTGAGTTTGATTCTCTGGAGGCCTCCTGCAGGGCCACTGTTACGGGTTCTGTCATTAGGAGGCATGCTTGGTTAAAGGAACAAACTCTGATTGACCATGTTAAAGCAAAGTTATTAGATGCTCCTTTACAACATGATACCTTGTTTGGTGTTAAGGCAGAAGAGGTGTTAAAGAAAATGGAGGAAAAAGCTAAATCTATGCAAACGGTCAAGGATTTTGTACAGGTACAGCCAGCTAGATTTAGCAGACACTGGCCTTCAAAGAATTGTCCTTTCCAGTCTCAGACAGACCTCAAAGGGGCAGATCCAGACGCCCTAGATGCAGATCACAGCCGCAAAGATCCTACAGGCCTAAGCAGTGGAGTCCTTCTACCTCCAAAGGTGGAGAAGACAAAGCACAATCTTACAGGAAACAGTCCCAATGACTTCCCCCTGCCTGCACCAAGCACTTATCTTCTGGTAGCACCCTTAGGGGGAAAACTAGCACTTTTTTCTCAAAATTTGCACATTATAACCCAGGACAAATGGGTTCTAGACATAGTGTCACAAGGCTACAAGTTTCATTTCCATACCCTGCCAAGGGCAAACGGTTGGCCAGACCTGCCAAAAAATCAATGGGCAGAGGCTCGAAAACAAGTCGCATCTCTCATGGACATGAGGGCTATTCAACAAGTGCCACAGCAAGAGCAGGGACAAGGATTTTACTCAAGACTGTTCTTGGTACCCAGAAAGGACAAACCATGGAGACCAATACTGGACCTATCTATTCTAAACACTTTCCTGGAATATACCAAAATTCAAGATGTTGACCTTACAAAAGCTTCTGCCCATGCTGGGCAGCAAAGCTTGGCTCGTGACTTTAGACCTAAAAGAGGCATACCTGCATGTCCCAATCAGGCAATCATGTAGAAGATACCTCAGATTCAAGGCTGGCTCAAAGCATTACCAGTTCTCTGCACTGCCCTTTGGTTTGTCTACTGCGCCCAGGGTCTTCACAAAGTGCCTGGCACCAGTAATTGCTTACTGAAGACAGAGGAATACAAATATATCCTTACTTGGACGACTGCCTCATACAAGCAGAGAACAAGGACATTCTACTACAGCATCTGACGTTTGTGATGAGACTTTTAACATGCCTAGGGTACACAGTCAACAAAAAGAAATCAAAACTAGTACCCTCTCAAGAGAGAATATTCCTGGGGTGCAAGCTTAAATACAATTGCCCTGATGGCTTATCTCACTCCAGACCACAAAGACAACTGACTACCTATTTCAATGAAATGACAACAAAGGCCCATATACCTGCAAGAAAAATTCTGCAGGCTTTGGACTTCATGGCATCCTGCATCTTACTAATTCTATATGCAAGACTGCATATGAGGAAAATTCAGTGTTAAGTAAAAAGTGTCTGGACACAACATTGCCACAGTCTAGAAACAATGATTACTCTAATTCCCTGCCTGCAACAGGAATTTCAGTGGTGGACAAAGGCTTTTCACCAAAACAAGGGGAGACCATTCTCACTACCCCCAGCCAGGCAGAGCCTAACGATGGATGCTTCAGATTATGCCTGGGGGGCACACATGGCAGGAAGAGGCATTCAGGGCACCTGGTTCTCAAACCAAAAGCATCTACATATCTATCAAAAAGAGATGCTAGCTGTTCAAAATTCCCTGACAGCCTTCAAGGACCTACTTCATCCAGGACAACTACTGATAAACAACACCATGGTGATGTGGTACATAAACAAGCAGGGGGGCACTCATTCTTATCCCCTGTGCAGACAAGCCATGGCTTTATGGGACACAGCATTGACTTACCAAGTTCATCTGCCGGCACAATTCCTGCCAGGAAAGGACGATACTGTGGCAGACAAACTAAGCAGAAACCCCATGGTTCCACACGAGTGGCACCTGGATCCACAAGTTGAAGCATGCTAACAAAGAAATGGGGACGCCCAGACATATATCTATTTGCCTCCCCTCAAAACAATCAACTAAAAAGATTCTGCACAAGGACTTATCACAGACAAGCTTGGAAAGTGGACGCCTTATTTTTCAACTGGACAAACCTATCAGTATATGCCTTTCCTCCACTGCCTCTCCTCCCCAAGGTACTCCTAAAGGTCAGGCAGGAGAAACCAAAAATGATTGATTGCCCCAGACTGGCCAAGCCAATACTGGTATCCGATCTTAAGGAACTTGTCCCAATGCCCAGCCTGGACCTTACCTCAAATACCACATCTACTGTCCCAACAAAACAATCAGATTCTGCACAGTCAACTGAGGACCCTAAACCTGGCAGCATAGCGGATAATGTAGCCATACAAACTACACCTCTCAGTAAAGCTGTAATGGATGTCATTTTAGAAGCCAGAAGGCCTAGTACTAGAAAATCCTATGCTGGGAAATGGAAAAGATTTTGCGCTTGGAACCAAGCTCAAGGAACAGATACAGCTGTTGCAAGTATTCCTCAGATTTTACAGTACTTAACTGAGATGCTGGACAAAGGCCTATCATTTTCATCAATTAAAATCCATGCCTCTGCCATTTCAGCTCATTATAATACAGAGCCACCACTCTTTTTTTCTCATCCTTTATTAAGGCAGTACCTCAGCGGAGCCAAAAACTTAAGGCCGCCAAGGAGAATGCCAATACCTGCACGGGACCTCAATTATGTCTTGGAAAAACTCACCTTACCTCCTTTTGAGCCAGCTGCTACTGCAGATATTAAGTTCTTATCTTGGAAAACAGCTCTGCTCCTAGCAATAACTTCTGCAAAATGAGTTTCAGAGCTACAGGCTCTCATGGCTGTGGAACCCTTTATCATATTTTATTCATAGGTTCATAGATT
The DNA here is from genome assembly GCF_019279795.1 of Protopterus annectens. Taxonomy (NCBI): domain Eukaryota; kingdom Metazoa; phylum Chordata; order Ceratodontiformes; family Protopteridae; genus Protopterus; species Protopterus annectens. The sequence continues at coordinate 673,184,367 of NC_056729.1, forward strand.
AGTACTAAGTTAACTGCCCTTGCAAGCCGTTTTAAGCCTAGCCAATTATCCCTTGTGAGACTCGAACCCTGCACCTTGTGTTTGTAAGGCAAACACCTTAACCATTAGGCCACCCTCCCAATCCTAGACAGGGTCTTTCTGAGAACAAACCCTACATTTATGCCCAAGGTGGTATCCAGTGTAGCCCTTAACCAAACAATTAATTTGCCAACTTTTTATCCAAATCCACAGAACAAGGGGGAGAAAATTCTGCATTCTTTGGACGTACACAGACAACTTAGATTCTACTTGGACAAAACTAAAGATCTGAAGTAGGATATTCATTTGTCTGCAACCTGTGGGTTATGGATCCGATATCGGATCCGAACCGGCATAGTTTCCAGCTATGGATCCAAGCTCTCAGCTCCTCCCCTCACCCATAATGCCCTGCTCTACCCTCATGACCTCAGATCTTGTTTGCCGCGCTGGTAACTGGATGTGGTTTCTATAGCTCTCAGCTAAGTGGAATTTTCTTGTACAAAATTAGAATATTTTTGCTTTCTTTAAACTTTTTTGTGTGAAAGTTGTAGGTTTCCTATTTTTATTGACTGTTTTTGGTTTAATTTTATTTACAGTAGTATATTTTATTCCTCCTGTGTGTGTGAGGCCTGTGTGCTTTTATAGTTTATTGTTTTAAGTTACTTCTGTAACTTTTGGTTAATTTTGACTATGGCTGACCAGCCTAAGTCATTTTCTCTAAATGCTCGAGTGTGGCCATAAGCTCTCACCGGCTGATGGCCACACTCGTGTGTGTAAGTGTCTTGGGGTTGAACACCTCACATCTGGCTGTTCCATTTGTGCAGGGTTCAACCCCAGGGCACTGAGGGAGCGGAGGTCCAAGCTGGTCCTGGCGGGTCTTTTACCGCCGGACTCGGCTCGACCCGGGGACTCCTGCGGCTGCAGCTGTTCCCCTGTAGCACCCCTCCTGCTCCTGGGACTCAAACTCCCGCTTCAGGACAGGAGAGGGATGCATCTCGAGACCTCTGTTTCGCCCCGCCAGCGTCTCCTCCTTCTCGGCTCGTCACCTGTGTGCTTCTCACGGGTCCTGAGGAGGAGGAGACGCTATCGAGGAGGCATTCCAGGCCTACCTCGGTAGCCTTGCTGATCTGGACCGGATGATGAAGGTTCATCCAGGCCCAGATGCAGATGGGAGTGTTTCAAGCCTATTGCTCCTTCTCCAGCAGCGATCCGATAGTACTGGGGTACGGATCCGACCATGCCCTCGGACCCGATCTCGGAGCCTGGATGATCCGGGGATCAGTGCGCTCCGATCCACTCTTCGGATTTGTCGGATCCTTTGGTGATGTAGTGGAGAGGGCTCTGTTGAGGGTCTCCTCTGCACTGGGCCAGGCTTCCACCATCCGGCCCCTGGGACAGCCCGTTTCTGTGCCCCAAGTTGCTCCTATGGAGCAAATTGCTGCTGCGAGGACTCCTCTGACAGCCCCCAGAGGAGGCTCAAGGAGGCACATTGACTCCTGAGTCTCTCACTGAAGACACGGACTTGGAGGGAAGGCTCCCCACGGTCACCCCGAGGATGTCTCCTTGAGACATCATGGAAATGCTCCCATCAGGGGGTGGTCTGCCCCCAAGTCTTCCTCGGACGAGTCCGTGTTCTTGGAGGCATTGTCTACCTCTTGGGTGTCCCCCTGCCCCTGGTGGACCTTATTACCACCAGGGCGTGGAAGGAACCGGACACCGTGGAGCCAATTCCCAAAAGACCTGATAAAATCCTTAGCCCGCCTTCTGACAGGACCCATTGGGGCCTCCTGTAGATGCCATGTTGATGGCGGCGGCCACAAAGAGGGAACTGGCTCAGGAGAGTCCCTCAGTCCACCCACCGAGCAAGGAGTCTCGGATGATGGACCGCTTGGGAAGCGGATGTTCAGTTCCGGATGCAGCGAGACCTTATTCCATTTCGAGGAGGACAGAGCTCTGCACTCCACCAAAATGGCCACTCTTAGGTCAGTCACAAAAACCTCTATTCGGGTACTCTCCCCTGCTTCGGAGGGGGCCAGAGAGAGCTGAGGGACAGGACTGGTCACTCAGGCCTGGCTCCGCCTGATGGTTCTGCTCTGTTTGGCAAGACCGTTTGACCCAGAGCGAGAAGGACGGGAAGACGCTGTCTCTGCCGAAAAATCCTTTCTCTGCACCCCAGAGGCCCTATTCTAGGAACCAAAAGGGTCAGAAGAAGATGTGGTTCCGAAGTCGCAGCAGTCCCAGCCTGCTCGGACAACCAGTCCTTCCGTGGCAGAGGAGGACAGGGAGGACGCCGCCCTAGAGGCACAGGGGCTCCCACACACTTCCGGTCCAGCGCACCTTTCTCTGAGGCTGCCCGACTGCTCTACTCTGGAGGCAGTCGGGGCGTTTCGGGGCACCTAGGCATGGGAGTCCATAACATCGGACCGCTGGGTTCTCCAAATCATATCCAGGGATATCGCATTCCTTTCCTTCACCTTCCAAAGATGAAGTCCCTCCCAGCCGGTCAAAGGGAGGCGGCTTTGCAGAAATTGGCCATCTGCTAGAGAAAAGAGCCATCCAGCCCGTTCCCCAGACCAGATCGGATCAGGGTTTTACTCCAGGTTCTTTTTAGTGCCAAAAAGGAACTAAGACCAATCCTAGACCTCTCTCTCCTGAATCTGGCAGTCCCCAAAGAAAAATTCGAATGGTCACTCTACAATCTATTCTCCCCTTCTGGGAGAATGCCACTGGAAGATCTCAGGGGCGCCACTACCACATCCTAATGGACAGGCGCTCAGGAGGTTTCTCCGCTTCGGCTGGGAGCCAGTCACTACCAGTTCGGGTCCTTCCCTTTGGTCTCACCACAGCCCCAGGGTGTTTACCAAAGTACTAGCAGTGGTAGCGGCCCACCTGAGGCTTCAGGGGTGCAGGTCTTTCCCTACCTGGACGACTGGCCCAACAAGGCATCTACTTCTCTCGTGGGAGACTCCTTTCTCCATCTTGCTCCATTTCTGGGCATCACAATAAATACAAAAGTCCAACCTGGCACCCACTCAGCTCTTAGATTTCATAGGGGCCAGACTAGACACAGCCTTCCTCACTGCGGACAGAGTTCTAAATCTGCAGCTGCCATTCTCCATTCATGTTCTGTTCCAGCGGAGTTGGTCCTGAGGGCTCTAGGGTCCATGGCTTCGATAGCACTTCTTCCTCTTGCCAGGCTCAATATGCATTCTACAGTGGCTTAGTACAGTGGTCATACCTTGCTCTCCCATGTATCATCCCATAGCGATCAGCAAGGCTTGCAAGCGGTCCCTCTTGTGGTGGCTCCACTCCCGGATCTCCATTGTGCTTCTCCCCTCTCGCCACGGTGACCACGGGCCCGCCTCGGGTGGGGGCACTGCGGACAGTCCAAGGCGATTCAGAGACCTTACTGCATATCAATGTTCTAGAGATGAGAGCAGTGCTCTTAGCGTTGCTAGCACTTCAGGACTTTCTTCCCTTGGGAACAATTGCGATTCAATCGGACAATATGTCTGTTGTCTGGTACATCAACAAGCAAGGGGAACAAGGTCTTACCCTCTTTGTCGAGAGGCCATGAGAGTTTGGGAATGGGCAATGGTCCAACATCCTAGCGGACAAGCTCAGTCGCACCATTCTGAGGGAACCCCTTCATGCGATCTTTTGCCTCCCTCAAACACCAAGTCTATCCACCCTTGCCTCTGATGCTGCAAGTTCTTCAGAAAGCCTCTCGGGTGGGTTGCAGAATGATTCTCATTGACAGATCTGGTTCCCCTTCCCCTAGGGTCTCACTGGTGAATCCTCCTTGGATTCTAGATCCTATTCGGATCTGATATCCCATCCATCCTGCATTCCTCCTCAGTTCCACTCTTGATAAGGACTTCTTCACCGGTAAAGGCTATTTTGGTGGCGGCTCATAAACCATCCACTAGAAAGGTTTACGAAGCAAATGGCCGGCAAGGCCTAGATCCCTTCACGGTTCCTCTCCCGTAGTGCTTGATTTTCTAACCTCTCTTTAATGATGGTGCCAGCAGTTCCACAGTCAAAGTTCAACTGGCGGCAATTTCTCACTATCACATTGGTCAAGAGTCTAATCCTCTTATGTCAGCCAAATTGTGCAAAACTTTTCTTAAAGGTACTTTCCTTCTCAGGCCCCTATTAAGCAAGCAGTTCCTCCTTGGGACCTTTCTTTGGTCCTACAGGCCTTGACCGCCTACAGTGGACCTCAAATTCTTGTCTTACAAGACAGCCTTTTGGTAGCCATTACATCAGCCAAGAGAGTTTCTGAACTTCAAGCTTTATCAGCTAAACCTCCTTACTTGGTTTTTATCCCTCAGGACCAACCCGTCCTTCCTTCCTAAAATCGCTTCTGAAGCAAACATCAATCAATCCATTAACCTCCCTGTTTTCTTCCTAAGTATGAAAACAAAGGTGAATATAGGCTACACTCACTAGATGTTCACAGGCAACTAAGATTTTATCTCAACAGGACAGCTGGTCATAGGCAATCCGACCAGCTGTTTATTTCCTTTGCAAAATTCAATTTGGGCAAGCCAATTTCCAAAGTTTCTCTGTCCCGCTGGATTTCACAGTGCATTTTATTGGCTTATCAAGCATCAGGAAGGGGTGTTCATGCCCATTCAACCCGGTCAGTATCTACCTCAGCAGCCTTCAAGGCTAGGATTCCTCTGGATGATATTTGTGCAGCAGCTACATGGGCTTCATCTCATACATTTATTTCTCACTATAAGTTGGATCTTGCATCCAGGGTAGAGCATCCTTTGAATATCCTTCCATGATGGCCGCCCAAGATTCAGGTAGCTGGGGACTCTGTCCCACAGGTTGCCGCCCAATGAATATCCTACTTCTGCATTAGAAGGTATGTACTCACCCTAACGTTCCATCTGAGTAGGTGTATTCATTTGTCTGCAACTATCCCCTGGCCTTTCAGTTTCCTGCATATTACTTGTTACCCTTTTGAGGGTATTGTTGCTTTGGCAAACTCGATCTGAGGTCATGAGGGTAGAGCAGGGCATTATGGGTGAGGGGAGGAGCTGAGAGCTTGGATCCATAGCTGGAAACTATGCCGGATCGGATCCATAACCCACAGGTTGCAGACAAATGAATACACCTACTCAGATGGAACGTTATGGTGAGTACATAACTTCTAATTTTCAGAAGGACAGAACAATTACTAGTGGCATATGCCACAGCATCACAAGGAAAGGCCATCTCCAAACAGACTATTTCAAAATGGATAGGTCACTGCATTCAATTCGCTACTCACAGCATGGCAAACCAGTGCCTAAGGGCATTGGGCCACATTCAACCAGAGCTGCAGCCACTTCTACAGCCTTTCTCAGGGGAGTTCCAACCAAAGACATTTTAAAGGCTGCTACTTGGAGTTCAGTACATACCTTTACAAAACATTACAATCTGCCTCTTTACTCTAAATCCAGGGCAGGCTTTGCCACTGCAGTTCTGCAGGGCCTCATAGCTGCTCCTAATGCTGTTTAACTCCAGCCCCCCAACCATAGCTTTAGGACTCGACCCAAATGTAATGACTGCAACAGTGAAACACGAAGAACATAATACAGTTGTGTACACTTACCATAAATGTAGATGTTTGAGTGTATTCACTGTTGCAGTCCAGGTTAGCCCCCCCCCCCACCACCACCACCCCCCTTATTTTTGCTGGAACTTATCTTTACTTCTCTAATCTATACAACCTGGGTAGTGTATTTGCTTATAGATGAAGGTAAAACTTATTTTGGTGCATGTGTGTTTTATTTACATAATTTTGCCCTACCCTTTTGTGGGCACCTGAAATCTGGGGCAAGAAAAACTGAATAAAATGGCATGCTTTCAGAAAACATTACATTTTTTCCATAAGAAAAAGTGCTGTGGCTATCTATAATGCATTTAATAGAACAGTATACAGTTTAAAGTATTGAGGATGTTCTTCATGTTTCACTGTTGCAGTCATTACATTTGGGTTATCTGCTGGCAGTTTGCCCTCAGTCGGCCTGATTAACAATGTCTTGGGTCCTGTGTCGGTTGCTGTCCCTTCTTACATGACGTCAGGTCATCAGGGGAATTAAGCACGCAGCAGACGCCATTACATCAAGCAGAAGCAATTCGCAAGTGCCGGTCGGCCGGCTCCTGAAATTTTCGTTTTCGAGTTTCAGAACCGAAGTCTTCAACTAAAAAGCCAAGTACCCCGTTAGGGAAACTTTTTCTTGCTCCTTACCAATGTCAGTAAAAGTTAATAATTGTATTACTTGTGGGAAGCAAATACCTCGTTAAGGATTTCCATTTATATTGTATTCCTTGCCTAGGCCCTGACCGCGACATACGTTGTTGCCAGTTCTGTGCTTTATTTAATCAGTGCACTATCCGTCATCGGTACATTTTTGCTTCTAAATATTTTGGATCACAGCTTAATTATCCAGAAATGACATCTGTTAGCAATCCAACTACCGGAAAACCTAAAAAAACGCAAAGAAAAAGGCCGTTGAGGTCCAAAACTGCCGACGACGCTTCTAAGCCAGTCGCCAGTTTGCTGGTGCTCAGTGATGCACTTTCGCAACCCCTGATACCCGCTACTTCTGATTCACAGGCCTCTACTGAGACCTATTCGGAGTCCAGTATGGACCCATTTGGAGTCCAGGATGCTGCGAGATGCTTCAATTATGGAACCCGCGGATGTCTCTACACTGGATGGGTCTGGAGCCGCTGTGCAGGCACCGGCTTCTGAGGGTGTATTCGGGCATACAGATTTGTATATTAAACCGACACCATCTTCAATTTTAAGGCCAAAAATCTCGATCTCTGTCTAAAAAGTGCTGCCCAGGCCACATGTGCAGGCCCCTATGCCTAAAAAACAAATGATCCCAAATGGCTGAAGATTTAATTACTCTAATCGGAGGTAGCCAACCCCCCCCCCCTTCAAAGTGGCCTAAGGTTGAAATTGACTATGAATCTGCTGAACAGGATTCTGTTTCCTCTGACTCTTCTAATGAGCAGGATTTTTCTATACCTGCTTATGAGGACTCTGATGCAGACGATTCCATTCCTTCTGCATCTCCCCCTGAGGATTTTTCTTTTGGGGAAACTTTACATACCTTAAGGGAGCATTTCCACTGGAAAGTCAGGATTTTTCTGAATCTAAAAAGAGGCTTAGGGATTTTCTTCTACCTCAACATAGGCTCCTGTTCTAGACATTGTTGATGTGTTTTCAGAATCTAGTATGGCTCCTGATTCTCTATCTCTGCCCCCTTGTAAGCCAGACAGATACTACAGGGTTCCTGACTCCCACAAATTCCTTTTCAAAAATCCTGTTGAAGATCCTGAAACCATTTCTCAGGGCTCCAAGGGCATTAAGGCTTCTACTGCTAAACATCCTACCCCATCTGATAGAGATTCCAGGGCGCTGGATAGATTAGGTAAGAAGGTGTATACTTCTGCAACCTTGGCAATCAGGGCTTTAAACGGTCAATTCCATGTGCTGAAATAACAGCACCATATCATGGGACTACTTAAACAAAAAAATTATGTTGATTTCTGACTGTGTGGAAAATAGTTTTACAGGATTTATTGCATTCAGCTGAACAAGTTGAAAAACATACTTTGCAGTGTGGTTTTGATTCTTTGGAGGCCTCTTGCAGGGCTGCTATAACTGGGTCTGTGCTAAGGAGGCATGCTTGGCTCAAAGAGCAATCTCTGCTTGATCATGTTAAAGCAAAACTGTTGGATGCTCCTTTGCAACAGGACCTTCTCTTTGGTAATAAGGCTGAAGAAGTTCTAAAAAAGATGGAAGATAAAGCTAAATCTATGCAAACTGTGAAAGATTTCTTACAAGTACAACCTCCAAGATTTAGTAGGCACTGGTCCTTTCCAGAGCCACTCAAGTCAAACCCAGACATTCCAAAGTCACCAGGTTTCACTCCCAAGGAACTTTCAGAACTAAGCAATGGGGTGCCTCCTCTTCCAAATCTGGAAATAACAAGACAACTCCCTATGGTAAGCAGTCTCAATGACTTTCCTCTAGAATTACCAAGCACTTACCTTTTAGCCACCCCTTTGGTGGGAAAACTGGCTCTTCATGCAAAAAACTGGCAACTTATAACCCAGGACAAATGGGTTTTAAATATAGTATTCCAGGTATACCGATTTCGTTTCCCCAAATTGCCAACTCCAAACGGATGGCCAGACCTGCCCCCAAATCAGTGGGCAGAGGCCCAGAAACAAGTACTTTCCCTCTTAAACATGGGGGCTATTCAACTAGTACCAGAAGAGGAAAAGAGACCAGGTTTCTATTCCAGACTTTTCCTGGTACCCAGAAAAGACAAATCATCACGTCCAATTCCGGACCTGTCTACTCTAAACACCTTTCTGGACATTCCAAAATTCAAGATGCTGACTCTTCACCAGTTACTTCCTATGCTAGGCAAAGATGCCTTGTTGGCAACTCTGGATTTAAAAGAGGCTTACCTGCGTATCCCAATCAGGAAATCTTGCAGAAGATACCTCAGATTTAAAGCATGCTACTTGCATTACCAGCTCTCTGCACTGCCCTTTGGCTTATCTACCGTGCCCAGGGTCTTTACAAAGTGCCTGGCTCCATTAATTGCATTTTGCAGACAAAGAAATATTCAGATATATCCATACCTGGATGATTGTCTAATTCAGGCAGAAAACAAGGACATTCTTCTAAAACATCTGGTGTTTGTAAAAAGGGTTTTATCTTGTCTAAGGTACACTGTAAATTATAAAAGAAATCTCAAATGGTACCCTCTCAAAAAATTACATTCCTGGGTGCAAGCTTGAATACAACTGCCCAGGTGGCTTTCCTTATGCCAGAAAAGCAAATTTATTTGGTGACTTACTTCAAACAGATGGCCACAAAAACCCAACCTTCTGCAAGGCAAATAATGCAAGCTTTGGGGTTCATGGCCTCCTGCATTCTTCTAATTCCATGTGCAAGACTGCATATGAGGAAACTTCAGTGGTATTAAAAAGTCTACGGAGTCAACATTGTCATAGCCTGGAAACAATGATTCCTATCATACCTTGCCTGCGTGTAGAGTTCCTTTGGTGGGCAGAGGCCTGCCACCAGAACAAAGGACTGCCATTCACTCCACCCCCTGCTGGCCAAACCCTAACTACAGACTCTTCAGACTATGCATGGGGGGCTCATCTGGCAGGAAAGTGCATTTAGGACAAATGGAGCCCAAATCAAATGCACCTTGATATAAATCAAAAAGAAATGCTAGCTGTACAAAATGCACTGACAGCCTTCAAGGACTTACTTCATGCAGGACAATTACTGATAAAGCTGGACAACACCACGGTTATGTGGTACATAAACAAGCAGGGGGGGTTACACACTCCTGCCCCCTCTGCAGACTAGCCATGGCATTGTGGAACAAGGCCTTGAGCTATCAAGTACAACTGCAAGCTCAAGTCCTGCCAGGAAAGCTGAATACTCTGGCAGATGAACTAAGCAGAAATCTCATGGACCCACATGAATGGAAACCAGAACCTCTGATTTTCAACATGTCGACACAAATGGGGGAGCCCAGACATAGTTCTTTTTGCCTCACCCCAGAACTATCAGTTGCCTCACCCCAGAACTATCAGTTGAACAAATTTTGCACAAGACCTCATCACAAAAAAGCCTGGAAAGTGGATGCTGTGTCCTTCAGCTGGAAAAACCTATCCGTCTGTGCCTTTCCCCCTCTGCCTCTGCTCTCCAAAGTTCTACTAAAATTCAAACAGGACAAACAAAAAATGATTTTGATTGCTCCAGACTGGCCTCACCACCACTGGTATCCACTCCTTCGCAGTGTATCACACATTTCACCGTGGCACCTGCCTCAGACACCTTCCTTACTGTCTCAGCAGAACAACCAAATTCTGCACCCTCAGCTCCAAACTTTGAATCTTGCAACTTGGCTAATCATTTAAATTCCCCCATAGCATCCCTCGGCAAACCTGTGATGGATGTCATTTTGGAGGCGAGAAGACCTAGTACTAGAAAATCTTATGCCGATAAATGGAAAAGATTCTGTGCCTGGAATCAGTCTCAAGGGATGAGCACAGACAGCAGTGCCCAATTTACCTCAGATTTTGCAATACTTAACTGAGATGCTTCACAAGGGCCTGTCTTTTTCCTCCATAAAAATCCATGCCTCAGCCATTTCAGCTCATAATAACGCAGACCCCTCCCCCCCTCTTCTCTCATCCTCTTCTAAAGCAGTATCTCAGAGGGGCCAAAAACTTGAGACCACCCAGGAGAGCTCCAACCCCTGCCTGGGTCCTTAACTTTGTATTGAAGAAACTCACTCTACCTCCTTTCGAGCCAGCTGCAACTGCAGACTTAAAGTTTCTTTCCTGGAAAACGGCCTTCCTTTTAACAATCACTTCAGCTAGAAGGATTTCTGAATTGCAGGCCCTTATGGCAGTGGAGCCTTTCATCATCTTTCATGCAGACAGGGTGTCACTCAGGACCAGTCCATCATTCATGCCCAAGGTGGTATCCAGTGTGGCTCTTAATCAGTCCATTCATTTGCCAACTTTCTTTCCCAATCCACAGAACAAGGGAGAGCGGATTCTACATTCATTGGATGTACACAGACAACTTAGATTCTACTTGGACAGGACTAAATCTCAAAGAAAATCTCATCAACTGCTGGTAGCATTTGCTGCAGGGGCTGAGGGGAAGGCTATTTCAAAGCAGACTATTTCTAAATAGATAAGCCATTGTATTCATTTCTGTTATAAGCACCATGGAAATCCTATCCCCAGGGGATCAGATCTCATTCCGCCAGGGCTGCATCTACTTCAGCAGCCTTTCTCAGAGGTGTTCCTACCAGGGATATTCTAGAAGCTGCTACCTGGAGTTCAGTTAATACTTTCACCAAGCATTATCACTTACCAATCTTCTCTAAACCCAGAGCTGGCTTTGCTACTGCTGTTTTGCAGGGCCTTATAGCTGTTCCTAATGCTGTATAAATCCATCCTCCCTACCTTAGCTTTGGGAATCTACCCAAATGTAATGTAGTTCAGTTGTGTATACTTACCGTAAATGTAGATGTTCAAGTGTATTCACTGTTGCAGTCCTGGTTACCCTCCCTCCAGCCCCCTGTTTTTCTTTTACTATACCTCATCTTTCTTTTACTATGCTTAAAAGCCTTTTTGGTGTATTTGCTTTTGTTTGGAGGTATATTTTTGTGTTTCTAATTATATATATGTATTTTGCTCCCCATTTGGTGGGCACCTGACATCTGTAGCAAGAAAAACTGATGTAATGGTATCTGCTGCATGTTTTTATACCCCTGACGACCTGACGTCATGGAAGAAGAGACAGCAACCGATGCAGGACCCAAGACTTTGTTAATCAGGCCGACTGAGGGCAACCTGCCAGCAGATTATCCAAATGTAATGACTGCAACAGTGAATACACTTGAGCATCTACATTTATGGTAAGTATATACAACTGTACTTTTCCCTTCCACCCCCATTTACAAAAGAATCCCTGATTTCCCACATGATCAGAGAGAACAAGCACTGCTACAAATTCAAGAACTGGTAGAAAAAGTCATCCAAAAAGTCCCACCAAACCAGAGGAAATCCAGAACTTACTCAAGATTTTTTTTTAATGCCAAAAAAAGACATGGGACGGGAGACCAGTTTTGGATTTCAGTGTTTTAAATAAGTCATTTCAGCATTTCTGTATGGTCACTGTTCAGTCTGTTCTTCCTTTTTTGGAACAGGACAACTGCATATGCTCAGTAGACTTTCAGGATGCATACTGTCCTATGAAGATGAACAGGCAGTCCAGAAGGTTTCTTGGTTTCCGGCTGAGAGCCAGCACTTCTCAATTCAGAGTTCTGCTCTTTGGTCTTACCACAGCTCCCATGGTGTTCACGAAGTACATGGCAGTAGTTGTAACTCAATTGAGACTGCTGGATTTCCACGTGTTTCTGTACTTAGACGAATGGCTTATTACCACTGTGACCAGGCATCAGTTAAGAGAGAAGAGAGCAGGTTCTCCAGACATGTTCCTATCTGGGGATAACCATAAACTATGAAGAATCTCATCTCGAACCAACTCAGACCTTAGAGTTCACAGGAGCCATCTTGAACACAAAGACAGTAGCCTCTCATCCCCCAGTGAGACTACAGAAAATCAGATCACAAGTCATGAAGGTAATCAACAACAAGAAAGTATATGCACACCTAATTCTACAAGCATCGGGGTCCAAGGCAGCAGCTGTAACTGTCTTCCCCTTAGCCAGGTTTCATGTGAGAATTTTACAATGGCTGCTTGCAACACAGTGTTCAATTTTGTGCCAACCGATCACCAGCATTTACAAGAGATGTCAAATGGTGGATTCAGTTAGATCAAATTCTAAAAGGCCATCTTCATTCCCTCTCAACCCAAGGCCGTAGTGACCACGGATGCTTCCCAGTTAGAATGGGGGGCATTATCTGGGGAATATTGTCCAAGGCACTTAATCCCACATATAGGCCAACTTGCATGTCAGTGTCTTGGAGATGAGAGCAGTGCTCTTGGCCTTCCAGGATGCTGTCCCTTCAGGGACAGTTGCAGTTCAGATGGACAGCATGTCAGTAGTTTGGTACATCAAAAAGTAAGAAGGAAACTGGTTCTATCCCTGGTGTTGAGAAGCTCTGAGTGTCGCATTGGCTGATCTCATTCAACCGCTTTCTCATAGCAATGCATATTTTGGGGAAATCCAATGTAACAGCAGACAAACTGAGCAGATGCATACGCCTGCTTCATGAGTGGTCCCTCAATCCAAAAGTGATAGAGAATTTTCCGTCACTGGGGCCAACCTTGCTACAATCTTTTTTCGCCTCTCCCCTAAACAAGTGCAGCAACTACTTTGCCCTAATCCCCTTCAGGTAGAATCACCGACCGATGCTCTGGTCACAGTTGGCTATCCGGTCTTCTTTATCCCAAAGTTCCTACAGAAAGCAATCCGGTTTAAGAGCAAAGTGATCCTCATTGCACTTTATTGGCCTCAACATATTTGGTTCACCTTTTTTTAGCCTCGTCTAATTCACCACCCTTGGATTCTGGACCCAATTCCAGATCTCCTGTCCATCCTATAGGCACGATCCACACATACATCTTTAACCTCAAGCTGACAGCTTGGTTTTTCCAATTTCGTTAATAGCCAGACAATCTCTCCACCAGTCTGATGCATTCTTTTGGTCCCTCATAAACCATCTACTCTTAAACTTTACAATGGTAAATGGAAAAGATTTTGTCTTTTGGGCATGTCAAAATAATGTAGGCCCCTTTTCAGTACCTATTCATAAGACTCTAGAATTTTTAGCCTCACTAATGAATGAAGGGGCTTCATCCTCTACTATTCAAGTTCATTTAGCAGCTATATCAAATTTTCATATTGGATTTTATGACTTGCCACTTACTTTTCATAAACTTTGTAAGGCTTTTTTGAGAGGCATTCTTCTGTTAAAGCCTCCTGAGCCAACGCTTCCTTGGAACCTTAACTTGGAAAGATCCAACCCTTCCTTGGGACCTGCACTTGGTGTTGCAAGCAATAGTACAACCTTTTTTTGAACCCGGGAGCAGGTTGTGATCTTTAGTTTCTGTTCTGGAAAACTATTTTTTTTTTTTTTTTTTGTTGCCGTAACTTCCACCAGAAAGATTCCAGAAATTCAAGCTCGGTTTTGTAAACCACCATATATCATTTTTCATAAGGATAGGGTTGTGCTAAGAACCAACCCCTCTTTTCTTCCAAGGGTGGTTTCAGAAGTCAGTATAAATCAAATTAACCTACCAGATGTTCTTCGTGTTTCACTGTTGCAGTCATTACATTTGGGTAATCTGCTGGCAGGTTGCCCTCAGTCGGACCTGATTACAGAAGTCTTCGGTCCTGCGTCTGTTGCTGTACCTTCTTCCATGACGTCAGGTCGTCAGGGGTATAAAACATGCAGCCGACACCATTACAGCAGTCTTTCTTGCCGTGCGGTGCCTGAAGCAGAAGCAGTTTGCAAGTGCCGGTCGGCCGACTCCTGAAATTTTAGTTTTCGAGTTTCAGAACCGAAGTCTTCAACTAAAAAGCCAAGCCCGTTGGGGAAACTTTTTCTTGCTCCTTACCAGTGTCAGTAAACGTTAATAATTGTATTACTTGTGGAAGCAAATATCTAAGGATTTTCATTTGTACTGCATTCCTTGCATTGGTCCTGACCAAGACGTAACTTGCTGTCGATTCTGTGCTTTATTTAATCAATGCAGTATCCGTCGTCAGTACATTTTTGCTTCTAAATATTTTGGCTCATGGTTTAATTATCCAGAAATGACGTCTGTTAGCAATCCGACTACCGGAATACCTAAAAAAACACAAAGAAAAAGACAGAGACAGGCCATTGAGGGCCAAAACTGCCGATGATGCTTCTCCTAAGCCAGTTCACCGGTACTCAGTGAGGCGTTTTCGCAGCCCCTGATGCCCGCTGCTTCTGATTCGCAGGCCTCTACTGAGACCCATTCGGAGTCCGGTATGCCGCGAGATGCTTCAATTATGGAACCCGCGGATGTCTCTACCTTGGATGGGTCTGGAGCCGCTGTGCAGGCACCGGCTTCTGAGAGTGTATTCAGGTCTACAGATTTGTATATTAAACCAACACCATCTTCAATATTAAGGCCAAAAACTCGAACTATGTCTAAAAAAAGACACCTAGGCCACATGTGCAGGCCCCTATGCCTAAAAAACAAATGATCAAAATGGCTGAAGATTTAATTACTCTAATCAGGGGTAGTCAACCCCTCCTTCAAGCAGGCCTAGGCAAGAAATTGACTATGAATCCTCTGAACAGGATTATATTTCTTCTGACTCTTCTAATGAACAGGATATGTCTATACCAACTTATGAGGACTCTGAAGAGGATTCCATTCCTTCTGCTTCTCCCCCTGAGGATGTTTCTTTTGGGGAAACTTTACATACCTTAAGGGAACATTTCCACTGGGAAAGTCAGGATTTTTCTGAATCTAAAGAGGCTTAGGGATTTTCTTCTTCTTCACAGCATAGGCCTTTGGCTATGCCTCCTGTTCTAGACATTGTTGATTATGTGTTTTCAGAATCTAGTATAACTCCTGATTCTCTGCCTCCGGCTCCTTGTAAGCCAGACAGATACTACAGGGTTCCTGACTCCCACTAATTCCGTTGCAAAAATCCTGTTGCGGATCCTGAAAACATTTCTCAGGGCCCCAAGGGCATTAAGGTTTCTAGTGCTAAAAATCATACTCCTTCTGATAGAGATTCCAGGGCGCTGGAAAGATGGGTTAAGAAGGTCTACATTTCTGCAACCTTGGCAATCCGGGTTTAAACTGTCAATTCCATACGCTAAAGTATCAGCAGCATATCATGGGACTGCTTAAATAGAAAATGATGATTTCTGACTGTGTGGAAAATAAATATTTACAGGATTTATTGCATTCAGCTGAACAAGCTGGAAAACATACTTTGCAGTGTGGTTTTGATTCTTTGGAGGCCTCTTGCAGGGCTGCTGTAACTGGGTCTGTGCTAAGGAGGCATGCTTGGCTCAAAGAGCATTCTCTGCCTGATCATGTTAAAGCAAAACAGTTGGATGCTCCTTTACAACAGGACCTTCTCTTTGGTAATAAGACTGAAGAAGTTCTAAAAAAGATGGAATGTAAAGCTAAATCTATGCAAACTTAAAGATGTCTTGCAAGTGCAACTTCCAGAATTTAGTAGGCACTGGCCTACTAAGAACTGGTCCTTTCCAGTTCCTTCGAGAGCCACTCAAGTCAAACCTAGACATTCCAAAGGCACCAGGTTTCAGTCTCAAGGGACTTTCAGAACTAAGCAATGGGGTGCCTCCTCTTCCAAATCTGGAAATAACAAGACACCTCCCTATGGTAAGCAGACTCAATGACTTACCTCTAGATTTACCAAGCACTTACCTTTTAGCCGACCCTTTGGGGGGAAAACTCCCTCTTCATGCAAAAAACTGGCAACTTATAACCCAGGACAAATGGGTTTTAAATATAGTATCCCAGGGATACATATTTCATTTCCACATGTTACCAACTCCAAACGGATGGCCAGACCTGCCCCCAAATCAGTGGGCAGAGGCCCAGAAACAAGTACTTTCCCTCATGAACATGAAGGCTATTCAACGAGTACCAGAAGAGGAAAAGGGACAAGGTTTCTATTCCAGACTTTTCCTGGTACCCAGAAAAGACAAATCATGGCATCCAATTCTGGACTTCTCTACTCTAAACACCTTTCTGGACATTCCAAAATTCAAGATGCTGACTCTTCACCAGTTACTTCCTATGCTAGGCAAAGATACCTGGTTGGCAACTCTAGATTTAAAAGAGGCTTACCTGCATATCCCAGTTGGGGAATCTTGCAGAAGATACCACCGCTTCAAAGCAGGCTACTTGCATTAGCAGTTCTCTGCACTGCCCTTTGGCTTATCTACTGCACCCAGGGTCTTTACAAAGTGCCTGGCTCCAGTAATTGCATTTTGCAGGCAAAGAAATATTCAAATCTATCCATACCTGGACGATTGTCTAATTCAGGCAGAAAACAAGGACATTCTTCTAAAACATCTGGTGTTTGTAAAAAGGGTTCTAACTTGTCTAGGGTACACTATAAACGAAAAGAAATCTCAACTGGTACCCTCTCAAAAAATTACATTCCTGGGTGCAAGCTTGAATACAACTGCCCAGATGGCTTTCTTTATGCCAGAAAAGCAAATTCATTTGGTGACTTACTTCAAACCGATGGCCACAAAAACCCTGCTTTCTGCAAGGCAAATACTGCAAGCCTCGGGGTTCATGGCCTCCTGCATTCTTCTAAATCCATATGGAAGACTGCATATGAGGAAACTTCAATGGTATTTAAAGTTTATGGAGTCAACATTGTCACAGCCTGAAAACAATGATTCCTATCATACCTAGCCTGTGTTCCTATGGTGGGCAGAGGCCTGCCACCAGAACAAGCGACTGCCATTCACACCACCCCCTGCCGCCCAAACCCTAACTACAGACGCATCAGACTATGCATGGTGGGGGGCTCATCTGGCAGGGAAGTGCATTCAGGGCAACTAGAGCCCAAATCAAATGCACCTTCATATAAATCAAAAAGAAATGCTAGCTGTACAGAATGCACTGACAGCCTTCAAGGACTACCTTCATCCATGACAATTACGGATAAAGACGGACAACACCACAGTTATGTGGTACATAAACAAGCAGGGGGGTCCACACTCCTCCCCCCCTCTGCAGACTAGCCATGGCATTGTGGAACACGGCCTTGAGCTATCAAGTACAACTACAAGCTCAATTCTTGCCAGGAAAGCTGAATACTCTGGCAGATGAGCTGAGCAGAAATCTCATGGACCCACACGAATGGAAACTGGAACCATGGATTTTCAACGTGTTGACATGCAAATGGGTGAGCCCAGACATAGTTCTGGGGAGAGGCAAAAAGATCCATCAGTTGTGCACATTTTGCGCAAGAACTCGTCACAAAAAAGCCTGGAAAGTGGATGCTCTGTCCTTCAGTCTGTGCTTTTACCCCTCTGCCTCTGCACTCCAGCGTTCTATTCAAAGTCAAACAGGACAAACCAAAATTGCTCCAGACTGGCCTCACCAACACTGTTACCTACTCCTGCGCAGTGTGTCACATATTTCACTGTGGCACCTGCCTCAGACACCTTCTTTACTGTCTCAGTAGAACAACCAAACTCTGCACCCTCAGCTCCAAACTTTGAATCTTGCAGCGTGGCTAATCAACTAAATTCACCCTTAGCAAACCTGTGATGGATGTCATTTTGGAGGCGAGAAGACCTAGTACTAGAAAATCTTATGCTGACAAATGGAAAAGATTCTGTGCCTGGAATCGATCTCAAGGGATAAGCATAGCAGTGCCTAGCATTCCTCAGAATTTGCAATACTTAACTGAGGTGCTTCACAAGGGCCTGTCTTTTTCTTCCATAAAAATCCATGCCTCAGCCATTTCAGCTCCATTACAACACAGAACTTCCCCTTTTCTCTCATCCACTGCTAAAGCAGCATCTCAGAGGGGCCAAAAACTTGAGACCACCCAGGAGAGCTCCAACCCCTGCCTGGGATCTTAATTTTGTATTGGAGAAACTCATTCTCCCTCCTTTCGAGCCAGCTGCTACTGCAGACTAAAAATTTCTCTCCTGGAAAACAGCCTTCCTTTTAGCAGTCACTTTGGCTTGAAGGATTTCTGAATTAGAGGCTCTTATGGCAGTGGAGCCTTTCATTATTTTTCATGCAGATGGAGTATCTCTCAGGACCAACCCATTCTTTATGCCCAAGGGAGATATCCAGTGTGGCTCTTAATCAGACCATTCATTTGCCAACTTTCTTTCCCAATCCACAAAACAAGGGGGAGCAGATTCTGCATTCATTGGATGTACACAGACAACTTAGATTTTACTTGAACAGGACTAAATCTCAAAGAAAATCTGAACAACTGCTGGTAGCATTTGCTCCAGGGGCAGAGGGAAAGGCTATTTCAAAACAAACCATTTCCAAATGGATAACCCATGTATTCATTTCTGCTATAAGCACCATGTAATAACTATCCCCAGGGATCGGATCCCATTCCTCCAGGGCTGCATCTACTTCTACAGCCTTTCTCAGAGGTGTTCCTACAAGGGATATTCTAGAAGCTGCTACCTGGAGTTCAGTTCATACTTTCACCAAACATTATCATTTTACCAATTTTCTCCAAATCCAGAGCTGGCTTTGCCACTGCAGTTATGCAGGGTCTTATAACCAGTATGTATATATATATATATATATATATATATATATATATATATATATATATATATATATATATATATATATATATATATATATATACATAGATAGATATTTTTTTGTTTGGCTCCCCATTTGGGGGGGGGGGGGGTCACCTGACATCTGGGGCAAGAAAAACTGATGTAATGGCGTTGGCTGCATGTTTTATATCCCTGACTTCATGGAAGAAGGGACAGCAACCGATGCAAGACCCAAGACTTTGTTAATCAGGCCAACTGAGGGCAACCTGCCAGCAGATTACCCAAATGTAATGACTGTAACAGTGAATACACTCTAACATCTACATTTATGGTAAGTGTACACAACTGTACTTTTTCTTCCTCAAATTTTCTAATAAAGGGGAATATTGCTTACACTTATTAGATGTGAGTAGACAATTATAATTTTATCTTCACAGATCAAAGCATATCAGAAAATCTGACCAGCTTTTTATCTCTTACTATAATACAAAACTAGGAGAAGCTGTGAATAAAGTGACATTGGCTAGATGGCTAACAGACTGCATTTCTTTCATCTACAACAAATTGGGGATTGCTTTATCAAAACCTTTGAAAGCACATTCACCTAGAGCTGTAGCGACTTCCTGTCTTCCAATCTAAAACCTCCATGGATATTTGTGCAGCAGCAACCTGATCTACTTCCCATATTTTCATTCATTACTCATTACAAATTGGAACTGGTCTCCAGGGGAAGGGCATCATTCAGTTCAGTGGTGCTCACTGCTCAGCAATATCCTTCCTTGAGTCCACCCAGGGTCTAGATAGCTGGGGACTCTGTCCCACAGGTTGAGGATAGAATTGAAATTGGCAACATCGGATAAATAAGTTTTGTACTCACTAAAATGTTCCATCTGTGTTGTCCATTTTCATTCTTCAACTTCCCACCCACTAGCCCCACGGCCAGCCTTGGGCATAGTCGAACTAGGTGACCGCCTAGGGCTCCGTACAGGCTGGCCTTATGAAGGGCGCAATTTTTATTTACTTATTTAATTAATTTATTTTTTCCTTTTCCGCTAAGTAAAGTTTCTGTTCATCTCGGCGCCTTGCCATCCTAAGTGTACTGTAACTTTTGTGCCCTCCTCCCAGTTCCTTAGGCTATACTTGAAAACATGCAGTCCAGATCCTGATTCTCTGCTGTGCTGTTCTGCCTGCCTGCCTCCCACCCTGAATCTACAGTAATACCTGATCATTTATTGGCTGAGCGTTATTATAGCATCCAATCAGTGATGCTTTTGCTCGCCTGACATTCCAAGCGACTCCTCCAGTCTGAGCTGCTGCCGCCGATATAAAATTCTGTTCATATGTATGTCTCTCATGCCATTCTTCATTAACGAAGTTGAGTCGACTGTATTTTTTTTTTTTTTTTTGTGCCTTTTGTAAATCTGTGATTGGCAGTCTGAACTTGTGTAACCACATTTCTGAACAGGTACTCAAAGGCTCGTATGCATCATTCACGGGTGAGATGTATTTGCAACAATAACTGAATCACTATCACTACTAGGGCTTACCTCAACTAAATTGGTGTTTAAGGAATGGAGGTTGGTTACTAGGCTTACTTTCTTCCCAGCACTATCGCATCATGTGGATGTCCTTCAAGGATGCATCTGCAGTCATTACAAATGGGTTGTCCTGTCGTCAGGCAGCCCTTCGGTCGGCCGGATTCCAAAGTCTGGGTCTGGCCTCGGCTGGTGTCGCTCTTCACCCGACGTCATAGCTGCAGTTCTTCTGGTATAAAGGCATCAGCCGACGCCATTTTCCTCAGTCTTTCTTGCCGCGTGGCGCCCGAAGCAGAAGCTGTTCGCAAGTGCCGGTCGGTCAGATCCAGAGATTACTACTACTGAATACTACTTCGAAGACTTCTAAAAAGCTAAGTACCCCGTTGGGGACTTCCTTGCCTCAGCCGATGTCAGAAAAAGTGAATAACTGTTTAACTTGTGGGAAACAAATACCTCATAAAGATTTCCACTCTTACTGCTTACCTTGTTTAGGCCCAGACCACAACGTAGCAACTTGTTTATCCTGTGCTTCTTTCAACCGACGGACGCTTAGACGTCGGTCGGAGTTTGCTGAACAGTTTTTCGGCTCAGATTTTGCGTACATAATGCCGTCGGATCCTCCGACTTCTCAAATTGTTAAGAAACGCAAAGAAAAGGACCGACACTCGCAGTCCGCGGTTTCGGCCGAAACCGCGGTTAAGCAAACCGCGAGTGTCTCGGTTTCGGCCGAAACCGAGCAAACGATTCTATCTTCAGCCGAATCCATGACTACTACCGAGGCCCCTGCTAACCTGATTGAATCGGCCTCTGAAACTCAACCTGCTACTGTGGTTTTACAAGATTTATCGGACACCATCCCTTTGGATGTTTCAACCCCTGCACGTGGTGCTGCTAGGCCGCCTGCAGCCATGTCCATAAAGGCCTTTGCCAGGGCTAAAGCAGCCAAAGCTTCTAAATCTGTGCCTGTTAAGCCCCCCTCTCACAGGCCCAGTTCCAGTTCCCAAATACTCACTCTGGCAGAGGATCTCATCTCTTTGATAAGGGGATCTCAACCTCATCCAGACAGGGCCTCTCAACCTCCTCCAGAAAAGAGACCTAGAGCAGAGCAGAGCCCCCGCAGCCAGTGTCCTCAGATGATTCTTCTGATGATACAGATAATACAGACCATCCAGAGGCTCCTTTTTCTCCTTATGAAGACTCCGATGCTGAGGAATCGATTCCTTCTGCCTCTCCACCAGAGGAATTCTCCTTTGGGGAAACCTTACATGCCATGAGAGAACAATTCCAATGGCAGGGACAAGATTTCTCAGATTCAAGGAAAAGGCTTAGGACCTTTTTACATTTACCACAACATAGGCCTTTAGCTATACCTCCAGTTCTTCCTGTTGTAGATGATGCATTTAATGATGCTTGCACTGCTCCTGATACTTTGCCTCCAGCCCCTGCTAAACCCGATAGGTACTACAGGGTCCCGGACACACATCACCATTTATACAAGGCTCCTTTTGCAGATCCCGAGACTATTTCCCAGGGGCCTAAGGCAGTAGCTTCGACCTCAGTTAAAAACCCTCTCCCCTCTGAAAGGGAATCCAGGTCCTTAGAGAGATGGGGTAAAAAAGTATACACCTCTGCTACTCTCTCAGCTAGGGCATTGAACTGTCAGTTCCATATGATCCAATACCAGGAGTTTATGCTTGATCAGTTAACTAAGAAACTGTCCTCTGATGATTCTTTAGAGAAGAAATATGTTCTAGAAATGGTACATAACATTCAGCAGGTTAGTAACCATTCTTTAAAATGTGGCTATGATGCACTGGAGGCTTCCTTTAGATCAGCCATGACTGGCACAGTTATAAGAAGGCATGCATGGTTGAAAGAACAGGTCTTGCCGGATCATGTTAAAGCAAAACTGTTAGATGCTCCTATGGATAAGGTCAATTTATTTGGTTCTCCTGCTCAGCAGGTACTGAAGAAAATGGAAGAAAAGGCAAAATCTGTACAAACAGTGAAAGATTTCTTACAGGTTCAGCCTCCAAGGTTTAGCAGGAACTGGCCTTCCAAAAATTGGTCCTTTCCAGACTCCTCTAAAACACAGAGAGGCAGGAATAGGCGTTCAAGAGGCAGAAATCAATCCAGAGGAGGTGCCTACAGGGGACGCCAGTGGCAAGGTAACAACCAGCGAGGCACAGACACAACTACTACCACTGCAACAGGACAATCACAGTGACTTGGCTCTGGCACCGCCTACCAGGGAACAAATAGCAGCACCCTTAGGCGGAAAGTTAGCCTTATTTTCAAAAAACTGGCACTACATCACAAGAGACAAGTGGATTTTGCAAACTATAGACCAAGGCTACAGGTTTCATTTCCATACTTTACCAGGAAAAAGAGGAATGCCAAACCTACCACCAAATCAAAAGACAGAAGCCCTAAAACAAATAGCTCAATTAGCAAAGATGAGAGCTGTGGAAAGGGTACCATCTATGGAACAAGGAAAGGGATTTTACTCCAGACTATTCCTGGTACCAAGAAAAGAGAAAAGTTGGAGGCCTATTCTCGACCTGTCCGCTTTAAACACATTCATCATTGTTCCAAAATTCAAAATGCTGACCCTACAGCAACTTCTTCTCATGCTGGGCAAGGAGTATTGGCTGGTGACTCTAGATCTCAAGGAGGCATACCTGCACGTCCCCATACGACCAAATTGCAGAAGATACCTCAGATTTCTTGCAGGATCAGAGCATTATCAATTCTCAGCATTGCCCTTTGGCTTATCTACTGCGCCCAGAGTGTTCACGAAATGCCTGGCATCAGTAATCGCACACTGCAGGCTTCAGGGAATCCAAATATATCCATACCTGGACGACTGCCTGATACAAGCGGACAACAAAAACAAGCTAACAGAAGACTTACAAAAAGTCATTTGCTTACTGCAAGCCCTGGGATATACAGTCAATATAAAAAAATCAAGACTGACACCATCCCAAAGAATAACTTTCTTAGGTGCAGAATTGGACACAGTAAAACAGATGGCATTCCTAACTGCAGAAAAACAAGACCAACTTCCTCTCTACTTCTTGGCATTAACAAAGCAGAACAAACTATCAGCAAGGAAAGTACTGCAGGCCTTGGGCTTCATGGCATCCTGCATAATCCTGGTCCCTCATGCCAGACTACATATGAGAAAGCTACAGTGGTACCTGAAGAATTTATGGTCTCAACACAGGCACAGCTTAGAAACCGAAATACCACTAATCCCATGCCTGAAACAAGAGTTTCTATGGTGGGCTCAGGCATGCCAGTCAAACACAGGCTTGCCCTTCCACAGCATCCAACCAAGCCAAACCATCACAACGGACGCCTCAGACCTCGGTTGGGGGGCCCACATGCTGGACAAGTGCATTCAAGGTTTATGGACACCAGATCAGCTGCACCTGCACATAAATCAAAAGGAAATGCTGGCAGTAAAACTAGCAATCCAGAATTTCAGACCATTCCTCCAAGAAGGGCAGTTGATGATAAGGACAGACAACACCACAGTCATGTGGTACATCAACAAACAGGGAGGCACTCATTCATACCCTCTATGCCGGATGGCACTGGACCTATGGAATATGGCTCTGAGCTACAACATTCAGTTACAAGCAATTTTTCTACCGGGAAAAGAAAACATCCTAGCAGACATATTGAGCAGAACTACCTCGGATGCTCACGAATGGATGCTACACCCGGACATCTTCAAGGTCATCACAAGGAAATGGGGACTACCACAAATAGACCTATTCGCATCCCCACTCAATCACCAGCTCAAGAAATTCTGCACAAGGACGTACCACCCACTTGCTTGGAAGGTGGACTCTCTATCCTTCAGTTGGAAAGGCCTGACAGCATATACATTCCCACCTCTTCCTTTGATGCACAAGGTGCTATTGAAAATCAAAGAGGAACGTCCAAGGATCATTCTGATAGCTCCAGACTGGCCAAGACAACATTGGTACCCATTACTGAGGAGCATGTCTCGGGGGGAAAATGTGGACACTACCCTGATTCCCTTGCTATTAACTCAGAGCGGCTACAACACCCTGCATCCAAACCTGAAAACTCTGCAGCTGACTGCCTGGAACATTACATAAGAGCAACTAACCCAGATTTATCCCAAAGGGTTAAAGACATTATCCTTGAGGCCCGCAGACCTTCAACAAGAAGGAACTATGCAGGAAAATGGAAAAGGTTTCTCATTTGGAGTACTGAAAGGGGAAAAGATGTGTCAAAGGTAGACATTGCCAACATCCTGGAATATTTGGCAGAGCTCTTCCATACAGGCCTGTCCTATTCCTCCATCAAGATACATGCATCAGCTATTTCTGCAGAATACAGCTTCGATCCCCCTGTCTTCTCACATCCTCTACTCAGGCAGTTTCTGAGAGGAATTAAAAATGTAAAACCTCCTAGGAAACCACCATTACCAGCTTGGGACTTGAACTTTGTGCTAGAAAAATTGACACTTCCCCCCTTTCGAACCAGCAGCAACAGCAGATCTTCAACACCTATCCTGGAAAACTGCCTTTCTGCTGGCAATTACCTCAGCAAGAAGGGTTTCTGAACTACAGGCTTTAATGGCAGTACAACCCTTCCTAATCTTCCATCAAGATAGAGTGTCCATGAGAACAAATCCTACATTTATGCCTAAGGTGGTATCCAGAGTGTCTTTAAACCAGGCTATCCACCTACCTACCTTCTTCCCCAATCCACAGAACAGGGGGGAAAGACTGCTGCATACTTTGGATGTACATAGACAGTTGCGCTACTACCTGGACAGAACCAAAGGCAATAGAAAAACTGACCAGCTTCTGGTGGCATATGCAACAGGAAGGGAAGGAAAAGCAATTTCAAAACAGACAATCTCCAAGTGGATAGGAAATTGCATCAGATTCTGTTACTCCTACAATGGAAAGCAAACTCCACAGAACATAAGGCCTCATTCTACAAGGGCTACAGCCACTACCACAGCTTTCTTACGAGGAGTGGCTACCAAGGACATTATAGAGGCTGCTACTTGGACCTCCGTGCATACATTTGCCAAGCATTATAACTTACCTTTATACTCTAGATCCCGAGCAGGGTTTGCCACTGCTGTTTTGCAAGGGATCCTAACTACACCATAATTTCTTCTTCCTCCTCCCCTAGTTTGGCTATGGTATTCTACCCATTTGTAATGACTGCAGATGCATCCTTGAAGGACATAGTACAGTTTTGTACCTACCATAAATGTAGATGTCCGAACAGGAATGCATCTGCAGTCAGGATTACCCACCCTCCTTCCCCTCTGTGGTACTCCTAGGGTATTTGCCCATCTAATAGCTAGCTCGGGGGGGATCTCTTATGGTGTATTTGTTTGTATATATGTGCATACATGCTTATTTTTTGTGTTTGCCTTCTACTATTTGGAAACATTGGCATTTATCCAAAATTTAGCTATCCAAGAGGGCACCTGGCATCTGGGGCAAGAAACACTGAGGAAAATGGCGTCGGCTGATGCCTTTATACCCGAAGAACTGCAGCTATGACGTCGGGTGAAGAGCGACACCAGCCGAGGCCAGACCCAGACTTTGGAATCCGGCCGACCGAAGGGCTGCCTGACGACAGGACAACCCATTTGTAATGACTGCAGATGCATTCCTGTTCAGACATCTACATTTATGGTAGGTACAAAACTGTACTGTTTAGGTTTAGCAACAACAGTGGACAAGTCTCCCCCCTTATGACGATAGGTAAAATGGTATCTACGACTTTTAAATGCGGCTGTGCAGTTTTTAATTTTAAAACTAAAACCACTTGAGAAATAAGTAAAATTGGTCATTTTCAATTAAAGCTAAATATGCCCGACCCCGCCCACACACTAAAGTTCACGTTCTTTATATTTTGTTGTTTGGGTTCAGAAACATACGAATGGTGGATGATTTGCAGGATGCAGAGAGTGGTAGCTCTGTTCTCTTAATTTAATTATCACTTGGAGATAGCTATATAAAACAGCTCATGGTTGATACTGTAAACCATACAGTCTCTCCTTTCAAATGCCCAAAGTGAGACATTTTTTTTTTTTAGATATTCTATAATTTCTCACAGCTAATCAACTCCGTAACCCGCCCCTCAAAAAACCTCTCTAGTGGTAGTATTCTAGACTAGATTTTAGTCTCTCATCCCCATTATTTCTCTGACAGTGGTACACTTCCGATCCCCTTAGTAACCACTTATCCACCTTCACACATACTCCCTTCACCCTTACACCGTACACACAATAATATTACTACTCGCAACCAAAAAAAAACTTTAACACAATTACCTTTTCTAGCAATCTAAAAGCAATAAATTGGAACATTCTAAAAACTCTTTCTCTAGGTAATGCTGTTGCCCACTTCAACTCAACCTTCTTAAACCTCCTAGACTACCATGCTCCCATAAGGGCAAAAAGAATAAAAATCAAAACTGCCCCTTGGCTAACCAAAAACACACTAGCAACCATGCGACACAGATATAAAGTTTGGGCACATTACCAGAAAAATAGGACTGCCCCCATCCATAATGAATACAAAACACTTAGAAATAAAGTAAAAAATCCCATCATCATTGATGGACAAAATTACTTCTCCATACTCCAAAACAACAATAAAACAAACCCCCAGAAATTCTGGAAAGGAATCTCCACCCTCCTTAATCCCAGCAAAACAGACAACCCCAGCCCAGACCCCAATGCTCCTGACATAGATTTGGCCACACAATTTAACTTTTTTTTTTTTTTCATTGATTCTATTTCCAAACTAACCTCATCATTCTCTAACATCACCACACCCTCCACTTCACCCCCATCCTCCTCTGCCAACACTATACCCTCCACTTCTGCTTCTCCTCTCATTTCTTCTCTATCACCACCACCCTCAAATACCCCCTCCTCCCATTCCCCACCTTTCTCAGTAAAACCTATACCCACATCTACCATAAAAAACTCCTTCAGAAACTGAAGCCATGGTTTAATGCTCCATATAACATTCCTTCATACTTTCGTAGCATAGCTGCCGAAGCCATTGCCTATCCCATCAGCATTCTAATCAACCGCTCTATCCAAGAAAGCATAGTACCCCAAATTTGGAAAAAGGCTTTTATCATAACTTTACATAAAGGTGGCAATAATAACAGTATTACTAATTTCCGTCCCATCGCTATCCTGTCTCCCATCTCTAAACTCCTAGAAAAGTGTATCCATCTACAACTCCTTCCACATCTCTTAGACAATCACCTACTAACTCTCACACAACATGGATTTAGAGCTGGTCACAGCACTATGACAGCCCTCCTCTCCTTCCTGGAAACTGTAAATAAAGCCTGGGACTCCGGTCACGTTGTTTCTACCCTCCTACTTGACCTCTCTAAGGCCTTTGACACTATCTCTCACAACCTACTTCTAACTAAACTCTCTAAGCATAACCTATCACCTTCCTCTCTGAATTGGTTCTCCAGCTACTTATCCAATAGATATCAAGCAGTAAAATGGAAAAAAAGCCACCTCCTCATTCCTTAATACCCCAACTGGAGTTCCCCAAGGTTCCATACTGGGTCTCCTCCTCTTTAATATATTTATAAATGACTTCCGCAATTCTATCCCTTTCCTCAAATATCATCCAATACGCAGATGATTCAACTATTATCTGTTCTGCCACATCCATCCCTACACTCCTAAAGCTTACACAAGATGCATTTTCTACCACTGAACAATGGATGAAAAAAAATCACCTAGCACTTAATGCCTCTAAAACAAAATTAATGGTATTTACTCCCTCTAGTCACCTCTTTCAATATAAACACATTCTCTAGCACTAGCCATAACAACACATCTCTGGAATTGGTGTCAGAGGCCAAATTGACAGTCAGCTTAAATTCAGTTCCCACCTTCAACTAAATATAAAAAAAAAAAACATCAAAAACTAGGCATGCTCTACCGACAAAATCGTTGTACCACACCCTCCATTAAAATCACTCACTCTACCTTATTTCTTAAACACCTCCCTTCTCTATGGAGCCCCACTCATAACTAACCTACAATCTTCCCTTAAAACACAACTTTCTTCTTGCTGTAACAAAATCAGCAAGTTCGCTACCAGCCATAAGTCCTCCACCGACCAGTGTTCTTCTCTCCACAAACTAAAATGGCTAGAACTATCGAATCATCTCGCCTACACTCAACTTACTCTTGCACATAAGCTCATTTTCAACCCCTCCCTCTGTCCCTTCCTTTCCTTTCCCTTTAAAATGCACCTACCTGACAGATTACTAAGGTCTAACAACCAAAACCTAATAGAATTGCATAAACCAAATCCTCACCCAGGTAAAAATCTCCTATCCTATGGTCCAGCACGTCTCTGGAGCTCTCTACCACCATCCATTCGTACCACCTCTAACTGCTTTATATTCAAAAAATCTCTTCAGTCACATCTAGTATCCCAGTGGGAATGCTCCTGCTCCCACCCCATATAATTTACACTGGCAATTTCCATTTTACTTTCTCTCCTAACTCATACATCCTTCCCTTGTACTTACTAAGCTATTTACAAAGAATGTATTAGAATGCACCTCTTAAGTGCAAGCTTCCTAAGATGTAATGGCTTTTCAGTATTTATACTGTAATGTTCCTTTTTTACTAGTCTGTATCTTCTGTAAAGTTTTTCACTAGTCTGTACTATTTGTAATGTTTTGCTCTAATCTGTAACATTTGTAAAAATTGTAATCTAAAACCTATTGTAACCTTGCTTGTTTTTGGAGATTTTCTCACCGAGACTCCATTGAAAACGGTTTCATCTTGGCTCAGTGGACTATCCTGGTAAACCAACTGCAAATAAATAAATAAATAGAAGTGTGAGATTTTGCAGGACAAAACATACCCACGGCCAGTGCAAAGGACAAAACTTCCACTTTTTTGCCAAACTAAAAGCTTATTTTTGTAGCATTTTAGTTGTTTCTGATATATCATATAATATGTATGTGTTCCAGATGCAAAATAACAGTTTTATGCAACTATTACAGAAAACTTAAATATATTTTGTCTTAACATCTCAGGACATTTGCCATTTTTTTTTCCAGAACACAACTGCCCAAAGTGGGACTGTCCGTCGCAAAGAGGGGCAGGTGGTAATCCCTAGTCAGTAATGAATGCCCACTAAACGGTGCATTCTGCAGGTTGAGGCAACATGGATTTTATGCATATCTTAGACTACTCCTGGGGTAATGGGGTTAGGAGAAGTAAGACTACAGTGGTTGCCCAGTTTTCACTATTATCATATAGTCATAGGAAGTTACTAGGCTATTGGCCCCCAAGTCCCTTGTGTGATTGTGGAGATGTGTAAATGTACGTTCCGGACTTGTGAGGAAAGGGGTGCTTGTTCACCTGCAAAAACACTTGCATTTAATTTTTTCATGTGGTTGGTTCATTGAGCAGTTTTGCTCCGCAAGTTGGTTTCTTGTGATTTTTAATGTGAGGACTTCTTGTGGAAGCAAATAAAGCAAACTATCAATAATATAAATGTAAACATTAGAAGACACGCAGTACTTAGGCAGTCTGAATTTCAAATGCTTATTAGAATTCCTTTGAAAATCATAAAAAACTGAGCCCTTGACTAAGATGCGATTTAATACACACTGCCATAATGCATTGTATTGTTAGAGCAGGTAGACCAGAATTACTTTTGTTCATGGCTTGACAACCTTAATTTTTATTTTATTTATTTAAATTTTCTTTCTATAGTATGACAAAGAAAATTATTTTTATGCAGTAAAATAATTGATGGAAATAACTTGAGTGGCTTTCATGGGGAGTGGTTTACTTGTGGGTGTTTCATGAGTATGGTGTGGGTGTGGCTGTGGGTGGGGCTTAAGGGGCACTGAAGCACTACTTCTTCGCCTAGGGCGCCATTTCAGCTAAGGCCGACCCTGACTAGCCCCCTTACTGTTAGATTTCTAGAGGAATGGATAACTAGCGGATTTTTATCCTTGGCTTATAACTGTTGTTCCAGATATAGTTTCAGTGAATGTCTTACTTTTAATCTACCTTTGGTCTATCAGCAAACTCGATCTGAAGTAACTGGGATAGGTGCAGTGTGGGTAAGGGATAAGCTCGAGATTGTTTGGTTACCAAGAGCTATAGTATCAGCAGAGTATGTTCTGAGGTTTAGTACTGAACCCACAGGTTGAGGAAGAGTAAAAACGGAAACACAGATACAACATTATGGTTAGTACATAACTTCTTGTTAAAGCTATTTTTTCCAGCCTTTTGTTATTTGAGTTGATATACTCCTTCAATGTTTCATTTATTTTAATGAACTCTGAGCCCATTTGATTTTATTTTTCCTCTACATTACTCTTGTATCAAAGCTGAAGCTTGAACTGCTTTTTTCAGAACAGCTGAAAGGATTCTTCCCAGCCGGTGCTGCTTCTTCACCTTTCTATTTGATTTTCTTTCAGGTTCTCTAAAGTTCCTCTTTGCTGCTATCCAGGCAGTGTATTTACTAGACAGTAACTGAATTTTACTCAAGCTGATAATATCACTGGCTCTTATTTCTCGGTTTCTATTTTAACATTCTGAGAGCTGAAATTAAGCTGTTGATCAATATGCAGCCATCACTCTGCCTACCTGTTGGGAATTGTCAGAAGGATCAGATAGCCAGATAACTTGACACAACATAGACTGAATGGACTAACAGATCTAGCAAAATACCTGGATAGCTGTATTTATTGCCAGGTAGAGTTGCTGTTTTTTTAGTTTTTAATTTGTTTTTTTTTTTTTTTTAAACCAGAGTGAGTAGAAAAGAAAGCTGCCTGTAGACTTGGAAACTTTATAAAACTCTGTGCCATCAAATGAGCACATTGCTTAAAGGAGAACTTAACATTGCATTCTTTATGTAAAACAATTGTACCTATCTGAAGTAGTTTACTTCATTTGGTCTTCAACCTGTGGGGAATACGGATGTGTGCCGGCAAGTATTACTAGCATCAGCTCCGAGCTCCAGACTCCTCCCCTTACCCATAATACACCTCCACTCCCTTCTATCCCCAGATCTCGTTTGTTGCAATTTGTAAAACAGTGTCTCCAGAGCTCCAGCTAGTAGTGGGTGATTCTTACTTTACGTTTTCAAAAATTTCCGTTATTTTAGCCGATTCAGGTTATTGCAGGTACCCTTTCTCCCCTCCCATCGCTTTGGCGTCGAGTGTAGGTTTTTTTAGTTAGAATAGTTTGTCTGTGGTGCCCCCCCAGTTAGTGTTGTCTGTAGTCTAGTGTGGTGAGTGGGTGTGTGTTTCTTAGCTTAAAGAAAGAAAGAAAGTTTTTTCCTGTCTTTTTTAAGGCTTATTTCTTTTTGTAGAATGGCTGAAAAGTTTTTCCTTAAGCTCTGCACAAAGTGTGACCATAAGCTCTCCCCATCGGATGGCCATACTGTGTGTGTGTGTGTGTGTGTGTGTGTGTGTGTGTGTGTGTGTGTGTGTGTGTGTGTTATGCTTAGGTGTGGGTCATCTTAGTGTGGATTGCTGCATTTGTGCGGGGTTCAATCCCTGAGCGTTGAAAGATAGAAAGGCGATGTTGGCCCTCAGAGGTCTTCTGCCTGCCACTGAACCTCCTTCCTCGTCTTCAGCTTCAGTCACAGTGGCTGCTGTGACTGCCTCTCCAACTTCTCATTCTCTGGCCTCCCCTCCCTCCCAGGCTGGGAATAAAACTCCTGCTTCTAAGTCTGTGCTAGCGGAGCAGAAGAGAAGTAGAGAACAGGAGAGAGAGTTTAAGACTAAGGAAAAAAGCGGTCCCCGGACCTCACGTCCTCAAGCAAGTCTGCATGGATCCATGACTCCCCTCGGCTCCAGTCTCAGAGGTTCTCCCCGGAGCTGGAGGAGGCACGTTCAGTCTCCTGGGCTTCGGTTCCCCGACCTGCCAAGTTGGAGTCCGTGGCCTCGTCACGGTCGACCCGCTCATTACTGGACATGGATCTGGATAAGATGAGATGCTTTATACGTACACAGATCCAGATGGGGGTCTTGCCACCCCTCTTCCCTCTGGAGGGGGGAGCTCTCTTCCTTTTTTTCAACCCATTTCTCCTTCCCCGATCTGACCTTTGGCTTTGGAGTTTTCGGATCTGAGGTTTGCCTTGGTCAGGGGGTCTGCGCCAATGGTCCTTGCTTCCTCTATGCTGAAAGCTGCCTAGAGCATCTCAGATCCGACCAGCTTGGATCCAAGCCACCGTCGTAACCGGAGCCTGGGTGTCTGATCCGAGGGAGTGGGGCCTTTTCCATCGGCTCCATTGTCGGGTCAGGTTCCCTCCCTCGGAGCTCCATCCACTTCAGGTCCAGCTCAGATTCTCACGTCAGACCCGAGGAGACCGGCCTCCTTATTAGCTTCCCAGGAGGTCCGCTCTCCTTCAGCATTCAATGTGGTAGAAAGGGTCCTCTCCATCGGATCGAGACCCCTGACCCCACCCCCTTGGACTCCGCCCAGACCCCTCGGCTCTGTCTACGATCCCCATTGTCTTACCAGAGGCACAGCTTGTGCCCGAAGAGCCCCAGATGGTTCCCCCAGAGGAACAGATGGCTTGCGAGCCCTCACCTGAGAGCCCCACTGGAGATGTGCCTCACAAGCATACATGCAAGAGGAGGCACTTGGACTCCTCAGAGTCCCTAACCGAGGACACAGATTTAGATGATAGGAAGGGCTCCCCGATATCACCACCTGACAGTGTCTCCTTTGGAAACATCATGAAGATCCTGTGCCAGCAGGAAGGTTGGTCTGCCCACAAACCCCTCCTCTGAGCCTGTTTCTAGAGACTTTCGGCATGGGCCCGTCTATGTCTTGGGTGTCCCCTCCCATGGATCCTTTAGTGGATTTGATCACTTCGCGGGTGTGGAAGGAACCAGATACCATGGAACAAATCCCCAAGAGCCCCGATAAGGTTTTAAGTCCCCCATTGACCGGCCTTCCTGGAACAAGGGCTCCCCAGTCGATGCCATGGTGGTAGCAGCAGCCACGAAGAGGGAACTATCTCAGGAAAGTTCCTCAGTCCACTCTCCTTACCGAGAGTCTCAGATGTGGACCGCCTAGGGAAGCGGGTGTATGTTTCAGCTACCTTTTCAATCAGGCTGCTGAATTACTTGGCCCATGTCACAAGACTCCAAAGCGAACTAGTTAAGGAGCTGGAGGAGTCTCCACCCAAGTCCATGTCGCAGGAGGACAAGGCTTCGTTCTCCACAGAAATGGCCACCCTGAAAGCGGTATCAAATACGTCCATGCGACTCTTCTCCCATGCCACGGAAGGAGCAGCTAGGGCAGCTGGGTCTGGCGTGTCCATGAGGCGTAACGACCGTCTCAGGTTGTGCCAATTTACCGAACCCTTTAAGGCATTCTTTGCCAGTGCCCCTTATGACTCCTCGACTCTTTTTGGCAAGACCATTAAAGAGACACTAGTCCAGAGTGAGAAGGACGGGAAGACACTGTCTGCCATCAGGATCCGCTTCTCTAACCCTCAAAGGTCCTTTTCCCGGAACCAGAGAGGGCAAAAGAAGATGTGGTTCCGGAAGTCTCAGTATTCCCGGGACATTCTGGGCTCTTCTTCCCGTAGAGGCAGAGGGGGACAGAATGGATGCTGGCCCAGAGGCCGAGGGGCGTCAGTGAAACTTAGGGTCTCGAACCATTCTCAGACAGACCTAGGCAGCAACCCTGAGGGGTTGCCCGGCTGCTAAACTCTGGAGGATGATTGTCCTTGCACCCAGTGGCATGGGAGTCCATAACAATGGATCGCTGGGTGCTTCAGATCATATCCAGAGGATATTCTCTCCCCTTCGTGGGTCCCCCCATATCTCCCAAACACTACCCAAACGTTCCACCCACGCAAAGGGAGGCAGCAGCACAGGAAATTTCCAAACTGCTAGGAAAATGAGCCATCCAAAACTATTCCCCCAGATCAGTCCGCATCGGGCTTCTACTCAAGGTTATTTTTGGTGCTAAAAATAAAATGGGGGAATTGAGGCCCATTCTGGACCTCTTTACCCTGAACCTATCAGTTGCCAAAGAAAAGTTCTGGATGGTCACAATACAGTCAGTTATGCCATACTTGCAAGAGAGTGACAGGATGTGCTCGTTAGATCTCCAGGATGCTTACTGTCACACAAAAATGCACAGAAGCTCCAGGAGGTTCCTCCGCTTCTGGCTAGGGGCCAATCATTATCAAGTTTGAGCCCTACCCTTTGGTCTCACCACAGCCCCCATGGTGTTTACCAATGTGATGGCGGTTGTAGCGGTTCACCTGAGACTTCAGGGGATTCAGGTCTATCTGTACCTGGACGATTGGCTCCTCACTGCTCCCACCAGGCATCTACTTTCCCAAACCAGTGGTTACTTTCTGACACTTTCCCTGAGTTTGGGTATCACAATCAACACATCCAAATCTTTACTAGAGCCTGTACAGGTGATAGACTACATTGGTGCCAGGATAGACACACTCCAGTGCATAGTGTTTCTGACCTCGGAGAGAGATCAAAACCTTAAGATGCATGTCTCCCCGATTTACTGTTCTCACCTCCTGACAGCGGAGTCCGTGTTGAGGGCCCTAGACTCTATGGCGGCGACCATAACTCTTCTTCCGTGTGCTCGGCTACACATGCAGATTCTTCAGTGGACTCTAGCGGTTCAGTGGTCCCTGTTGGATTTACCACTAACCTATTCTGTCCACCTAAGTAGTGTGTGTCGGTCGTTCCTCATGTGGTGGATGAGGAGGGACGACCCTTTGTTCCGGCCCCAGCCCAAACCACAGTGACCATGGATGCCTCCCAACTCGGGTGGGGGGGCATTGTTCGGGCAGGACAGTCCATGATCTGTGGTCCGCCGTAGATACCAGCTTGCATGTCAATGTCCTAGAGATGAGGGCGGTCCTTCTAGCGTTGCAGGCCCTTCACGCCTTTCTTTCTCTGGGGACAATTGCCATTCAGTCAGACAACATGACAGTAGTCTGGTATATCAACAAACAGGGAGGGACCAGATCTTGCCCCCTTTGTCGCGAGGCCATGAGAGTGTGGGAATGGGCGATCTCCACCGGTTGCTTTCTCATTGCAACGCACATTCCGGGATGGTCCAGCATTCTAGCGGACAGGCTAAGTCGGACCATTCTGATGCCTTACGAGTGGTCTCTGAATCTGTCAGTAGTGGAACAGATCTTCAGGGAGTGGTATCAACCTTGCTGCGATCTCTTCGCATCTTCTTCCAACATCAAGTGCAGCAAGTTTTTCACTCTAAACCCCCTGCCGGGGGAGTCCCCCAGAGATGCTGTAGTTCATGCTTGGCCCTCCCGGTCTTCTGTATGCTTATCTGCCAGTTCCTCTCATCCCGTGGTTTCTGCAGAAACTTGTCAACTGGAGAGCAAGGTGATCCTCATTGCCCCATTCTGGCCTCCCTTCCTTTGGTCTTACCTTCTGGCTCTACCTTGCATCCTAGATCCCATTCAGGATCTGATTCCACACCCATCAGGGGTGCCTCATCCAAGTCTGGTCAGCCTGAAGCTCACTGCTTGGCTGCTCCAGTTCCTGTGATTGCTAGGACTCCTGGACTTTCTTCCTCAGTTAAGTCTATTTTGGTAGCTGCTCATAAGTCTTCAACCAGAAAGGTTCATCACATCAAGTGGACACATTTTTCCTTCTGGACCTCTCAGAGGAGTTTAGATCCTTTCACGGCTCCTATTTCTGCTATTCTTGATTTCCTAGCTGATATTTTCTAGCATGGAGCTAGTTCTTCTACTTTCAAGTTCAGTTGGCTGCCATTTCTCATTTTCATGTGGGCGAAAATTCTCCATCCTTGGCATCTTCTAGATTGTGTAAAGCCTTTATTAAAGGCACTTTTTTGCTACGCCCCCCCGGTCAAAGATCCTGCCCTCCCGTGGGACCTTACTGTGGTTCTTCAAGCTTTCTACATACGGAAGACCACTCAGAAGCTTCAAGAAAGGGTTCTGCAACACTTGGGGGATATTAGGAACAAAAGGCATTTAAATGCTCTCTATAAACATATTGAGAATAATGAGGGCCATTCTTTTAAGTTTACAGTGGTAGAGGTTGTTTATAATAACCTTAGAGGAGGTGTTTTGAACAACAAAGTGGAATGCAAGGAGATGAATTGGATAGCAGCTTTGCAGGCACATAGACCTCCTGGTCTTTATTATACTATACCTTTAAAACCAGCACTCAAAGCTAGACCATTACATCATTGAGTATGTATGTGATTGGATACAGGTTCTTTAAATACCTAATTACTTTTTCCTGTTTTTTGTAGTAGGATCTGATGAAGCATTATTGCGAAAGCGCTTATCCTGTGATTATTCTGGTGTTTTATTAAAGAAGAGTTTTATCTACAAGAGAATCTGACTTTTTATGCCTGAAACCTTGTTGGATACACTGAACTACTGTGAATTTGTCATTATTTTGGTTGCAGTGAATCCTTTGTTCATTGGATTGGTAATCTTGGTTGCTGGTCACTATTACCTCTGCTAGAAGGGTTTTGGAATTACAGGCCTTCTCCATCAGATTTCCGTAAATGATTTTTCATAAAGATAGTTTCCCTTTGAACCAACCCAACTTTTCTTCCCAAGGTGGCATCACTAGTCACTATCAGTAAGACTGTAAATTTGCCTGTGTTCTTTCCCAGTTTTACCAGCAGGATGGAATACAAGCTACACATGTTGAATGTGCATAGACAATTACAATTCTATTTACACAGGACAAAAAATGTTTGTAAATCTGATCAATTGATGTAATGCGACCCTATCTCACCTACATTTATAACTGATGGGCTCGGAGCCGAGAATCGGCTCCGACTCGGCAGATACACTAGCACGAAGTCTCTCATTGGCTGGGCCAACCCCCTTATCCCAGGATGCCCCACGCCCAAACCCCCAGATCTCGTTTGCCGCTTCTGAAGTAACGACATGGTCTCGACTTGGCTGTGGCTAAGTACCCTTCTTTTTTGGCCTTTTTGGGTCGTTTTTGCTCTTAGCTTAAAAATTTTATAACCAAACAGCTATTTTAATAGCTATCTTCGTCTGTACTACCCTGTGATTGGCTGTGTTTGTTTTTGGTGGTTGTGTAATTCCTTCTGTTTGGCGGGCTAGGCCCGTTTGAGTTAGAGGGCCTTTGCCCTATTTTTTTGTCGAGCGTTTCAGTTAGAGCTCTTCTCTCCCTTCTCTCCTTGTGTTTCGAGTGCTTTGTGGGTCATGTCTGGCAAAGAAAAAGAGCATAAGCCGTCGGGCTTTAAAAAAATAATGTAATGGGATCCTATCTCGCCTACATTCATAACTGATGGGTTCGGAGCCGATCCGTCGGCTCCGACTCGGCCACTATACACTAGAACGAAGTCTCTCATTGGCTGGGCTACCCCTTATCCCATAATGCACCACACCTGCTTCCCCAGATCTTGTTTGCCGCTTTTCAAGCCGGATGTGGTCTCGACTTGGCTGGAGCTAAGTGTTTTTTTCTTGACCTTTTGGTCTTTTTTGACTAGGGGTTCTGTCAAAATTTAAACAAACAGCTGATGTTATGTGATCCTATCTCGCCTACATTCTGTACTGATGGGCTCGGAGCCGATCCCTCGGCTCCGACTCGGCACGCTATGCTATAGAGCGAAGCCTCTTATTGGCTGAGCTATTCTCTATCCCAGGATGCACCACCACTAATCCCCCAGATCTCGTTTGCCGCTTACAAGCTAGGACGTGGTCTCAAACTTAGCTGAGATAAGTACTGTTTTCTTTTAAAGTTCCTGTCAGGAATTTGCTTATTCTTACCCAAAAAGCTGTTTTAACAGCTATTGTTGTTGTACGAGTGTGTTTGAAGCATTTTGTTGTGAAAAATTGTGTTTTTGATTAAGGGAAAGGTTTCCCGTTTAAGTTAGAGGGGCCTTCCCCTATTCTTCAGCTAGTGTATATTATTTTTTCTAGGAGGTCAAGTACCTGTTTAAATTAGAGGGTCTTGGCCCTCCTTTTCTGTATTTTTCTTTTTGATATTGTGTCGTTTAGAAAAAAAAAAAAAAAAAAAAAAAGTTGGTTTAAAATTTTTGTATTGTGTTAAAAATCTCATTCTAAACAGATAGTGCTACTTTATCTTGTTGCAGTGTTTTTTGGTAGTCAGTTAAGATGTCAAAAGAACATAGACCCTCAGGGTTCAAAAAGTGCACGAGGTGTGGTTATAAAATGTCTATAACCGATGACCACTCCTCGTGCGTATATTGTTTAGGCGCCAAGCACCTACAGGAGTCCTGTAGCGTGTGTCACGCCTTTTCTTCTAGAGTCCTCCAAGAGAGGAAGAATAAATTAATATTGAAAGGGCTGATTAAACCCTCCTTTGAGGAGGCCTTATCTTCCTCTTCCTCTCCTACTAAGAAGACGAAAGCGTCGGCTCCGACCAGACCATCGGAACCGACTGCTAAGAAACCTAGGCAGGCTTCTCCATCGGCTCCACGGACTTCGGAGCCGAGGGCGGAACGGTCTGCCTCGATGCCTTCAGTCTCGACTCCTCTGGTTTTGGAGCCGAGGACTGGGGCATCGAGAGGCGGGTCACCTTCATCGGCTCCACTGATTTTGGAGCCGATGAGGGTTGCCGGCTCAGACTCTTCCCCTTCGGCGCCGAAGCCCTCCTCGGCACCGAGGGAAATTGTTTTGGGATCTCCCTCAGAACCGATATTGGTCGAGTCCGTTTGGAGCCGGTCCCCCAGTCCTTTGGAGCCGATGGAGAAGTCTGTTCGGACCCGATCGGTGTCATCTAGATCCTCCAAGATGTCTGATTCGGACATCGACAGGGTGCTCCTAAGACTTTTCCAGTCTCCTGTGTTCCAAAAGTTAGTTTTGGCTCCAGCCCATTCGGCCGGCCGATGGTCCACCCTGTAGTTATGGTTCCTCCTCCAACAGCCTCGGCACCGTTGGAGCCGGTGCTGGTGGAACCGATGGAGGTTTTCGGGTCGGGCCCGACCCTTACTCCAACCCCGGCTCTCGAGTCGGAGTTCGGTACGTGGATCTCCTCTGTCGGCGCTTCGGGGCTGATGTTTTCGGTCCCAAGCCTTCCTCTCGGTGCGTCGGCTGCGGGGGTACCATCTACTGTCGTGGCCACGGAGGTGGGACCTTCCCAGGATTCTGGTGGTCCGGCCTTCAGGGCCATGAGGAGTGCGTTAGCCAAATCTTCTGTGGCTACCTCCACGGTCTCTCCAGCGCCTTCCCGGCATATGGAGACTGGGTCTTTGGCAGTCCCCCTGTCCTTAGACAGCGGAGCCCCGAGGCCTGAGGTTACCCCCACTGGGGGTCCCCCTCCCCCGGAGGTCCCTCTGAAGCTTCTTCGGAGGAACCCCCAAGGAAAAGATCGTGCAAGAGGAAGCACGTTGACTCCCCCGATGAGTCTCTTACGTCAGATACTGATCTTGATGATGCAGAGGGGTCCCCTAAGTCATCCTCAGATGATGTCTCCTTTGCAGACATCCTGGAAGCCCTCAAACAACGAGGCGGCTGGCAATCCAAACCCCCTTCTGCTGATGAGTCGGTGTTCCTTAAGGCCTTCGGGGCTCAGCCCTCCGTCTCCTGGGTGTCTCCGCCCTTCGAGCTCCTAGATTTGATCTGTCGAAGGGCGTGGGAACACCCAGACTCTGTGGAACCGGTGCCTGCTCGCCCTAATAAGTTCCTGTCAGCACCCCCAGAAAAGGAGTTTTTGACGAAAGGTGTGGCTGTAGATGCCTTGGTGGTGGCATCTGCTACCCAGCAAGATGTAGCAGAGGCTTCGACGTCCGTCCATCCTCCTAATAAGGAGTCTAGGAGCATGGATCGGTACGGTAAGCGCACCCTTAGTTCAGCGGCCTTTACTTTAAGATCCCTGAACTATTTAACGCACTTCACCAGGTTTCAGAGGGATCTGATCAAGGAGCTTTCAGATACCCTCTTGGGTAACCTACCTGAGCAGCTGGCCCAGACGGTTGGCTCTCAGTTGGCTATGCTGTCATCCATATCAAACTCGTCCATGAGGCTCATTTCTTATGCGGCCGAAGGCGGTAAACTTGGGTACAGGTATTGCTCTACCGAGGCAAGCCTGGCTCCGCCTGTGTCATTTTGCGGAAGCCTTCAAGTCTTCCTTTGCCAACGCCCCCTTTGATGGGTCCTCTTTGTTTGGACCCAAGGTAAAGGACACATTGACCCGCTGCGAGCAGGAAGGTAAGACTTTGACTGCCGTAGGGGCACGATTTTCCACTCCCTTTCGGCCTTACCCCAAGGCTAAAAGAGGAGGGAAAATGTGGTTCCGTAGATCTCAGAAGTCTTACCCCTCACAGCAGGACGATCCCCCTTCTAGAGGCAGAGGAGGGGGAAATTCTTCTGGAAGATGCCGCCCCAGAGGCGGCAGAGGCCCCCGCAACACTGGAGACCGCGAGTCCTTTTGTGGCTCTTCAGCCTTTCACAGTCCCTGAGGGGATTGCCCGACTGTGCAGCTCCAGAGCCAGTCGGGGGTCGTTTCTCGAGGCACCTAAAAGCCTGGGAAGGTATCACTCAGGACCGATGGGTGCTTCGAATTATCGCCGGAGGTTACGCCATTCCTTTTTCTCACTCCCCACCTCAGTCCAAGAAAATCCCGGACCCGCCACCCAGTCAACGGGAAATTGCAGCCTTAGAAGTCTCAAAGCTGCTTCAAAAAGGAGTCATCCAACCGGTCCCCGCAGACCAGATCGGATTAGGGACTTACTCAAGATTCCTTTTGGTGCCAAAAAAGACCGGGGACTTGAGGCCCATTTTGGATCTCAGCATTCTAAGTCGTTCAGTCAAAAAGTCCAAGTTCCGAATGGTCACCCTACAATCCATTCTCCCACTGCTGGAGAAAGGTGTTTGGATGTGCTCCATAGATCTCAAGGACGCTTATTACCATATCATGGTACATCAAGCGTCCAGGAGACATCTGCGCTTCAGCCTAGGAGACAGTCATTTTCAGTTCCGCGCACTGCCCTTTGGTCTCACCACAGCCCCCAGGGTGTTCACCAAATGTTTGGCGGTCGTGACTGCTCACCTGAGAAGTCTAGGATTCCAGGTGTTTCCGTATCTAGACGACTGGCTCCTAACTGCCACCTCCAAGCATCTACTATTGCAGAGCCTTCAGGCCACAATATCACTGGGCACTTCCCTTGGAATCACCTTCAATTGGCCAAAGTCTGTGTTGCTGCCATCTCAACGCATAAGATTCATCGGAGTAGAGATAGACTCAAACCGAATGCGGGTCTATCTTCCTACAGAAAGGATACAAACCATACAGGCTCAAGTTCGAGCTTTACTTCCCAGATCCAAAGCCCCAGCCAGAATGGTCCTGCAGCTATTGGGATCTATGTCCGCCACGGTTCTTCTAGTTCCCCTAGCAAGGTTGCACATGAGAATTCTCCAGTGGCTTCTTTCAACACAGTGGTCCTTTCAAGATCTCCCTCTCAGTCACCTCATATGGATCACGGAAACCTGC
This sequence comes from Protopterus annectens, assembly GCF_019279795.1. Lineage (NCBI taxonomy): Eukaryota > Metazoa > Chordata > Ceratodontiformes > Protopteridae > Protopterus > Protopterus annectens. The sequence continues at coordinate 673,226,285 of NC_056729.1, forward strand.
AAACGGGACCTTCGCTGGTGGCTGGTGCCCTCCAATCTGGATCAGGGACGACCCTTTGTTCCACCTCCTCCTGTGGCCACTTTGACTACGGATGCCTCCCAGGTGGGGTGGGGGGGGCATTCCCTGGGCAGGTCAGTCCAAGGCAAATGGCATTCGGAAGAGAGCCTTCTTCATATCAACATCTTAGAAATGAGGGCGGTGTTTCTGTCCCTACAAGCCCTTCACGATTACCTCCCTCAGGGCGTAATTGCCGTTCACTCCGACAACATGTCAGTAGTCTGGTACCTGAACAATCAGGGAGGGACCAGATCCTACCCCCTTTGCGGAGAGGCCATGAGAGTTTGGGAATGGGCAGTGTCGACCAAACGATTTCTAGTGGCGACTCGTATCCCTGGCAAGTCCAATGTCATAGCCGACAGACTGAGCAGAACGATCCTCTCTCCACACGAGTGGTCTCTGAACAATACGGTTGCAACTCAGGTTTTCAGCAAATGGGGAATTGCTTGTTGTGGTCTCTTCGCAACCCCGCTGAATGTGAAGTGCAAAAAGTTCTTCTCCCTCACCCCGGCCCCGGGGGAGAGCCCCATGGACGCACTAGCCCATCCTTGGCCCACCGGCTTGCTATACGCCTTTCCCCCAGTTCCCCTCCTTCCCAGAGTGATCCAAAAGGCGTCTCACTTGGGGAGCAAAATGATCTTAGTTGCTCCTTACTGGCCTCGTCAGGTATGGTTCCCCTATCTTCGGAAATATGCAGTGGATGGTCCATGGTTCCTGGATCAGATCCCAGACCTATTAGTTCATCAGTCGGGACTACTCCACCAGTCCCTCCACACCTTGAAATTAACAGCTTGGCTCCTCCTCTTCCAACTATAGTCAGGAATCATACCTTAGACCCGGAAGTCATACATATCCTATCTTCGGCCCACAAGTCTGCCACTAAGAAGTTATATACTAGCAAATGGAAGAGATTTGCTATTTGGGCTCAACTCCGAGGTCTGGATCCCATCACTATTCCCGTATCGGAAGTCCTGAAATTTCTAACTTCCCTATTCAATCAAGGTTCCTCAGTCTCTACCATCAAGGTTCAATTGGCAGCTATTTCCAATTTTCACAAATCTATAAACCCACCTTTAATGAGCAACAGATTGTGTAAGACCTTCATGAAAGGTGCTGCGCTTTTACGACCTCCGATTTCTCATCCTGCTCCTCCATGGGATCTCGATGTGGTGTTACGTGCCTTAACTCCCCCCCCTTCGAACCGGCAGCAACATGTGATTTGAAGTTTCTATCGTGGAAAACTGCCTTTCTAGTTGCGATTACTTCAGCCAGAAGAGTTTCAGAGCTTCAAGCTTTGTCTGTAAAACCTCCGTACCTGGTTTTTCACAAAGATAGAGTATCTCTCAGGCCAAATCCATCCTTTGTCCCTAAGGTTTGTTCAGTTTTTGTCTACAACAGTCATTAGAACTTCCAGTTTTCTTTCCAAAGTACTCAAACAAAGCGGAATACATATTCCACACATTAGATGTCCACAGGCAATTGCGTTTTTATTTAGATAGGACCAAACAAATAAGGAAAACAGATCAATTGTTTGTATCCTTTTTGGATAATAAATTGGGCAAAGCCGTCACAAAGGTCACTATTGCCAAATGGATCAGGGACTGTGTTAGTCAAGCTTATTCCTCTTCTAATATAGAGCTTTCGACCCCTGTCAAAGCTCACTCTACAAGAGCTATGGCTACTTCGATGGCATTTCATTCTAAACTTGCCATTAGTGACATTTGTGCCGCGGCTACGTGGTCTTCCCCGCACACTTTCATTTCCCATTACAAATTGGATGTGGCATCTCGGGGGCGAGCTTCATTTGGTTCCACAGTGCTCAGGAGTGTTTTCCAGTGAGCCACCCAGGAATTAGGTGCTAGGGACGCTGTCCCATCAGTACAGAATGTAGGCGAGATAGGATCACATAACATCTTTTAGTTATGTACTTACCATAACTTTAGATGTTTGGGATCCATCTCGCCTACATTCCTAATACCCACCCTCCTTCCCCCTGCCTTGGAGATCAGAAGAGATCGGACGGTCTGAATTCTATTGTTTCATCTTGAAACATCTGGCAATGTTATATAAACAAGTTATGTATGTGTGCATGAATGCGGACAAACAAGATCTGGGGGATTAGTGGTGGTGCATCCTGGGATAGAGAATAGCTCAGCCAATAAGAGACTTCGCTCTATAGCATAGCGTGCCGAGTCGGAGCCGAGGGATCGGCTCCGAGCCCATCAGTACAGAATGTAGGCAAGATGGATCCCAAACATCTAAAGTTAAGTACATAACTAAAAGTTTTAACAGCTTTGTGAGCGTTTGTGGTCAGTTTGGTGCAAAATTTAATTTTATTCCTTTTCGCGCTACTAGTGGACTGGGCAAGGCCCATTTAAGTTAGAGGGCCTCTGCCCTTATTGTATGTTTATCTAATTTTTTCTTGTGGTGTGACTGAAATAGTTTTCGGGCTAAGCCCGTTTAAGTTAGAGGGCTTTAGCCCACTTAATTCCTTTCTCTGTGTATTTGTCCTATTGTGTCGGGCTAAGCCCGTTTAAGTTAGAGGGCTTCAGCCCATACATTAGTTACTGTTTTTTTTCTTGTTGTCAGTTACCTGTTTTTTCTTCTGAAAATGTCTAAGGAGCAAAAGTCAGGGTTCAAAAAGTGTGCAAAATGTAATTATAAAATGTCTATTACAGACAGCCATGCTGTCTGCGTGTACTGTTTAGGGCCTAAACATTTACAGGATACTTGCAGTGTGTGTCACGCTTTTTCCTCCAGGGTTCTCCAGGAGAGAAAAAACAAATTGATACTTAGGGGTCTGATTAAGCCTTCATTTGAAGAAGCTTTGGCTTCATCTCCAGCTTCGAAAAAGAAGAGATCGTCGGCTCCGGCTGAAGGGTCTGCCTCGGTGCTTCTTTCCTCGGCTCCATTGGTGTCGGAGCCGCAGGTTAGTGCATCGAGAGGCCAATCACCTACTTCGGCTCCATTGGTCTCGGAGCCGTTGGAGGTGTGCAGCTCAGACTCTTCCCCCTCGGCTCCAGAGCCTCTTTTGGCGCCGACACTGTTGCAAACGGTCCCGGTCTCGGGTCCGATAGTGCTGGAACCCTTTTGGAGCCGATCCCCTGCTTTATCGGAGCCGAGGCAGAAGTCTTCTCGGCCCCAATCTGTTTCCTCCAAATCCTCTAGGTTATCGGATTTGGATTTGGATAGGGTTATCCAGAGGCTGTTCCAGTCCCCAGCTTTTACTAAAATGATCTCGGCTCCAGCCCACGCGGCTTCGGAGCCGACTCCACATCCCATGCATTTGATTCCTCCTCCGACCCCCTTGGAGCTGTTGGAGTCGGTGCAGGTAGAAATGAGCGGAATCGGCCAGTCGGAGCAGGGACCCCCTCGGAGTTTCTCTGCTCCGACTTTCATTCCTACTCTGTCCTCGGTGTCGGGGTTTGGTACCGGGTCTTCCTCAGCGGGGGCCGAGGGCAACACTGTGGAGCTCGCCTCTTCGATGCCCAGTCTTCCCCTTGGAGCATCGGCCGCAGGTATTCCCGGTACCGCCGTGGTTTCTCAGCAAGTGCCCTCTGCAGAGTCTGGAGGTCCTGCTTTTGAAGCCATGAGGAGTGTGCTGGCCATGACCTTGCCGGTTCAGCAGGTTTCTACCTCACCGTCCCAAGTTTTGGGTACTGGTGCCTCTGGAGACATTCTTTCCCGTGACAGTGGGGCCCCAGGGCCTGAGGATACCCCCTTGGGGGGTTCCCTTCTTCCGGGGGTCCTTCTGAATCTGCTTCGGATGAACCCCCAAGGAAGAAACTGTGTAAGAGGAAGCACGTCGATTCCCAAGATGAATCCTTCACTTCAGATACTGACCTCGATGCGGAGGGGTCCCCTAAATCATCCTCTGATGACGTCTCTTTCTCTGATATCCTTGAGATCTTGAGACAGAGAGGCGATTGGCAATCCAAAGCCCCTACCGCTGAGGAGTCAGTTTTCCTCAAGGCCTTCGGGGCCCAGCCCTCCTCCTCCTGGGTGTCTCCACCCTTCGAGTTATTGGACCTAATCTCTCGGAGGGTGTGGGAACATCCTGATACGGCGGAACCGGTGCCTGCCAGGCCCAATAAGTTTCTTTCAGCCCCTCCCCAGAAGGAATTCCTCACTAAGGGTGTTGCAGTTGATGCTATGGTGGTGGCATCTGCCACTCAGCAGGATGTGGCAGAGGCTTCAACGTCTATTCATCCTCCTAATAAGGATTCTAGGAGCATGGATAGGTACGGGAAGCGTACCCTCTCTTCAGCGACCTTTACCATGCGGTCGCTGAACTATCTCTGTCATTTTACAAGGCTCCAAAGGGACCTCCTCAAGGAGTTAGGAGAGTCCCTTGCGGGTAACCTTCCAGAGGTGTTAGCACAGACTGTAGGCGCCCAGATGACTACCCTAACTTCTATTGTCAATTCGTCCATGAGGCTCATTTCCTATGCAGCCGAAGGGGCGAGTAGAGCAGCGGGCACAGGAGTGGCTCTTAGGAGACCAGCCTGGTTACGCTTGTGTCCACATGCGGAGGCCTTTAAGTCTTCCTTCGCCGACGCCCCCTTTGATGGGTCTTCTTTGTTTGGACCCAAGGTGAAGGACACACTTACTCGGTGCGAGCAGGAGGGTAAGACCTTGACTGCCGTTGGGGCCTGTTTTTCCGCTCCCTCTAGACCTTATCCCAAGGCCCAGAGAGGAGGGAAAATGTGGTTCAGGAAATCCCCAAAGTTCTTCTCTACTCCACCGAGTGATCCCCCCTCCAGAGGCGGGGGGGGGAATTCAGGAAGACGCCGCCCTAGTGGTGGCAGAGGCCCCCATAACTCTGGAGACCGCGACTCCTTTCGTGGTTCCTCCCTACCCTCAACGTCCCTAGGATGTGGCCTGGCTGTGCTTCTCCAGAGCCGGTCGGGGGTCGTTTTGCGAAACACCCACAGGCTTGGGAATTGATAACCAAGGATCAGTGGGTGCTTCGCATTGTAACCGGAGGTTACCTCATCCACTTTTTCAAGCCCCCTCCTCCTACAAGGAGAATCCCGGACGTGCCACCCAGTCAACGGGATCTGGCAGCCGTAGAAGTTTCAAAGCTGCTAAGCAAAGGGGTCATCCAGCCTGTCCCCGCCGACCAGATCGGATCAGGAACTTACTCAAGATTATTTTTGGTGCCAAAAAAGACAGGGGACGTAAGGCCCATTTTGGACCTCAGCCTTTTGAATCGTTTTGTGAAGAAGTCCAAGTTCCGGATGGTCATCCTTCAGTCCATTCTCCCGTTATTGGAGAAGGATGTCTGGATGTGCTCCATAGACCTCAATGACGCTTACTATCACATATTGATACGTCAGGAGTCATTACGCTTCCGCCTAGGAACCAGTCATTTCCAGTTTCGTGCACTGCCCTTTGGTCTCACCAAAGCCCCAGGGTGTTTACCAAGTGTCTGGCAGTGGTGACAGCTCACTTGAGAAGTCTCGGATTCCAAGTGTTTCCTTATCTCGACGACTGGCTCCTCACTGCCACCTCCAAGCATCTACTGATTCGAGCGCTGATGGCCACAGTAACTTTGGGCCTCTAGCTAGGAATCACTTTCAATTGGAAAAAATCTGTGCTGCGGCCATCTCAGCGTATCACCTTTATAGGTGCAGAGTTAGACGCAAAAAGGATGCACACATTTTTGCCATCAGAGAGAATTCAGGTTCTACAATCACAGGTTCTAAATTTGTTACCCAAATCTCGAGTTCCTGCCAGACAGATTCTTCAGTTATTGGGTTCGATGGCTGCAACTATCCTCCTAGTACCGTTAGCCAGGCTGCACATGCGGGTGCTGCAATGGCTATTATCGGTTCAATGGTCATGCCAAGAACTTCCCCTGAACCACCTAGTTCTGATTACGGACATTTGTCGTCGGGACCTCCGTTGGTGGCTATGTCTGTCCAACCTGGACCAGGGGCGTCCTTTCGCCCTTCAGCCCCCTGTTGCCACAGTGACCACGGACGCCTCCCAGATAGGGTGGGGGGGGGTCATTATCTGGACAGGTCCGTTCAAGGCACTTGGCAAGATTGCGAAGCACACCTTCACATCAATATCCTGGAAATGAGAGCGGTGCTCCTGGTTTTACAAGCACTTCATCATGCTCTCCCCCAAGGTACTATTGCGATTCTATCCGACAACATGTCGGTAGTTTGGCACACAAACAAGCAGGGCGGAACCAGGTCCTACCCCCTTTGCAGGGAGGCCATGAGAGTATGGCGCTGGGCCATAGCCTCTCGACGTTTCTTAGTAGCCACGCACATTCCGGGAAAAGCCAATGTGATTGCAGACAGGCTCAGCAGGACTCTCCTGTTGCCCCACGAGTGGTCCCTCAACAACAGAGTGGCTGCGCAGATCTTCGCCAAATGGGGCCTCCCTTGTTGCGACTTGTTCGCCAGCCCCAACAATGCGAAGTGCAGAGAGTTCTTCACTCTGACACCCTCTCAGGGACAGTCTCCCAGGGACGCTCTAGCCCACAATTGGCCCCCGGGTCTGCTTTATGCCTTCCCCCCCCGATCCCCCTTCTCCCGAGGGTGATTCAGAAGGCTCTTCATGTCGGGTGCCACATGATTTTGGTCGCCCCACATTGGCCCCGTCAGGTTTGGTTCCCATTTCTTCAGAAGTATACGGTACAGGGCCGGATCTGTTATCCAATCTGTCGGGACACTCTCATCCGTCCCTCCGGTCGCTGCGACTGGCTGCTTGGTTACTCCACTTCCATCCTTAGTTAGAGATCTTTCTCTTTCTTCGGAAGTGATGCACATCTTGTCTTCTTCCCACAAGCCGTCCACCGTTAAGCTGTATTCCAGCAAATGGAAAAGGTTTGTTTGTTGGGCCCAACAGCGAGGCATTGATCCTCTTACGGCCCCAGTTCCGCAGGTTTTGGAATTTCTAGCTTCATTGTTTCATTCTGGCTCTTCAGTCTCCACACTTAAAGTTCGACTGGCGGCTATATCTAATTTTCATGTTGCTATAGAGCCTTCTTTAATGGCTAACAGACTTTGCAAGTCCTTTCTTAAGGGAGCCTGGCTCCTCAGGCCTCCTATGGCTCATCCCGTGCCCCCTTGGGACTTAAATTTGGTTCTGGCCTCCTTAACTGCCCGTCCCTTTGAGCCGGCAGCCACTTGTGATATAAAATTCCTGTCGTGGAAAACTGCTTTTCTAGTGGCAATAACTTCTGCTACGCGTGTTTCAGAGCTTCAGGCTCTCTGTTCTTCCCCTCCTTATTTGATCTTTCACAAAGACAGAGTTTCCCTTAGATTGAATCCATCCTTTTTGCCTAAGGTAGCATCCCCTTTATGCATTCAGCAATCATTGGAGCTCCCAGTTTTCTTTCCAAATTTTTCTAATAGAGCAGAATATACCTTCCACCAGTTGGACGTTCACAGGCAACTGCGATTTTACTTAGATAGGACCACTCAGACTCGAAAATCTGACCAACTGTTTTGTGTCCTTTGCGGAGAATAGGTTAGGTCTTCCAGTTGCCAAAGCCACCATTGCCAAATGGATTAAGGATTGCATCTCTTTCATTTATTCCCAGACAGGCAAAGAGTTGCCTTTCCCAATCAAAGCTCATTCTACTAGGGCTGTGGCCACCTCTGTAGCTTTTCATGCCAAAGTTTCAATAGATGATATTTGTGTGGCTGCTACCTGGTCTTCTCCACACACCTTCATTTCTCATTACAAGCTTGATGTGGCTTCCCGAGGCAGAGCTTCATTTGGTTCCGCAGTTCTCAGGAGTGTGTTCCAGTGAGCCACCCAGGGTTTTAGGTGCTAGGGATGCTGTCCCATCAGTTATGAATGTAGGCGAGATAGAATCCCATTACATCTTTTAGTTATGTACTTACCATAACTTTGGATGTATGGGATCCATCTTGCCTACATTCATACATACCCACCCTCCTTCCCCCTACCTTTTGGATTTGGAGGAAACATTGATCTTGCTGAGCTCTCCTCTGGAAGGGCTCTAGTTGGTTACAGTTATTGGTATGTGTTCTGTACCTGTATGTATGTATGAAAGCGAACAAACAAGATCTGGGGAAGCAGGTGTGGTGCATTATGGGATAAGGGGTAGCCCAGCCAATGAGAGACTTCGTTCTAGTGTATAGTGGCCGAGTTGGAGCCGATGGATCGGCTCCGAACCCATCAGTTATGAATGTAGGCGAGATGGATCCCATACATCCAAAGTTATGGTAAGTACATAACTAAAAGTTCGTAATGTGGCTATAAAATGTCGTTAACAGATGGCCATGCCATCTGTTTTTATTGCTTAGGGGCTAAACACTTGCATGAATCTTGCAGTGTTTGCCATGCCTTCTCCTCTCGTGTACTACAGGAGAGGAAAAATAAGTTGATCTTGAAAGGTTTAATAAAACCAGCCTTTGAGGAAGCTATATCTTCTTCTCCCTCTTCGAAATCGAAGAAAAAGAAGTCTTCGGCTCCGACAAGTCCGTCGGACCCGCCTGGAAAAAGAACTAAATCTTTGTCTTCTTCCTCGGTTCCACTGATATCGGAGCCGCAGAATAGAGGATCTATGTCTGGGTCTTCTTCCTCGGCTCCATTGGTCACGGAGCCACAGGAGAGAAGATCTAAGTCTTGGTCTCCTTCCTCGGCTCCATTGGTCAAGGAGCCGCCGGATAGAGAATTCCAATCTGGATTTTCCTCGGCTCCATTGGTCTCGGAGCCTCAGGTGAGTGTTTCGGCTCCAGGGTCGGTTTCGTCTGCTCCTGAACCATCGGCGCCGAAGGGGGTCTCTGTTCTAATGGAGTCTTCCTCGGCTCCGATCCTTCTGGAGCCGATTAGGAGTCAACATTTCAGCATTGCCTCGGAGCCGGTAGGAAGAGTTTCTCGCCCCCTGTCTGTTTCCTCCAGGTCGTCCAGGCTTTCAGATTTGGATTTAGATAGGATGGTTCAGAGGCTCCTCCAATCACCTGTCTTATCTAAATTATTTTCAGCTCCAGCCCACCGGCCGGAGCCAACCATTTTGATTCCGTTTCTTCCTCCTCCGACAACCCTGGTGTCATCGGAGACGGGGTTCGCAGAGTCAGGTGAGGTTCCGGAGTCTGTTCCGAGACCCACTGCTAGTCTGTCGGCACTATCTTCAGCTCCAACCTTTTCTGTTCCTTCCAGGGGTTTCGGTTCTCGGGTGTCCTCGGCCGAGCCCGAGGGGGATTTGTTGGTTTCGGGCCAGGGTCTCCCCCTTGGTGCCCCAGCTAAGGGGACCCTGACACCGGTCATGGTCTCGCAGGTGGGCCTTTCTTCAGATTCTGGTGGACCCGCCTTCGAGACTATGAGGAGTGTGCTAGACAAATCTCTAGTGACTTCACCGGAATCTGCGACTCCTTCCCTAGACACGGCGACTAGAGCTTCTGGTGCCCCCCTGTCTTTGGACAGCACGGCTCAAAGGCCTGAGGATTCCTCCATGTGTGGTCCCCCTTTTTCCGAGGAGCCTTCAGAGTCTTTGCCTGAAGAGCCCCCCCAGGAAAAGTTGGAGGAAGAGGAAGCACATAGACTCTCCAGATGAGTCTGTCACCTCGGACACCAACCTTGATGATGCGGAAGGGTCCCCGAAGTCATCCTCTGACGATGTCTCGTTCTCCGATGTCCTGGAGATCTTGAGATAGAGGGGTGACTGGCTGTCCAAAACCCCTTCCGCGGAGGAGTTGGTCTTCCTCAAGGCCTTCGGAGCCCAACCCTCCGCCTCCTGGGTGTCTCCACCCTTCGATGAATTACTGGACCTTATTTGTCGAAGGGTGTGGGAGCACCCTGATTCTGTGGAGCCAGTTCCTTCTCGCCCAAACAAATTTTTGTCCGCACCCCCTGGCAAAGAGTTTATAACCAAGGGAGTCCCTGTGGATGCTATGGTGCTAATACTTCCTTCTCACGTATAGAATTTTTAGATGTTTATGTGGAACAAACACAGGATGGCTTTGTTTCTAGCCTATACAAGAAAGAATGTTGGCAGAACACACTACTATCATTTGATAGTATGCACCATCGCCATGTGTTCCCTAATATCAAAGGACAGGTGAGTCGTGTGTCTAGGGTGTGTACTGTAGACACACAATTTGAAGTAGAACTAGATAAACTTGACCAGTGTTTTAAGGATAGGGGCTATGGCAATGACATCTTCAACAAGGTCATTGATAATAGTATAGGGCTTGGAAGACAAGGTATAAGCCATGGTTGAAAAGGACTCGTGGAGAACAATCTATAGTCAACAATAAGAGTTTTACCCATTAAACCCACCCTCCTAAATAGACGGGCTTTTCATTAGATGCCATTGGCTGGTTTAACTTTTAAAAATGTTCTTGGTTTAATGTGTGTTTGTCTGAAGAAGAGTTTATCCCGAAAGCGCTAACTTTGTTCTACAGTTGATTAAAATTTTAAACTGGTTTTACTCGCACAGCAGTGTCCTGGTACTTTTGTTTGGATTTGTATGCTATTTTGGAGTATAGCAGGACTTTGGCACAGCGTACGAATTTTGGTTTCTGTGTTTGGATTATTGTGTTTGTACGCTATGCATGCTGCGAGTGGTATAGCAAGAGGTGACTCTTTTCCCTCTATTGTGCCCTCAAGTGAAGCAAGTAATGGTCGAAGCAGTAAGTCGCTGATTATACAAGACAATCCGCTTCTGAATCTGGGCTTTATGGTCCAGAAGGAAGGACAACAGGGTCGAACAGCTCCGGTGGCTGTTGATAGAGCATTTGAAGACTTAATGCGTGATTTGTCCTTTAATGTTAATAAGATGCAGCGTTTGCAATGGCAGGCTTTTCATTTAGAAGCTTGTCTCGACTATGGTATTGTGCCTAGAGGGATGAGGATTTTATGTATGCCAGCTCAGGGAGATCGATACCCTGAGCTATTAGCAAGGTGGCAAACATTGAATATTAATACTAGTTTCCAGTACATGCGTTTACTCAATGAGTTTTTTGATCCGGAGCTAGAAGGGCTGAAGAAAGATGTTGAAAGCTTATACAATAAACTTACATCTGAATTTAGAGATGGGAAATGTATGCAGCGACTAGAAGCCCTATATGAATCATTTGATATTAGCGCTGAAAAGCTTCGCAACATCAAGATGAATAAGTTGAAAAGAGACTACAAGGATTTTGTTAGAGGGAACATTTTTGTTTGGCCAAGACACAACGAAGCATCCACGGAGCATGTTAAGCGTACTGTAAGGAAGTCAGTTACACGCCCTATGGAGGGGCGTGATAGTCAAGCGAGTGAACCTAGCATGGTTCAAACTGTTACAACAGTTAACTCTCTCCCCTCGTTAGCGTTGGTAGCACAGCATGCGGATAAGGAGGGGAAAGCTAACAGCAACGCCGTGGATACAGATGCAGCTATCACTGCGGGAACAGCATATGAAGAGAGGGTTACGCGTCCTTGTGAGACGCGTATTGGTTCTTTACCTACAGATGTAACAGTCCCAGAAGTGGCAGCTTTGTTGTCTAATTCTCCCAGGGATTCTGAAGATGGCTCTCATGGATCTGGAGCACGCCCCAAGATGATTCAGGGGCCTTTGCATTTTTTGGAGAAACTACCTGCCCCAGTGAAGAAGAAAGGGGCATGGAAGAGATCTTCCAGCGAGGACAGAAATGTGGAAAAGAGGAGACGGACTTTACAATGACTGCTTATGCACATGCTGGTATTGTTTATAACTTATCATCTTATGTACTTAATGATGACGAAATGACAGTCCTTAACAAAGGATTTACTTTTGTACCCAGTAGGGTTTGCATATATAATGAAGTTATCATGGATTTGATGTTTTGTCGCAATACTATGCTGAAGTTGATGTTTGGTAATACTGAACATAATAGCACCTTGCCCAAAAAAACGAGTTGTTTTGTACCTCATTTTACGCCAGCTTTGAATCTTTTTATGAATGGGTGTGAGAGGGATTTGATCAAATATTTTAAAGATGGGAAGTTTAGCACATATTATTAACATGACTATGGCTCAAAAGCAAGCGCTACAGGGCATGATGGATAATAATGAACTAACGATTAAAATGGCTGACAAGGGAGGAGCAGTCGTAGTCCTTGATACCAGTTGGTATAATAATAAATTAAAAAGTATGCTGAAGATGGATGACACATATGAGGAGATTAATCCCTTAAGGGTTAGGTTTATTATAGACAGAGTGCATCAGCGACTAGGGTCCTTACAGAATGATATGAGGATAGCCCAGGAAACTTTTGAGTTCCTGTGGATAGAGAAACCAGTCACACCTGTGTTTAAGGCTTTGCCTAAAATACACAAATCACTGAGTGACCCATCCCTGAGACCTATAGTATCGGGCAGGGGTTGGGTCACTGAGAACATTTCGATCTGGTTGCAAGCTACCCTCAAACCATATATGGAAATGATAAGTAATATTCTAGTAGACACAGGTCATTTTTTGGGACTCTTGGGTGAAGTGGTTAAACCGGATGGTGTGAACAGACTGTTGATGGTCACTTTAGACGTGAATAATTTGTTCACAGTAATTGACCATGATTATGGTATAACAGCGGTGGATGAGCTTCTCAGAGGTCTGGGGGCAAACATCCACAAGATAGAGTTAGTGAAGGAAATGTTGACTCTGGTTTTGGAGAATAATGTCTTCTTAGGAGGAGGTTCTTTGTATAGGCAAGCACGGGGGGTAGCCATGGGTACCCCCTGTGCGAACACCTACGCTAACCTTGTACTATCCAAATGGGAATCATCAGAGATCCTGAACAACAGCAGGTGGAAGGAACATATCTCCATGTATGTCCGGTTTGTAGATTATATCTTTATTTTGTTGAATGGCGACTGTAATTCCTTCGATTGTTTCCTATCATATATTCATTCTACCACTACATTTTTAAAATTCAGTGCTAATACTTCCTTCTCACGTATAGAATTTTTAGATGTTTATGTGGAACAAACACAGGATGGCTTTGTTTCTAGCCTATACAAGAAAGAATGTTGGCAGAACACTCTACTATCATTTGATAGTATGCACCCTCGCCATGTGTTCCCTAATATTATCAAAGGACAGGTGAGTCGTGTGTCTAGGGTGTGTACTCTAGACACACAATTTGAAGTAGAACTAGATAAACTTGACCAGTGTTTTAAGGATAGGGGCTATGGCAATGACATGGTCAACAAGGTCATCGATAACAGTATAGGGCTTAGGAAGACGAGGTATAAGCCATGGTTGAAAAGGACTCGTGGAGAACAATCTGTAGTCAACAATAAGAGTGATCATATGCAAGGGGGCCCCAAGTTAATGTTTACTTATGGTAGTAACATCAATGATATTTGTAAAATAGTACAAAATAACTGGAACATCTTGACCAGTGACATGGATCTTAGGGAAATTGTTGGCAACAACCCCATGTTTCGATATAGAAGGAACAGGAATCTTAAAGATTTACTCTGTAATGAAAGAATGGGTGCTAACAATAGGACTTTTAATATCCAAGCAGGGACATATCCCTGTGGCATATGTAAGGCTTGTGTCCATATCAATAAGGAGGTTGAGTTTAAACATCCAGTGACCAATAAGTTATTCCATCTACGAGGGAGGGCCACATGCAGGACTCCAAACATAGTATATCTAGCAGAGTGTGTATGCTGCCCATGCTTTTATGTTGGCATGACCAACAATATGTTCAAGGTAAGGATCTTGCAACACATGGGTAGTATTAGGAACTGTGACTTGAGCAATGCCTTGTACAGACATATTAGTGTCCATCCGACACACAGTTTTAAATTTAGGGCCATTGTCAACATAAGGTTGAATAACAGTGGGGGGGGTATTAAACATTTGACAGCCCTAGCAGAATCTAAATCGATTGTAGAATTCATGGCACATAGGGAACCGGGGCTTAATGATGTTTTACCCATTAAACCCACCCTCCTAAATAGGCGGGCTTTTCATTAGATGCCATTGGCTGGTTTAACTTTTAAAAATGTTATTGGTTTAATGTGTGTTTGTCTGAAGAAGGGTTTATCCCGAAAGCGCTAACTTTGTTCTACAGTTGATTAAAATTTTAAACTGGTTTTACTCGTACAGCAGTGTCCTGGTACTTTTGTTTGGATTTGGATCTTATAAAAGAGTTGGGAGATACCCTGTCGGGTAACGTGCCTGAGGCGTTGACGCAGTCTGTCAATGCCCAGCTGTCTACCCTTTCGTCTATCGTTAACTTGTCCATGAGGCTCATATCATATGCAGCCGAAGGGACGAGTAGGGCAGCGAGTTCGGGCGTAGCCCTTAGGAGGCAAGCCTTGATGCGCTTGTGTCACTTTGCAGAGGCTTTCAAGTCTTCTTTCACAGACACTCCATTCGACGGGTCCTCTGTCTTTGGACCCAAGGTGAAAGACACACTCACTTGATGCGAGCAGGAGGGTAAGACTTTGTCTGCCGTTGGGGCCCATTTTTAGCTCCCTTCGAGACCTTATCCCAAGGCGCAGAGGGGAGGAAAGATGTGGTTCAGAAAGTCCCAAAAGTCTTCCCCTGCCCATCAGAGTGACCCCCCCCTTCCAGAGGCAGAGGAGGGGGGAATTATTCTGGAAGACATCGCCCTAGAGGCGGCGGAGGCCCCCGCAACACAGGAGACCACGAATCCTTTCGTGGTTCCTCCTTCCAGCGTCCCTGAGGGACTGCCAGACTGTGCATCTCCGGAGCCAATTGGGGGTCGATTTTCAAAGCATCCAAGGGCCTGGGGTTCCATCACTCGGGATCAGTGGGTGCTTCGTATCATCGCCGGAGGTTACACCATTCCCTTTATCCATCCCCCTCCACCGTCAAGGAAAATCCCGGACGTGCCACCCAGTCAATGGGATCAAGCAGCCATAGAGGTCGCAAAGCTGCTCGGAAAGGGAGTCATCCAACCAGTCCCCGCAGACCGGATTAGGAACTTACTGAAAGTTATTTTTGGTGCCGAAAGGGGACTTGAGACCCATTCTGGACCTCAGCCACCTAAACCGCTTTGTAAAGAAGTCCAAGTTCCGGATGTTCACGTTGCAATCCATTTTCCCATTGCTGGAAAAAGGAGTATGGCTGTGCTCCATCGATCTCAAGGACGCCTATTATCACATCAAGATAAACAGGGCGTCCAGGATACATTTACGCTTCCGCCTAGGAGCCAGTCACTTCCAGTTCCGAGCCCTGCCCTTTGGTCTCACCACAGCCCCCAGGGTGTTTACCAAATGTCTGGCAGTGGTGACGGCTCACCTGAGATGTCTGGGATTCCATGTTGTCGTATCTAGATGACTGGCTCCTCACCGCCCCCACCAAGCATCTTCTTATTCAAGCCATGAGTGCTACCATCGAATTGGGACATCTATTAGGAATTACATTCAACTGGGAAAAGTCTGTATTGCTGCCATCACAGCATGTTGCCTTTATAGGTGCAGAGCTAGACTCTGTCAAGATGTGAGCATTCCTTCCAACAGAGTGGATAAAGATACTACAGAACTAAGTCCTAGCATTACTACCCTGGAGCAAAGCCCCAGCCAGGATGGTCCTTCAGCTTTTGGGGTCGATGGAGGCTGCCATTCTTCTGGTCCCTCTGGCAAGATTGCACATGCGAATTCTCCAATGGCTCCTGTCGACCCAGTGGTCGTTCCAAGATCTGTCCTTGTCCTATCCAATTCTCATTACGGATACCTGCCGGCGAGATCTTCATTGGTGGCTCCTCTCCTCCAACCTCAACCAAGGGCGACTTGTTGCCCCCCCCCCCCATTGCCACAGTGACCACAGATGCCTCCCAGATAGGGTGGGGGGGCATTATCTGGACAGGATGGTTCAAGGCACGTGGCAGGATCATGAAACCCATTACACATCAATGTCCTGGAGATGAGGGCAGTGCTTCTAGCATTGCAGGCACTTCACAGCTCTCTTCCCAAGGGTACCATCGCAATCTTCTCAGAAAATATGGCGGTAGTATGGTACCTGAACAAGCAGGGAGGAACCAGGTCTTATCCTCTTTGCAGAGAAGCCATGAGAGTTTGGAACTGGGCGATCGCTTCCCAGAGTTTTCTAGTAGCAACGCACATTCCGGGGAAGTCCAGTGTGATAGCAGACAGGCTGAGCAGAGTTATTCTGATGCCTCACGAGTGGTCCCTGAATGACCGAGTAGCGGCTCGGATCTTCTCCAAGTGGGGGGTTCCCTGTTGCGACCTTTTCGCCAGCCCCTGTAATGCGAAGTGCAGCAATTTCTTCTCCCTGATTCCCCACCGGGGGGGTCTCCCAGGGACGCTGTAGTCCACAATTGGCCTTCCGGTCTGCTCTACGCCTTCCCTCCTGTCCCACTACTGCCAAAGGTGATTCAGAAGGTGATCTGCTTGGGAAGCAACATGATTCTGATCGCACCACACTGGCCCCACCTAGTTTGGTTTTATGCAGTGAAGGATCCTTGGATTTTGGACCCAGTTCCAGACCTCCTGACTTTTCAGTCAGGTCAGGGCCATCCATCACTGCAAACTCTCAAGCTAACGGCTTGGCTGCTCCACTTCCGACCTTAGTCCGACAGCATATCCTTTCGCCCGAGGTGGTCCAGATTCTGTCTTCTTTTCACAGAGCTTCCACTAAGGAGATATATTCTAATAAATGGAAAAGGTTTGCCATTTGGGCCTAGCAGCACAACCTTGACCCTCTGACAGCCCCAGTGTCCGCAGTATTAGATTTTTTGGCAACTCTTTTTAGACAGGGTTCCGCTGTCTCCACGCTTAAAGTCCAATTATTGCCTTTGAGCCTTCACTCATGAGTCATAAGTTGTGTAAGGCCTTCCTTAAGGGAGCTTGGTTGCTTCGCCCTCCGGTGTTGCAACCTGTTTTGCCATGGGATTTGAATGTAGTTTTAGGAGCCTTGACGTTTCATCCCTTTGAGCCGGCGGCCACTTGTGAGCAAAAGTTCTTATCTTGGAAGACTGCCTTCTTGGTAGCTATTACTTCAGCCAGAAGAGTTTTGGAGCTTCAAGCCCTCTCTGTTAAGCCCCCTTATCTGATCTTTCACAAGGATAGAGTATCTCTAAGACTAAACCCGTCATTTCTTCTGAAAGTTTCTTCTGCTCTTTGTTTGCAGCATAGCTCTATAGAGCTACCAGTTTTCTTTGCAAAATTTTCCAATAAGGCAGAATACAGACTTCATCAGTTGGATGTGCATAGACAACTGAGGTTTTACTTGGATAGGACACAGCAGCAGAGGAAATCAGACCAGTTGTCTGTGGCCTTTGCAGATAACAGGATTGGCAAAGCAGTAACTAAGACCACTATTGCAAGGTGGATTAGGGATTGTGTTTCATTTATTTATGCATCAACAGGAAGGGACCTTTCATTTCCAGTTAGAGCGCATTCTACTAGGGCTATGGCTACTTCAGTGGCTTTCCATGCCAGACTTTCGGTGGATGAGATATGTGCAGCGGCCACTTGGGCTTCTCCACATACTTTTATTTCTCATTACAAACTGGATGTGGCCTCTAGAGGTCGGGCGTCCTTTGGTTCCACAGTGCTCAGGAGTGTCTTCCAGTGAGCCTCCCAGGATCTAGGTGTTAGGGACGCTGTCCCATCAGTTATGAATGTAGGTGAGATAGGATCACATTACATCTTTTAGTTATGTACTTACCATAACGATAGATGTATGTGATCCATCTCGCCTACATTCGTACGTACCCGCCCTCCTTCCCCTTATCTGTTGGATCTGGAGGAAACACTATTGTACAGTTGGAGTGGCTCATGTGAGTGTGTTATTGTGGGGCAAACAAGATCTGGGGTTTGGGCGTGGTGCATCCTGGGATAAGGGGGTTGGCCCAGCCAATGAGAGACTTCATGTTAGTGTATCGGCCGAGTCGGAGCCGATTCTCGGTTCCGAGCCCATCAGTTATGAATGTAGGCGAGATGGATCACATACATCTATCGTTATGGTAAGTACATAACTAAAAGTTTCGTTCTACATGGTCACTATAGCTAGGTGGATATTTTCATGCATCCTGCAGGTCTATAAGGACAAAGGCATGTCTCCTCCAGGTCAGGTTAAAGCTCATTCCACTAGGTCCATGGCTACGTCTGCAGCTTTCTGGTCTAGGGTGTCTTTAGATAACATTTGCTCTGCAGCTACTTGGTCTTCATCTCATACGTTTATTTCTCATTACAAATTGGATGTGACTTCTAGAAGGAGAGCATCCTTTGGCTCCACAGTGCTCCAGAATATCCTTCCATGAGGGCCTCCTAGGAGTTTAGTAGCTGAGAACTCTGTCCCACAGGTTGAAGACCAAATGAAGTAAACTACTTCAGATAAAGAAGTTATGTACTCACCATAACATTCCATCTGAGTAGATGTCCTTCAAGGATGCATCTGCAGTCATAACAAATGGGTTGTCCTGTCGTCAGGCAGCCCTTCGGTCGGCCGGATTCCAAAGTCTGGGTCCGGCTTCGGCTGATGTCGCACTTCACCCGATGTCATCTCTTTTCTGGTCTTCGGGTATAAAGGCATCAGCCGACGCCATTTTCCTCGGTCTTTCTTGCCGCGCGGCGCTCGAAGCAGAAGCTGTTCGCAAGTGCCGGACGGTCAGATCCAGAGATTACTACTACCGAATACTACTTCGAAGACTTCTAAAAAGCTAAGTACCCCGTTGGGGACTCTTTCTTGCCTCAGCCGATGTCAGAAAAAGTCAATAACTGTTTAACTTGTGGGAAACAAATACCTCATAAAGATTTCCACTCTTACTGCCTGCCTTGCTTAGGCCCAGACCACGACGTAGCAGCCTGTTCGGCCTGTGCTTCCTTCAACCGACAAACGCTTAGGCGTCGGTCGGAGTTTGCTGAACAGTTTTTCGGCTCAGATTTTGCGTACATTATGCCGTCGGATCCTCCGACTACCCAAATTGTTAAAAAACGCAAAGAAAAAGACCAACACTCGCGGTCCGCGGTTTCGGCCGAAACCACGGTTAAGCAAGCGAGTGTCTCGGTTTCGGCGAAACCGAGAAAACCGGTCAATCTTCAGCGAATCCATGACTACTACTGAGGCTCCTGCTACCTTAGTTGAATCGGCCTCAGAAGTTTTGCCTACTACTGTGGTTCCTAGTGATTTATCAGACACCATTCCTTTGGATGTCTCTACCCCAGCACGTGGTGCTGCTAGGCCTCCTGCAGCCATGTCTATTAAGGCCTTTGCCAGGGATAAAGCAGCCAAAACTGTTAAATCAGTGCCTGTTAAGCCCCCCTCACACAGGCCCACTTCTAGTTCACAAATGCTTACTCTGGCAGAGGATTTAATATCCTTAATTAGGGATCCCAATCTAAGCCAGGCAGGGCCTCTCAGCCCCAGAAAGAGACCTAGAGCAGAGCCCCCCGAGCCAGTGTCCTCTGATGATTCTTCGGATGACTCCGACATTACAGATCAGCCAGAGGCTCCCTTTTCTACTTATGAAGATTCCGATGCTGAAGAATCCATTCCATCTGCCTCTCCACCAGAGGAATTTTCCTTTGGGAAACCTTACATGCCATGAGAGAACAATTCCAATGGCAGGGACAAGATTTCTCAGATTCAAGAAAAAGGCTTAGGACATTTCTGCACTTACCACAACATAGGCCCTTAGCTATACCTCCAGTACTGCCTGTTGTGGATGATGCATTTAATGATGTTTGCACTGCTCCTGATACTTTACCTCCAGCCCCTGCCAAACCTGATAGATTTTACAGGGTGCCAGACACTCATCACCACCTATACAAGGCCCCACTTGCAGATCCTGAGACTATATCCCAGGGGCCTAAGGCAGTAGCCTCGACCTCAGCAAAAACCCTATTCCTTCTGAAAGGGAATCCAGGTCCTTAGAGATGGGGGAAAAAGTTTACACCTCTGCTACTCTCTCAGCTAGAGCTTTAAACTGTCAGTTTCATATGATCCAATACCAAGAGTTTATGCTTGATCAGTTAACTAAGAAGCTGTCCACTGATGACTCCTTAGATAAGAAATATGTTTTAGAAATGGTGAATAACATTCAGCAGGTTAGTAACCATTCTTTAAAATGTGGCTATGATGCACTGGAGGCTTCATTTATATCAGCCATGACTGGCACAGTGATAAGAAGGCATGCATGGTTGAAAGAACAGGTATTGCCGGATCATGTTAAAGCAAAGCTGTTAGATGCTCCTATGGATAAGGCCAGTCTATTTGGTACACCTGCTCAGCAAGTAATGAAGAAAATGGAAGAGAAGGCAAAATCTGTACAAACAGTTAAGGATTTCTTGCAGGTTCAGCCCCAAGGTTTAGCAGGAACTGGCCTGCCAAAAATTGGTCCTTTCCAGACTCCTCAAAATCTCAAAGAGGCAGGAATAGACGCTCTAGAGGCAGAAATCAATCCAGAGGAGGTGCCTACAGAGGACGACAGTGGCAAGGCAATAACCGAGGCACAGACACAACCACTGCCACTGCAACAGGACAATCACAGTGACTTGGCTCTGACACCGCCTACCAGGGAGCAAATAACAGCACCTTTAGGCGGAAAGTTAGCCTTATTTTCAAAAATTGGCACTATATCACAAAAGACAAGTGGATTTTGCAAACCATAGACCAAGGCTACAGGTTCCACTTCCACACCTTACCAGTAAAAGAGGAATGCCAAACCTACCTCCAAATCAAAAACAGAAGCTCTAAAGCAGATAGCAATTAACAAAGATAAGAGCTGTGGAAAGAGTACCAATAACAGAACAGGGCAAAGGATTCTACTCCAGACTCTTCCTAGTACCAAGAAAAGAGAAAAGTTGGAGACCTATTCTCGACCTGTCCGTCTTAAACACATACATCATTGTCCCAAAATTCAAAATGCTGACCCTACAGCAACTTCTTCCCATGCTGGGCAAGGAGTGTTGGCTGGTAACTCTAGATCTCAAGGAGGCATACCTGCATGTCCCCATACGACCAGATTGCAGAAGATACCTCAGATTTCTTGCAGGATCAGAGCATTATCAATTCTCAGCATTGCCCTTTGGCTTATCTACTGCCCAGAGTATTCACAAAATGCCTGGCATCAGTAATCGCTCACTGCAGGCTACAGGGAATCCAAATTTATCCATACCTGGACGACTGCCTGCTACAAGCGGACAACAAAAGCAAGCTGACAACAGATTTACAAAGAGTCATTTGCTTACTACAAGCCCTGGGATACACAGTCAATTTACAAAAGTCAAGACTGATACCATCCCAAACAAGAACATTCTTGGGTGCGGAATTGGACACAGTAAAACAAATGGCATTCCTAACTGCAGAAAAACAAAAACAACTCCCTCTTTACTTCTTGGCATTAACAAAGCAGAACAAACTAACAGCAAGAAAAGTACTGCAGGCCTTGGGCTTCATGGCATCATGCATAATCTTGGTCCCACATGCCAGACTGCATATGAGAAAGCTACAGTGGTACCTAAAGAATTTATGGTCTCAACACAGGCACAGCTTAGAAACCGAAATCCCACTAATACCATGCCTGAAACAGGAGTTCCTATGGTGGGCTCAAGCATGCCAGTCAAACCCAGGCTTGCCCTTCCACAACTTTCAAGCAAGCCAAACCATCACAACGGACGCCTCAGACCTAGGCTGGGGGGGTGCACATGTTGGACAAATGCATACAAGGATTGTGGACTCCAGACCAGCTGCACCTGCACATAAACCAAAAAGAAATGCTGGCAGTAAAACTAGCAATCCAGAAATTCAGACCATTCCTCAAAGAAGGCCATTTAATGATAAGGACAGACAACACCACAGTCATGTGGTACATCAGCAAACAGGGAGGCACTCATTCATACCCCCTATGCAGAATGACTCTGGACCTTTGGAATATGGCTCTGAGCTACAACATTCAGTTACAGGCAATATTTGTGCCGGGAAAAGAAAACACCCTAGCAGACATGTTAAGCAGAACCACCTCGGATGCTCACGAATGGATGCTACACCCGGACATCTTCAAGGCCATCACAAAGAAATGGGGAATGCCACAAACAGACCTATTCGCATCCCCACTCAATCACCAGCTCAAAAAATTCTGCACAAGGACATACCACCCACTTGCATGGAAGGTGGACTCTCTATCCTTCAGTTGGAAAGGCCTGACAGCATATGCATTTCCACCTCTTCCTTTGATGCACAAGGTACTACTGAAAATCAAAGAGGAACGCCCAAGGATAATCCTGATAGCTCAGAATTGGCCAAGACAACACTGGTATCCATTGCTGAGGAGCATGTCTCAGGGGAGAATGTGGTCAATACCCCTGATGCCTTTGATGTTAACTCAGAACAACTACAACATCATGCACCCAAACCTAAAAACCTTGCAACTGACTGCCTGGAACATCACATAGCAGCAACTAACCCAGACCTATCCCAAAGGGTTAAAGACATTATCCTTGAAGCCCGCAGACCTTCAACAAGAAGGAACTATGCAGGAAAATGGAAAAGATTTGTCATTTGGAGTACTGAAAGAGGAAAAGATGTGTCGAACATAGATATTGCTAACATCCTGGAGTACTTGGCAGAGCTTCTACATACAGGCCTGTCCTATTCCTCCATCAAGATATGTGCATCAGCTATTTCAGCAGAATACAGCTTCGATCCACCTGTCTTTTCGCATCCTCTACTCAGGCAGTTCCTCAGAGGGATCAAGAATGTAAAACCTCCTAGGAAACCACCATTACCAGCATGGGACTTGAACTTTGTGCTAGAAAAATTGACACTCCCTCCATTTGAACCAGCAGCAACAGCAGATCTGCAACACCTATCATGGAAAACTGCTTTCCTACTGGCAATTACTTCAGCAAGAAGGGTTTGAACTACAGGCCTTAATGGCAGTACAACCCTTCCTAATCTTCCATCAAGAAAGGGTGTCCATGAGAACTAATCCTACATTTATGCCTAAGGTGGTATCCAGAGTGTCTTTAAACCAGGCAATCCACCTACCTACCTTCTTTCCCAATCCACAGAACAGGGGGGAAAGACTGCTGCATACCTTGGATGTACATAGACAGTTACGCTACTACCTGGACAGAACCAAAGGTGACAGAAAAACTGACCAGCTTTTAGTAGCCTATGCAACAGGAAGGGAAGGAAAAGCAATTTCCAAACAGACAATCTCCAAATGGATAGGAAATTGCATAAGATTCTGTTACTCCTACCACGGAAAACCAATTCCACAGAACATAAGACCTCATTCTACAAGGGCTACAGCCACTACCACAGCTTTCTTACGAGGAGTGGCAACCAAGGACATTATTGAGGCGGCTACTTGGACCTCCGTGCATACATTTGCCAAGCATTATAATTTACCTCTATACTCTAGATCCCGAGCAGGGTTTGCCACTGCTGTACTGCAAGGGATCCTAACTACACCATAATTCTTCTTCCTCCTCCCTAGTTTGGCTATGGTATTCTACCCATTTGTTATGACTGCAGATGCATCCTTGAAGGACATAGTACAGTCTTGTACCTACCATAAATGTAGATGTCTGAACAGGATAGCATCTGCAGTCGGGATTACCCACCCTCCTTCCCCTCTGTGGTACTCCTAGGGTATTTACCCTCCTAATAGCTAGCTGGGGGGGGAGTCTCTTATGGTGTATTTGTTTGTATATATGTACATACATTGTTATTTTTTGTGTTTGCCTTCTACTTTTTTGGAAACATTGGCATTTATCCAAAATTTAGCTTTCCAAGAGGGCAACTGGCATCTGGGGCAAGAAACACTGAGGAAAATGGCGTCGGCTGATGCCTTTATACCCGAAGACCAGCAGAGATGACGTCTGGTGAAGTGCGACATCAGCCGAAGCCGGACCCAGACTTTGGAATCCGACCGACCGAAGGGCTGCCTGACGACAGGACAACCCATTTGTTATGACTGCAGATGCTATCCTGTTCGGACATCTACATTTATGGTAGGTACAAAACTGTACTTTGTACTTCATTTGCCATCCCCCCCTCCCTTCTTCCCCTGACCTTGGCACGTGTTCAGCCTATGGGCTGCAGTATAGGTCACACGCATGTTATCAGGTCGGGTACTAAGTATAGTTCAGCAAACTCGATGTGGGGATGGAAGGCAGTGAAGGTGTATTATGGGTAAGGGGAGTAGTCTGGAGCTCGGAGCTGATGCTAGTAATATTTGCCAGCTCGGATCCGTATTCCCCACAGGTTGAAGACAAATGAAGTACAACTACTCAGATGGAACGTTATGGTGAATACATAACTTCTTTTTTTCCAAAGTATAAAATAGCACAGCAGCAGCAGAATTGTATGCATTTGGGGCCAGCAGCGAGAACTATGCTCATCAGTTATGTCATAGCCATACTTTTTACTTTTAATTGTGAACCTGTATTGGCCATTTCTTCCTCAGACCACTCATTTACCTCTTCAATGTCATTGGTGGAGTCCTTTCAGACCCACAAACTAGGTGTCAGCTAAGTCCTCTTTGGCTGTTTCAGTGTCTGAACTGGCCATGGGAAAGCCATCCTTACCAAGACACTGAGTTTTGTCAAGGGGATACTGGCTGTGACTGGGGGAAGGAGATAATTTGTAGGTACACAGATTCCTTTCCTAGTCTGGCTCAGATACAGTTAAGATAAAACAGAAAGGTAGACCTTGTACACCTGAAGACGGTATATATAGGTAAAGGTGATTTTCTTACCTTAGCAAAGAAATTTGTTAGACAGTCAATCCTGGTAAGCAGTTTTCAGTATCTGTTTAGCAAGTCACTTGAAATATCATTGAGGAAGACTGTCTTCAAACCTCCTTGGGAGGTTATTTCTTTCTCTAATTGCTGCCAAGAATTTATTTCTTTCTCTAATTGCTGCCAGAATTAATGTGGTGTTTTTGGGGGAAACTAATAGTCTCCACTGTATTGACTAGCTTTTATAACATGTTTTAAGTGTTTTGGCTCATTCTGTGCCTTTTCCTTTTTTAGTACTAGCCTTGGTGAAGGCATATTTTATTTCGTATTTGCAGCCTTTATTCCTCACAGAACCATATAGGTTATTCAAAGTTTCTTAAACTAAGAAGCACTTCTCTGTAGATGTTCTTCGTGTTTCACTGTTGCAGTCATTACATTTGGGTAATCCTGCTGGCAGGTTGCCCTCAGCCGGCCTGAATTCCAAAGTCTTGAGCATATAGGGGCTATTCAGTTGGTACCAGAAGAGGAAAAGAGACAAGGTTTTTAGTCCAGACTTTTCCTGGTACCCAGAAACGACAATTCATGGCATTCTATCCTGGACCTGTCTAAACACCTTTTTGGTGTTTCCAAAATTCAAGATGCTGACTCTTCAGCAGTTGCTTCCTATGCTAGGCAAAGATGCCTGGCTGGCAACACTAGATTTAAAGGAAGCATACCTGCACATCGATATCAGGGAATCTTGCAGAAGATACCTACGCTTCAAAGCAGGCTACAAGCACTATTAGTTCTCTGCACTGCCCTTTGGCTTATCTGCTGTGCCCAGGATATTCACAAAGTGCCTAGCTCCAGTCATTGCATTTTGCAGGCAAAGAAATATTCAAATATACCCATACCTGGACGATTGTCTAATTCAAGCAGAAAGCCAGGCCATACTTTTGAATCATCTGGTCTTTGTACAAAGGGTGTTAACTTGTCTGGGGTACACCATAAACAAAAAGAAGACACACCTGGTACCCTGACAACAAATTACATTCCTGGGAGCAAGCTTGAATACAACTTCCCAGATGGCTTTTCCTCACGCCAGATAAATTCATTTGACTACTTACTTCAAACAAGTGGCCACAAAAGCCCTACTATCTTCAAATACTACAAGCCTTGGGGTTCATGGCCTCCTGCATTCTTCTAATTCCATATGCAAGACTGCATATGAGGAAACTACAATGGTATCTATAAAGCCTATGGTGTCAACATTCTCAGGATCTCGAAGCAATGATTCCTGACATACCTTGCCTACGCTTAGAGTTCCTTTGGTGGGCAGAGGCCTGCCACCAAAACAAGGGACTACCGTTCACACTTCCCCCTGCAGCCCAAACCCTCACAGCCTCATCAGACTATGCATGGTGGGCTCACCTGCCAGAGAAGTGCATTCAGGGCAAATGGAACCCAAGTCAAATGCACCTGCATATCAATCAAAAAGAAATGTTAGCTGTACAGAATGCTCTGACAGCCTTCAAGGACCACATTCTTCCAGGACAATTAATGGTAAAGACGGACAACACCACTGTTATGTGGTACATAAACAAGCAGGGGGTACACATTCTTCCCCTTTCTGCAGACTAGCCATGGCATTGTGGAACACAGCCTTAAGCTACCAAGTGCATCTACAAGCTCAATTCCTGCCA
The DNA here is from genome assembly GCF_019279795.1 of Protopterus annectens. NCBI lineage: Eukaryota > Metazoa > Chordata > Ceratodontiformes > Protopteridae > Protopterus > Protopterus annectens. The sequence continues at coordinate 673,252,671 of NC_056729.1, forward strand.
GGAAAACTAAATACACTGGCAGACGGGCTAAGCAGAAACATCATGGACACACACGAGTGGAAACTGGAACCAAGGATTTTCAACATGTTGACAAACAAATGGGGGAGCCCAGATATAGACTTGTTTGCCTCCCCCCAGAACTATCATTTGGACAAATTTTGCACAAGGACTCCCCACAAACAAGCCTGGAAAGTGGATGTTTTGTCCTTCAGCTGGAAAAGTTTATGCCTTTTCTCCTCTGCCTTTGCTCTCCAAAGTACTGCTAAATTTCAAACGAGACAAACCAAGGATGATTTTGATTGCACCAGACTGGCCATGCCAACACTGGTACCCCCTCTTGCACAGTGTGTCACTGTTGGCCCCATGGCACCTGCCTCTGACTCCTACCCTGTTGTCTCAGCAGGAGAACCAGATTCTGCACCGTCAGCTTCAAACACTGAACCTAGCTGCCTGGCTAATTACCTAATCTCTCCTTTACCATCCCTCAGTAAACCAGTGATGGATATCATCTTTGAGGCAAGAAGGCCTAGTACTAGAAAATCTTATGCTGAAAAATGGAAAAGATTCTGTGCCTGGAACCATTCTCAAGGGATGAGCACAGCAGTGCCCAATTTACCTCAGGTTTTACAATACTTAACTGAGATGCTCTCCTCCATCAAAATTCATGCCTCAGCCATTTCAGCTCATTATAACAGATAACCACCCCTCTTCTTTCATCCACTGCTCAAACAGTTCCTCAGAGGAGCCAAAAATTTAAGACCACCCAGGAGAGCCTCAACTCCAGCCTGGGACTTTAACTTTGTATTGGAGAAACTCACTCTTCCTCCTTTCGAGCCAGCTGCTACTGCAGATTTAAAATTCCTTTCTTGCAAAACAGCTTTCCTTGTAGCAATCACTTCAGCAAGAAGGGTATCAGAGTTACAGGCCCTTATGGCAGTGGAGCCATTCATCATCTTTCATGCGGACAGGGTGTCCCTCAGGACCAATCCCTCTTTCATGCCAAAGGTGGTATCCAATGCGGCCCTTAATCAGTCCATTCATCTGCCAACCTTCTTTCCTAATCCACAGAACAAAGGGGAATGGATACTGCATGCCTTGGATGTGCACAGACAACTTAGAAGGCCATCTCAAAGCAAACTGTTTCTAAATGGATAGGCCATTTCATTAATTTCTGCTATAAGCACCATGGAAAACCTTTTCCATAGGGGATCCGACCCCACTCTACCAGGGCTGCATCTACCTCTACAGCTTTTCTCAGAGGCGTCCCTACCAGGGACATCCTAGAAGCTGCTACCTGGAGTTCTGTACATACTTTCACCAAGCATTACCATCTGCCAATTTTCCCTAAATTCAAAGCTGGCTTTGCCACTGCAGTCTTGCAGGGCCTTATTGCTGGTCCTAATATATCTGAACTCTTCCTGCCATCCTTAGCTTTGGGAATCTACCAAAGTGTGATGACTGTAGCAGTGAAACATGAAGAACATAGTACAGTTGTGTACACTTACCATAAATGTAGATGTTCGAGTGTATTCACTGTTGCAGTCCTGTTTACCCTCCCTCCAGCCCCCTTACTACTTTTGGTTATACCTCTACTGTCCTTTACTATGCTTAAAAGCTTTTTGGTGTATTTGCTTTTTTGTTGGAGGTATAACCTTACATATTTATAGATTTAATTGCTTCCCATTAGGGGTGCACCTGACATCTGGGGCAAGAAAAACTGATGTAAAGGCATCGACTGCATGTTTTATACCCCCTGACATCATGGAAGAAGAGACCACGACCAATGCAGGACCCAAGACTTAGTTAATCAGGCCGACTGAGGGCTACTGCAAGCAGATAACCCAAATGTGATGACTGCAACAGTGAATACACTTGAGCATCTACATTTATGGTAACTGTACACAACTGTACTTTCCCACTGTCCTTCAGTATCTATGCGAACTATTAAACTCTGGTTTGGCCTCCTCTTCTATTGAATCCCATTTGTCTGTCATCAGTTCCAGGTTGCCTCTTGACCCTTCTCTCATGTCCAAGATTGAGGTCAGACTTTTATTGAAGGAGATCCTTGTGTCTTAAACGTTTCTCCTCCATGGGATCTCAACTTTGTGCTGGAAGAACCTACATTGCCCCCTTTAGAACACATTATGGTAAAACTTTGACTTCCTGCTGAAAAGCACACTTTATTTGGGCAGTGGCCTCTTCTGGTCCTTTCCTCAAGGATGTTGATGCCAGGTCCATCTTGGAAGCTGCTACCTGGTCCCATGTGCAAACCTACACAGAACAGGGTGGGAAAATGGCATAGAGGTTAAGGTGTTTACCTTATAAACACAAGGTCCAGGGTTTGATTCTCACATGGGGTAACTGGCTAGGCTTAAAATGGGCCACAAGGGCAGTTAGCCTAGTACTAATCTATGAATCTAAACACTACAAGATTAATACTTTCTCCAGGTCCAGGGCTGCCTTTACTAGGTCTGTCCTTTCTGGGCTTCTGGACAGCTCCTCTTTCCATTAGCCACCCCCCCCTTCCCTACCTCCAACTCTTGAAATCACCCATATCTTAAGAATCCTGAAGCAGTGATTTCAATCAGGACATGCTACAGTTGTGTAAGAACTTAACCATAATAGTAAATGTCCTACTGATCACTGTTGCAGTATTCCTTCTTTCCTTCCTTCCCCTGTTCTCTTCCTTGGCTCCAATATTTTCTTTCCTTCACCTGTGAACTATCACCTCTTTCCTGTTTGGGGGAGTTTACTTACCTGATCAGGTCTGCCCCTCCTAACTGACTACTTCATCTCTGTCTTCAGGCTGCTGGCTTAGAGGTAATCTGAACTCCTGCGTATGTCCGCTTATATATCCCGATGCATACGAGCTGAGGTCACACGTAAGACATAAACCCTTGGGAAAGTAAAGCTTTGGTACATCATCCTGACATCAGCGGATGAAACCCCATATGTTAAGAATGCCGCAACAATGATCACTAGGACATCTACTATTATGGTAAGTTCTTACACAATTGTACTTTCTTCAGAGTGTTCTTTTACGGTGGAGGTGTCCCTAAAGAAAAGGAAACATACAGATGAAGGAATTATTTCAAGCCTTTCAGTATTCACATTGTGAGTCTTCCCTTAAAGGAAAATATTATCTTGGGTTCATAGGTGTACACTAGGCAAACAACAACTGAGACCTTTTTAAGCTTAGACATGAATCCCAAGTTTCTGATGAGTTTAAGGACCGTAAGATTATTCTAAGGGGTATATGTGGGAAGAGCTTAGTCAAGCATATACACACACTGCCTCTGTCCATAGCTTCATAGAAGGTTACTAGGTTAGTGGCCCTAGAGCCTTTACAAGCCTAACCTGGTTAATCCCAAGTATCCCCATTTGTTCTTTTTGGGTAGTTTGAAGAACAAATCTATAAACAGAGTGGGTCTGTGATCAACACTGGGTACCCCTGTCCATGAGGGACATGGGTGCCACCCCAGGGGTGAATTTGTGGTCTCCTATCCAGTTACCTAGGTTGTGTTTGAATAGGGTCAGTGGGGAGCTCTGGTTTACATGAATAGAAAGTCTATTCCAGAGAAGAGGCAAGTCTCTGGGAGACATACCTGTCTCCCCAGTATGTTGTGTTAATGTCACAGCCTAGGTTGAGATCCCTAGAGTCAGTGATTCTTGTGCTTTGACTTGCGGATGTGCAGCATTTCCATTAGGGCAGGGTCGGAGATTGTCCTGTATGCCAGGCACAAGTCTCCTCTCAGCAGCCTATAGGATAGTTTGCATCTATACAGTGCACTGCTAAACCCTGTTACATTGTACGCAGCAGTAAGCAAATGCGAGGCTTATATACAGGCGAATTTAAACAGTTTGTAACACAGCTACCAAGGGGAAAGCCTTAAACTGAGCCTTTCTTCAGCATTCCCCAACTCAAATGGGTTCTGAGCTACACACTTCTGCCACAAGGGTGTATGGAGGCCCTCTTAATGTAAGATGGCTGGTTTAGAGCACAGGGATACCACTCTAGATTCAACAGGTCTGAATCTAGCCTATGCTTTGTAAGGCAAGGAAAAATAATTTCTATATAAAGGAGTAGGGGAGAGTCACTTAAAGGTCAAAGTGAGTGTGTTTAGTAGTATACTATTTAGATGACCTACAGTGGTACCACCCTCTGAACAAGCTAGTAGCTGTTCTAGCAGCTGTGAACATTGGGAGACTATGGAGGACATTTCCTATAATGAATTTAAAACTACAGAGGTTTGTTTACATGTAAGCACGGGAAGCCATTTGTGCAAGTGCAAGGCTTTTATACTGGCAGGACATTGAGGACACTGAAATTCACCCCTGCTCTGGCTCCTGATTCACCATCCACTGGTCCAAATTGTGCAGGAAATTGGGTTAGTGAAAAACTCTGCTCTCCATGAATGGGAAGCCAGTTCTGAAGAAGGGGTTCTGTGATGCACATACTGGTCCTTCCAATGTGTCCTGTTTTGTTATAAGCCAGGTTTAACTCCTTAGATCAGTATTTCTAATGCAGTTTGTTTTTCATATATGCAGAAGGTCCATCAGAGCGAGATCCAAGAATGCCTTGCATGCCAGGCATAGATTGCCCATCAACAGTCTGTAGGAGACTGAGTAGAGGGTTAGGGCTTTAAGATGATCTGCTTAGGATGTGTTTATGCCTTGTATCCTTTTTTGTGAGGAACCTGTTAATGTTCCAGTTGTATGTACCTTGTCATGTGCATACTGAAAGGGGTATTGTACTCTGTGATTGGTCTGAGGGCTGAATGCAGTGGAACAATGACTTAATTGGACCTAGATGCCATACCATTGCTTACAAGTTGCTCAACATAGAATGACTTCCTTGCTACCATAGACTCATTATGGTTGAAGGCCCAGTCACTGTGACATGTGCCCCCAAATCCCCGACTACTAGATCTACTCTTATTGCTGTGTTATCAATGATATAGTTTCCAGGGGATGACGGACTTCCCCAAGGATGCCGTTATGCATTTCTTCACGTTGTTTCATACCATGACTTTGAAAAACACTTATTTGAATCCGCCCTTGGAGGAGGTTTGTATCTTGGGGGATTTTATGACTGCACTTAGTTTGCAGTCTTCAACAAACCTTGGTCAGCCAGAGCCATTGACATTGGAAATAGTCATTGAAGTAGATGCCAAAAAGGATTGAACCCAACACAAAGCCTTGAGGAAGTCCACCAGTAACAGACCTCTTTGTGGATGTGGACTCTACAATCCTAAATTCTTGGGTCCATTCTGAGAACCTTCCAGCTATGTATCAGGTGACATTAAGATTTGCACCCAATTCCATGAGTTTGTCTTCAATGTCCAAGTGGGAAATTGTATCAGATGCCTTGGCCAGGTTAAGGTAGGTAGTATGCACCATTTTGCCTTCATCCATTTCCTTGGTGACCTTCTCAAAGAAGGCCACCAGGTTAAACAGGCATGATCTCCAGTGTCTGAAGAACTTCCTGAGTGATTGCTAATAATTTTCATAATAATTCTTTCCCTGGCTTTGTATACGAGACTAGTTGGGCTTATGGGTGTGTAGTTTCCAGAGTCTTTAGATGGCTCACCCTTCTACTGGATTTCTCTCTTGTGTGGCATGAAGCTTGTCTGGACACTGTGGTTGAATAAGTGTTTCTATTGGTCCTGACAGGTCATGCTTCATGCTGTTTAGGAGGCATTCTTGGATATTCTTTAGGCCCCTTGATGCGCTTATTCTTGGCTTTGGAATGTGCGTCTGATCCTGCTCTCCAGTGATAGCTGACGGGTTATGTTCAATGTTATTTTCGAAAGGGTGGCTGGGGGAGAGAGAGGGATGAAAATTTGAACTGAATTTGTCAGCCAGTAAATTTGCTATATCTTTTGGCACAGTGTGGGTGTGGCCCCTTTTACAGTTCTGCACATCGTTGTGTACTGCCTTTGAGGTTGCCGACATAGCTGGAAAAAGCCTTATGGATGGCCTTGGAGGCTATTTTTACCTCAAATTTAGCTTTGATATATTTTTTGACCTCAAAGTTTCTTGTTTAGATTGAGAGATTTTGTATCCTGCTGGGTATTGCACTTCATATTTTTGCCATGACTTTCTTCCTTTTTGTTGCGCAAGCTGTTCTATATTGGGATTCCACCAAGGTCGTTTGTGTTTTGTTTCTTGTGTTTGTTACTGGTAGGCACAGCTGTCTCTGCATCTGTTGATACGATTGTACAGGGTCATGTCAAGAGTAATAGTTTTCAGAGACTGTTGCTGGAATGAAGGAGTTATTTCATTGGAAACAAAAAGAAATACCATAATTCCAACAAACATGATTTTGTAAACCTACAGATGTTAAGTTGTCTATCTCGCCTTCATTCTTGCTGGATGGGTTCGGAGCCGATCCTCGGCTCCGACTCGGCCAATACTAAAGCTCGAGAGCCAATTCCAACGGCTCGAGGCTCCCCCATATCCCACAATGTTAGGCGGTAACTCCTCAGATCTCGTTTGCTGCTTAGCTGACGAGGTGCTTTTCCAACCGGCTCTGCAGGTTAGTTAAATTTATAAAAGTTTTACTAAACTTAGACCCCCCTTTAAGTTAGTTTTTCTGTAGTATTTAGTTAATTACTTAGTCTTTTAGCACTCCCTTACAAATTCCTTCCCTTTTTTAAAAAATTTTCCAAGGGTTCTTCCCTTAGGCCCCTTCCGACCCCTCTTAGTAGTTGGAGTGAGTGTGTTTTTTCTGTTAAATTTATTTACTTTAATTTAAATTTTAGTGTAATCTGTGTGTTTGTGTGAGTGACTGCACTACTTTTGTGTCTTTAGATATGTCTAAAGAATCGAAGGTCTCAGGCTTTAAGAAGTGTGACTCGTGCTGTCAGAATATGTCTCTGACAGACGGTCACACTTCTTGTGTGTATTGCCTGTGACCTTTACACCTGCAGGACTCTTGTGCTGTCTGTCACGGTTTCAGCCCTAGAGTCCTGCAGGAACGTAAAAATAAATTAATCTTAAGAGGCTTATTGAAGCCTGAGGGTCCCCCGACACAGTCTGTCGGGGATACCTAAGTCCTCCAGGCAGTCGGATCCAGTGTCCGAGCCGTCCTCCGGAGGTTCAAAGACCGTTCATACGGTTCAAACATCGGCTCTGGCCGGAGCCGATGATTCTAGACCTGCCACACACACTGTGTCCTCGGCTCCGGCGGGAGCCAAGACAGATAAGTCGAAGTCGGTTCCAATACTCTTGTCGGAACCGACTACTAGAAAGAGGTCCAGGTCTCCTTCTATTGGCTCCAGTCTCACCGCTCTTGTCTGAATGGAGCCATAGGTCACACTCCACTAGGTCCTCCAGACTTTCTGACCATGATTTGCAGAGGGTGGTGAGTAGACTTAAGTCCGAGGCACTGGCCCAGATGTTACACAGCCCGACTCAACAGTCGATGGCTACCCCTGTTCCATTAGACATTCCTCCTCCGACTCTATTGAGTTCGGAGCCGGTGCTGCTCGGAGCCGAGACTGTGGGAGCGTCGGAACCGATACCTTTCCTTTCAGCGCCGTCGTCTGCTCCGATTTCCTCCTTGGAGGGATCTCGGCGCTGGACTTCCCTCGTTGGCTCCGAGGGGGCGAGTGGCATCGGACCCTTGTCCGACCCCGCTCTCCCTCTCGGTGCTTCGGCGCTGGTTAGTTCGGCTCCGACATCGGCTTCGGAGCCATCCTTGTCGGTGCCGGGGGAGGTTTTCGGCTCTTCGGAGCGGAGACCTCTGGCCCTGCCTGATAGGGGTGCCTTTGAGGTCATGCGGAGCGTGTTAGAACCTGGTTCTACTCCACAGTCGGCTCCATCAGCTCCTCCCTCAACAGTGCCTGCGGTGATTTCTTCTCACCCCCTTGCTTCGGACCGTAGAGAATCTGCGCCTCAGGTATCCCCAGTGGGAATTTCCTCCTCTTCCAAGGCCTCTCCTGATCTTGCAGGAGAACCCCCTAGGAAGAGACAGTGCAAGAGGAAGCACATTGACTCCCCTGAGTCTGTCACCTCTGACACTGATTTGGAAGATTCTGAGGGTTCCCCTCATTCCCCCTCTGAAGATGTCTCCTTTGCAGACATGCTAGAAATCCTGAAACAGAGGGGGAATTGGCCAGCCCTTAACCCTTCAGAGGACGAATCAGTGTACCTTGAGGCATTTGGTTCTCGACCTTCCACTTCCTGGGTGTCCCCTCCCTTTGACCCACTTATGGAAGTGGTGGCAAGGAAGGCTTGGGCGGCTCCTGACTCGGTGGAACCCACCCCTAGGAGGCCAGCCAAATTTTTCACTGCCCCCAAAGACAAGGAGTTTTTGTCCAAACGTGTCTCTGTGGATGCCATGGTGGTGGCTGCAGCCACCAAGATGGAACTAGCGGATCCTTCGGTACCTGTTCATCCTCCTAATAAGGAATCTAGGACCATGGACAGGTACGGTAAGCAGATGTTTTCATCAGCGACCTTTTCTATGCATTCGCTGAATTACCGGTGTCATTTCACTCGTCTCCAGAGGGACTTGCTCAAGGGTATGAGTGAAGTGTTGAAGGACCCATCAGCTGTGGGTTTTCAGGATAGGATGAACTCCCAGCTGGCTACCCTTAATTCAGTAGTTAACTCCTCCATGCACCTGATTTCGTATGCGGCTGATGGAGCGAGCAGAGCCGCAGGTACAGGGGTGGCCTTAAGCCGCCATGCCTGGATGCGGCTATGTAGCTTTGCGGACCCTTTCAAGGCGTCCTTCACTAACTCCCCTTTTGACGGATCATCTCTCTTTGGTCCACAGGTGAAGGACACTCTGACAAGGTGCGAGGTAGAAGGTAAGACTCTTTCTGCCGTCGGAGTCCGTTTTTCTACCCCTTCTAGACCCTACCCCAAGGGTCAGAAGGGGGGGAGATGTGGTTCCACAAACAACCACAGAGTGTCTTACCGGACGCACAGAGTAGTTTCCCCTCTAGAGGCAGAGGGGGGAACAATAATAATAGACGCCGTCCTAGAGGCAGAGGGGGCCCGCAGAATCAGGGTAGTCGAGAAACCTTCTCTGACAAACCCTTTCAGCACCCCTGAGGGGCTGCCCGACTGTCCACCTTCGGAGGCAGTCGGGGGAAGATTATCTCTGTACCCAAAAGCCTGGCTTTCCCTTACTCAAGACAAGTGGGTACAGTCTATCCTATCCGAAGGCTACAGAATTCTATTCATTCGCATCCCAAAACAATCCGGAAAATCCCTTCCAGACGTTCCACCCAGTCAAAGGGAGCAAGCAGCACTAGAAATTTCAAAGCTGCTAGCAAAAAGAGCCATTCAACCAGTTCCAGCAGACCAACAAGGATCCGGAATCTACTCCAAATTCTTTTTGGTTCCAAAGAAGACAGGGGACTGGAGACCCATTTTGGATCTCAGCAACTTGAACAAGTTTGTCAAGAAAACAAAATTTTGGATGGTCACGCTGCAGTCCATCCTGCCCTTTCTGGGTCAGGACAACTGGATGTGCTCCATAGATCTCCAGGATGCGTACTATCACATCAAGATGAACAGACGATCCAGGAGATTTCTCCGCTTCAGGCTAGGGACCAGTCATTTTCAGTTCAGGGCCCTGCCCTTTGGTCTCACTACAGTCCCCCGAGTGTTCACCATATGCATGGCAGTGGTCGCTGCTCATTTGAGGGGCCAGGGATTCCAGGTGTTTCCGTACTTAGACGACTGGCTCCTGACTGCCACCACCAGGCATCTACTTCTCTTAGCCAGAGACTACACTTTACGAACCTATCAGACTCTAGGCATCTCTGTAAATTACGAAAAGTCTGTCTTGTCGCCTTGTCAGTCTATTACCTTTATAGGCGCAAGATTAGACACAGTCAGTCGATCAGCCAGACTCACGGAACAAAGAGTAGCAGACATTCACATGCAGGTTTCTCTTCTATTACGACACAACAAGGTCAAGGTCAGACTGGTGTTGAAAGTCCTAGGGATTATGGCGGCGGCTATTCCTCTCCTCCCCTTAGCCCGCTTTCACATGAGGATTCTCCGTGGTCTTCAACTTCTGCCAATGTCCCACACTATCAACATAACTCAGTCATGCAGGAATCATCTTTTCTGATGGGTCACATCTCCCCAACTTCTTCTAGGGAGACCCTTCATTCCCCCACCCCCGGCTGCAACTCTGACAACGGACGCCTCCCTGATCGGGTGGGGGGGGCATTACCAGGGCAGTACAGTCCAGGGCACGTGGCAACCGATAGAGTGCCACTTGCACATAAATGTTCTAGAGATGAGAGCAGTGCTTTTAGCGTTGCAAGCCCTTCAGGACACTCTTCCCAAGGGAACTATAGCAATTCAGACGGACAATATGTCTGTAGTGTGGTACATCAACAAGCAAGGTGGGACCAAATCTTACCCCTTATGTCGAGAAGCACTCAGACTGTGGCAATGGACGATCTCTTCTCAGCGCTTCCTGATAGCAACGCACATTCCCGGCAAGTCCAATGTGATAGCAGACAGATTGAGCAGAGCAATCCTCATGCCTCACGAGTGGTCTCTGAAGAAATCAGTGTTGGAAGAAGTTTTTCGAACTTGGGGCCAACCTTGCTGCGATCTTTTTGCCATTCCCCAAAACAGCAAGTGTCCCGATTTCTTCACCCTCTTTCCCCTACCAGGTCATCCCATCAGAGACGCTCTAGCTCACGATTGGCCTCCGGGGCTCCTGTATGCCTTTCCCCCCTTCCCACTGATACCTCAGCTGATTCGGAAAGCCATCGCTCTGAAGGCCTTAATGATCCTCATTGCCCCTTATTGGCCTCGACAAGTTTGGTTTCCCTTTCTTCTCTGAACCTCACAGCGTGGTTCCTCCAATTCCAACCTTAGCCAGGATTCCCTTAATATCTCACTCAGTTAGAGATATTTTGATAGCTTCTTATAAGTCTTCTAGCCGGAAGATTTATAGCAGCAAATGGAAACGTTTATCTTTATGGGTAGTGTCCAGGGAAATAGACCCCTTTACTGCACCTATTCAGTCCATTCTGGATTTCCTAGCTGAGCTTTTCCAAGCAGGCTCTTCTACTATCAGGGTTCAATTGGCGGCTATATCTAATTTTCATGTGGGAGTGTCAGGAGTCTACTATTATGTCCCACAAACTCTGTAAAGCCTTTTTGAAAGGAGTCTTTCTTCTTAAGCCCCCCTATCAAGGATCCACCTCCTCCATGGGATCTGAACTTGGTTCCAGCATCATTGATTCTACCCCCCTTTGAACCTGCGGCTTCATGTTCTTTGAAGTTGTTGTCTTGGAAAATGCTTTTTCTAATAGCCATCACTTCGGCTAGAAGGGTTTCTGAACTCCATGCTCATGCTGTCGCCCCCCGTATCTAATTTTTCACAAAGATAGAGTATCCTTGCGTACCAATCCATCCTTTTTGCCCAAAGTGTCCTCTCAAGCAAATCTGAATCAAACTATTGATCTCCCAGTTTTTTTCCCCAATTATGGCAACAGGTCAGAACAGAAATTGCACTGTTTAGATGTTCATCGCCAACTTAGGTATTATTTAGACAGGACTAAACAGTTTAGAAAAACAGACCAACTGTTTATTTCATATGCAGAAGGCAAGATGGGCCTTCCAGTCTCTAAAGTGTCACTTTCTAGATGGCTTACTTCTACGATTACCTTTATTTATGAGATCAGACACCAACAATTGCCCTCGAAGCCTAGAGCTCACTCTACTAGGTCCTTAGCCACATCCATAGCCTTTCAGGATAGACTTCCTATTGATTCTATTTGCTCAGCAGCTACCTGGGCTTCACCTCATACCTTCATTTCTCATTACAAGTTGGACATAGCCTCCAGAGACCGTGCCAGCTTTGGTTCCACTGTTCTCAAGAGTCTGTTCCGATAGGCCACCGGGGACAAGGTGCTAGGGACGAGGTCCCATCCAGCAAGAATGAAGGCGAGATAGACAACTTAACATTAAGAAGTTATGTACCTACCATAACGTTCCATGTTAGTTGTCTTCTTCTCGCCTTCTTTCTTGCGTCCCACCCTCCTTCCCCCTAGCCTGGACAGACCTAGAGGAGATTGTTTTGTGACCTTCTAATCCTTTCCTCCCATGCTTTACCACCTCTATATTTCCTCTGTTAGGTTTAAGTCACCTCACAGTCAGCACTATAGAGGTGGGTTATCCTTCTCCATGTTATGGAGTTTTTTCTTGCTTGGCCTAGCTTTCAAACGAGATCTGAGGAGTTACCACCTAGCATTGTGGGATATGGGGGAGCCTCGAGCCGGTGGAATTAGCTCTTGAGCTTTAGTATTGGCCGAGTCGGAGCCGAGGATCGGCTCCGAACCCATCCAGCAAGAAAGAAGGCGAGAAGAAGACAACTAACATGGAACGTTATGGTAGGTACATAACTTCTTATTTTTCTTCCTGTTTCTGCCAATATTAGAAGATGTTTTCAATACAGCTGGCAGTTTGTCTGACAGTCAGCTGCCCACTCCCAGAAAATCTGATAAATTATGTTAAGTTTTTCAGACCCACAGATTTCTTTCTTCAAACCCTAGATCAAACCCTGCAGTGATTTCTCTGCCTTCCCTTCTTCGGAGACTGATATGTCTGAATTCTTTAACATCTTCTGCATCTCAGGTAATCAAATTACGCTCTCAAATGTTCTTATGACATTGCTGATGTTTGTAGAGCAGCTGCCAGTGCATCGGTGAGAAGATCTTCCTGTCTGTGTTCCTAGAATTTACAAGAGGATGAAAAAGCTGAGGTCTTGAATGCTCCTTTAAATAAAGATGAATTATTTGTCCTGCCCTCGGAGGTTTTTTAAAGATTTGATGAAGGAGAAATTCAGGTGGTTTCCTATATTTTAGCCCTTCATAGCAAAGCATAATATAAGCATTCCTTTCATTTCAGGCTCCTTTTACAGGAAAGAGAATAAACAGTTTCGGCAAAGCACAGGCAAACAAAATTTCAGAAAACAATGGCAAGGAAGTTTAAAAACGAAGAGGGAGTCCACCCAAAACCAAGGACAATCTCAGACTTACTACCCCGGCATGGTTTAAACATTCCTAAATCCGACATTTCAGTAAAACTGTAGCAAAGTGTATATCTTCCCCTTCCCCCTGTGGCATCAGATAACTTCAGACACTTGGGTTCTAAGAATTATTCATAAAGTCTACATTTGGTAGTGGGAGTCCCCTCCCCTTTTTCAAATGATTCCTTTACATCCATCCAGCAAACTGCCCTATTTTCTCCTATCGTAGATTAAATGTTGTCTTGGGAGTTAGCGAACCTTTTCCCCAGATCAAACAGGGAAAGGATTTCATTCAGTAAGCTTTCTAGTACCAAAGAGAGAGAAGAAATCTGCAGGCCTGTCATATTCCTTTCTTTTCTAAACCTTCATATCAAAATCCCAAAACTCAGAATGTTGTCACTACAAATTGTTTTCATTCCATCTTTTTTTTCTGGTAACTCTGGATTTAAGATGATTATCATATTCCAGATATTCATGATTCTCACTGCTGAAGTATCCTTTTGGCTATGTGGGTTATGTCCTAGTAGGATACAGCAACCAGCCAGCTTCACAAAGCTCTGACTCCCAACCACAGTAACACTGTGCTGATTGTCTAGCCTCTTAGAGGGAGATAAGTAATCTGAGTGTAAAAATTTTCTTCAGGACTTTCTTGCCTGTAAAGAGATAAACAGCTTATTCAACCTGAATTTCTAAAGATGATAATAGTAACTAAAGCTTTATATCCCAACTATTAACTATATACAGAAGAAGGGGGAGACAGTTGCATGTGGCTACTGCAGCAGTGAGGAATTTGAACATTTACTGTTAGGGTATGTTCTCACTGCTGCAGAATTGTACAGTGGACCATTAGAATACAATGTAGATGGTTGTTGGACTCCCTGAACTTTACAGTAAAAGTGACCCAGAAGTGCAAAGATTACATCAGGTGGTGCCTCCACCAGTTTAGACCTTTTTGAGTCAGACTATTCCAAGTCTGTTTTCCATCGGTGGCTATTACCTCAGGTGGGGTCATGGTTGCAGTCAGAGGCCTCATTGTATGTAAATGTTCTGGCAGTGAGGGCAGTCATAATCTTAACAAGCAGTTCAGGACTTCTTCCCCCAGGGTGCTGTCATCCATACCACCTGTATTGCATTATTACAGTACCTCAACAAGCAGGGGGAATTGCAATCACTTGCCATTATGTTACCAGCCATATCCCAGGACAGGTCAGCTGTCTAGTGGACAGGCTCAGTTGCTGTTTACTTATGTCTCAGCTGTAACGCTGAACCTGTTTCAGTGATAGGGAAGCCTTGACGTGATCTCTCTACATCCCAGCAAATTCAAAATGCAGCAACTTTTCCCTTATTCCTCCCTAAAGATTATGTCTTAAGGCTACAATTGTCCCGATGTGCCTTCCTGGTCTACTTTACACATTTCCCCCAAGTTCCTGATTTGTGGAGAGTCCATCTTACTGTCCTGCTCTATGCTGATGTGATTCTATTTTGGTCCAACCATTTTGTCTCTTCTCTTGAGCTTTAACTTCATGCAGATTTTCATGCCGTTATTCAGAGGGTCAGTGATAAACAGACAATTACTACTAAAGTCCTGTGAAACAAAAAAACATGCTTTTTGGCACTAGGCAAATGCTCACTTCTGTCAGCAAGACTCCAAAATCCTTGATTATCTTAATAATACTATTGAAAATATCCCATCAAATACCTAGGGGTGTGGTTGGACCCCTTCCTAAATTTCCAATACCACCTGGTCTACACATACAAAATCAAATCTGAAGTAGTCTGTTTTCATTCATTCCTTAGTAGTTTGGTTAGGATCCGACTCTGCTTTCATTTGCAGCCCGTGCCCACTAGAAAACTTTCAAGCTCTTCCCTTACCCATAATGCTCTACCCCTAACATACATCCGATCTCTTTTGCTGCTTTCATGTTCAGACATGGTCGCTGTGAGTTCTCAAGCTTAGTGTTCAAAGACAGAGACAACTTCTTATATAATTATCTTATTACCTTTTCTTATAGCTTTATTTTCTCCCTACCTACACATTAGTGCAATTCTTTCTCTTCTATCCCCTTTTACAGGAATAGTGTGTTTTTCAATACCATTGTTTGCATCTCCTTCCCTTTTTCTATCTATTAAGAAAAAAAGTTTTGTTTTTCTCTCTCATCTGTTAAAATGGCTAAAAAATCATACGGTTTTAAAAAGTCCCAGAAATGCAATCATAAGTTGCCTCTTTCTGATGCATACACTTTGTGCGTTTATTGTCTAGGACCCAAGCACCTTCAGAAAAATTGTGACATCTGTAAATCTTTTAATCCTCGGGCCATTGTAGACAATAAGAACTAGCTTAATTTAAAAGGCTTGCTCCCTTCTACATTTTCAGAGGTTTTATCTGGAGTTCAACCCCTCAAGCCTAAGACAAAGGAACACTATCTAGCAAGCCTTAGGATCTGTCAGGCTCCTCCACCCTTCCTCAAATCCAGTGGTGGAGCCTCAAGAAAAAAACAAAATGTTGGATCTGAAGACTGCTCTTTCACCGAAGCTGGGATCAGATAGCAAAGCGGCTTCCTTGCATCCTGTATTATCTGATCTGAAGGCTTTACCTTGGACCAGATATTCACCTTCCATAGATCCAGTTGCCTCTTGGGTCCCTTCACCATATTTAGAGTCTCGCCGGCATTCCAGTTCCCCCTCTGTGGTCACATCTCATTCCTCCATAAGTCTGGCTGAAGTCGATGTGGATAGAATGGTAGAGTTTCTCTCTGTGCAGATTCAGGTGGGAGTTTTTCCGGATCTTACTCATTCGGGTCAGGAAGCCTCCACAAGCACTACACCACTGATCTTGGCTCCTTTTCCAATCTGACTCAGGGTTTTGGAGCCCTTGGATCCAAGTTTTCCAGGACCATGTGGGTCAGATCTGAAGATCATAGTATCTTCAGCTCTGAGGCCTTCTTTGAATGCACCAGCTCAGTGTGTGTCAGAGCTGAATGAGAATCAGAGCTAAAGCATCCCTGTCGGATCTGAGGCGTTGGGAGTCCACTCTGAAGTTCTCAGAACCATCTCTGCCCCTCGGAGCTTCAGCATTGGATAGCATGGCTCTGATCTCTGCCTCAGATGGACTGCCTTCAAGGCAGGAGGAGCCGATGGGGTGGAAGTGTAAGTTCTCGGCTTCATTAACTTCCTTCTCCCTGGAACATTCTGCTTTTGAGGTAGTGTAGAGAGTGTTTTCTGCTTCTGCAGTAAGAACAGTTCCTCCCTCATTGAATCTCTTCTGGATCCTGTACATCTCTATGCCTTGAGCCTTATAACTCTGCTCCACAGGAACAGCCAGCCCAAAGTGTCCAGGCTACCCAGCAGGGTATTTCCATTTCTTCCAATACTTCTCAGAAACACTGCACCAAAGAAGTTCCTAGGAGGAGGAACATGGACTCCCCCTTCAGGAACTGGTCACTGAAGATACCAATTTTGATAAGGGGGAAGGGTCCCCAAGATCACAACCTGATGATGTTTCATTTGGAGACATCCTAGAGATCCTTAAGCAGAGAGATGGTTGGTCTACAGATAACCCTTCCCAAGAGGAATAGGTATTCCTGGAAGCCTCTGGGTCTGGCCAATCTACCTCCTGGGTAACTCCGCCTACCGTCAAGCTCATTGACTTGATCTCTAGGTAGTCATGGAAGGAACCAGATATTGTTGAGCAGATTCACAAATGACCAGACAGGATTTTGACACCACCTAAAGGAAAGGAATTTTGGTGCATGGGAGTACTGGTAGATGTCATGGTTGTGGTGGTGGCCACCAAGAAAGAAATTGTGCAACAAATTTCCTTTGTCTATCCACTTGTTGCAGTATTCATAACAGTAGGGAGTTGTTGCCAGCAGTGCAACCTTCCAGCTAGTATACCAAAGTCTTTATTTCTGGAGGGTACGTGTGACGTCCTTTGTCAGGGCCATAAACTGACATAGGGTATAAAGATGACGTCTGCACGCACCTTCCTCAGAATTTTCCTGCTGCAGTGAACACCAGACTCCTGTTTGCCAGTTCCAAAAGCAGATCGCATTTCAGACAACCGTTAAAATTTCCTGATCAAACAACCGTTTTATCCTACCGATACAGATAAGTGCCCTGTTGGGTTTTTTCATTGCCTTTGATTATTGATATGTCAGCTAGAAAGGGGAAGTAAGCTTGTGGGAGACAAATTCCTCACAAGGACGCACGCGAGAAGTGCATTTTTTGCTTAGGTGAGGCCCGCAATCACACGTCCTTCCCCATTTGCAAATCTTTCGTTCCGAAAACCCTTTGCAGCAGTCTTGCTGCACTAAAATTGTATTTAGAAAATCTGAGACTCCTCCTCCTTGTGATTGGTATGGAAGGGGGAGTAGGCCCATCTGAAGAGCCGCTGAGGAAGAAGGCCAAAACATTAGGCCAGAATCTCTTGCTGCACCTCAGGTGTCTGAAAAGGTTCTTCAGGCTGATGAAAGCCTGGCATCTTCTCAGACATCTGTTTCCAAGGCAGGCCTGGGAACCACTGCAGAAGCTGGGGTGGCAGAAACGTTTAGTACGTCCACTGAGGCTACTCAGCCATCAAATCCAGATGGCGGAGGGGAACCACGACTCAGTATATCGGAGGCCCTAGCTCTTTCTCTCACCCAAACAGACATCCGCTCCGATTCTCTCTCCCCCAACTACTCCTTTAAAGAAAAAACAAAAAGTTAAACACACTAAAACCAAACCAGTTCCTGGATGGGAAGTTTTTTCTCTGTGTCTTTTTAAGGCTTTTCAGGTCCTACAAACACAACAGCCCCCCCCTCCCCCCCAACTACTCAATCTACTTTACAGGTTTCAGAGGAAGAGTACTCCTCTTCAGAGGAATCCTTTTCATAAGAATCCCAAATAGAGTCCCCAAAAGATTTCATCACCCCAGTGGAGGAAGTCTCCATTACTCCTGAATCTCCAGGAGGAGAAATTACCTTTGGAGACACGATCTCCCTCACGAGGTAGTATTTCAAATGACAAGCATCTGAAATTTCTGATACCAGGAAAAGATACTTAAACCTTTTGCAAATGGAGCAACCCTCTCCTTCAGCAGTGACTCCCTTGCTACCTGCCTTTCAGGATGCCTTCCTGGCTTCATCACAGTCCCCTGGCTCTCAACCACCAGCTGCTAAACGTCCAGGCCGTTTTTACAAGGTCCCTCAGGATGCCCAATACCTCTTTAGGAACCCTCCAGGAGACTCAGCAGTTATTGTTGTCTCTGCTGATTAGTCATCAAGGCAATTACCTTTGCCTGCTCTTTATCCCACAGACAAAGACAGCAAATTCATGGACAGACTAGGGAAGAAAGTCTATACCTCCTCTACACTGGCTATTAGAGCTCTCAACTACCAAACACATATGGCTAAATACATCTTAGATACAATTTCCAAGGCCTCTACATTACTATCTGAGGCACCAAACTCTCCCTAACACCCTTCTTTCCACTGCATTCCAAGTAACTAGGTACTCAAAGTGCAGATGTTCTTCGTTTTTCACTGTTGCAGTCATTACATTTGGGTTATCTGCCTGCAGGTAGCCCTCATCCGGTTTGAATATCAAAGTCTTGGATTCCTGCATCTGATGTTGTCTCTTCTTCCATGATGTCAGGTAGTCAGGGGTATAAAACATGCAGCCGACACCTTTACATCAGTCTTTCTTGCCGCGTGGTGCCCAAAGCAGAAGCAGATCGCAAGTGCCGGTCGGCCAACTCCTGAAATTTTCGTTTTCGAGTTTAAGAACTGAAGTCTTCAAAAAAGCTAAGTACCCCGATGGAGATCCTTTTTCTTTCTCTTAACCGATGTCAGCAAAAGTTAATTGTATTACCTGTGGAAAGCAAATACCTCAAAGATTTTCATTCGTACAGAATTCCTTGCTTTGGCCCAGACCACGGACGTCCCTTGCTGTCGGTTTTGTGCCTTATTCAACCCCCAGACTATTCATTGTCGGTTTCGTTTTGCAGAAAATTATTTTGGTACTCTAACTATCCAGAAATGGCTTCGGTAAGCCATCCAACTACCGACATTCCAAAAAAAGTAAAGATAAAGATAGAGACAGACCACATAGGTCCGAAGCTGCCGATGACACTTCAGTATTCAAAGAGGCGCTTTTGCAGCCCCTGATACCTGCTATTTCAGATTCGCAGGCCTCTACTGAGACCCATTCAGAGTCCAGTATGCCGTGAGATGCTTCTTTGACTATGGCACCTGCGGATGTCTCTACCTTGGATGGGTCCAGAGCCGCTATGCAGGCACTGGCTTCTGAGGGTGTATTCAGGCCTACTGACTTGCATTTCAACCCGATGCCATCTTCTTCTTCAAGGCCTAAAACTCGACCCACGCCTAGAAAACTGACATCCAAACTGCATGGTCAGGCCCATATGCCTAAAAAACAAATAAGAATGGCTGAAGACCTTATTACTTTAATTCGGGGAAGTCAACCTTCACCCTCTAAGAGACCTAGAACTGATTTTCTTTCTGATTCTTCTGATCAGGATTCTGAAATTTCTGTTTTTTCTGATGACCAGGATTTGCCCTTGGGTACCTATGAGGATTCTGATGCAGAGGATTCCATTCCCTCTGCTTCCCCTCCAGAAGATGTTTATTTTGAAAACCTTGCACACTCTTAGGGAGCATTTCCGTTGGGAAAGCTAGGATTACTCTGACTCCAAAAAGAGGCTTAGGGAATTCTTACTCCTCCCTCAACACAGGCCTTTAGCTATCCCTCCTGTCCTGGAGATTGTAGATGATGCCTTCTTGGAATCTAGCCTGGCCCCAGTCATTTTACCTCCAGCTCCCAGGAAGCCTGACCGGTATTAGAGTACATGACTCTCACAAGTTCCTCTTCAAGAATCCTACTGCGGACCCAGAGACCATTTCCCAAGGACCTAAAGGCATTAAGGCTACTACTGCCAAAAACCCTACCCCCTCTGATAAAAATTCCATGGCCTTGGACAGAGGGGGTAAGAAGGTATACACTTCTGCCATTAGGGCCTTAAACTGCCAGTTTCATATGTTAAAGTATCAGCAGCATATTATGGGACTAAAACAGAAAATGATGTTGATTCCTGACTGTGCTGAAAATAAAGAAGAATTACAGGATTTAATGCATTCTGCTGAACAAGTTGGTAAACATACTTTGCAATGTGGTTTTGACTCTTTAGAAGCATCTTGCAGGGCTGCTGTCACTGGGTCTGTATTTAGATGGCATGCAGCAAAATTTGCCAGATCATGTTAAAGCTAAATTACTGGATGCTCCCTTAAACCAAGACCTCCTGTTTGGAAACAAAGCAGAAGTCGTCCTTAAAAAGATGGAGGAAAAAGCTAAGTCTGTGCAAACTGTTAAAGATTTCCTGCAAGTACAGCCTCCCAGATTTAGCAGGCATTGGCCTTCTATGAATTGGTCCTTTCCTGCCTCTTCCAGGACTTCAGTCCAAACCCAGGAACAACATACCACCTAGGCTACAGTCTCAAGGTACTCATAGGCCTAAGCAGTGAGGGGCTCCCACTTCCAAAGCTGGAAATAGTAAGACACCCCCCTGTGGAAAAATGTCACAATGACTTAACCTTAAACCTTCCAAGCCCTGCTTAACTGCCTACTCCCTTAGGGGGAAAGATCACCCTGCATGCAAAAAACTGGGAACTCGTTACCCAGGACAAATTGGCTTTAAGTATAGTTTCCCAAGGATACAGATTCCACTTCCACACCTTACCAACCCCAAACGTTGCCCAGACCTACCCCCAAATCAATGGGCAGAGGCTCAACAGCAGGTTCTCTCTCTCCTAAATATCAGAGCTATTCAGCCTGTCCCAGCAGAAGAAAAGGGACAAGGTTTTTACTCAAGACTTTTCCTGGTACCCATTAAAGATGGCTCCTGGCGTCCGTTCCTGGACCACAATGTTCTAAACACCTTTTTGGTAATCCCAAAATTCAAAATGCTAACACTTCAACAGCTGCATCCTATGCTAGGCAAAGATGCCTGGTTGGCAAATTTAGACTTATAGGAAGCTTACCTGCACATTCCAATAAGGGAATCTTGCAGGAAATACCTACGCTTCAGAACAGGCTCCATGCAGTTCTCTGCACTTCCCTTTGGCTTATCTACTGCGCCCAGGGTATTCACAACGTGTCTAGCGCCAATCATTGCATTTTGCAGGCAAAGAAATATTCAAATATACCCATACCTGGACGACTGTCTAATTCAGGCAGAAAGCCAGGACATGCTACTAAAACATCTGGCATTTGTAAAGAAGGTTCTAACATCATTGGGGTACACCATAAACGAAAAGAAATCTCATCTAGTACACTACCGACAAATTGTATTTCTGGGAGCAAGCTTGAACACAGCTTCCCAGGTGGCTTACCTCACGCCAGAGAAACAAGCTTATTTGACAGCCTACTTCAAACTATCGACCACAGAGACCCTGCTATCTGCAAGGAAAATCCTGCAAGCCCTGGGGTTCATGGCCTCTTGCATTCTACTAATTCTATATGCAAGACTGCGTATCAGGAAACTACAGTGGTATCTAAAAAAGCCTATGGTGTCAACATTCTCAGGACCTAGAATCAATTATTCATATCATTACTTGCATAAAGACAGAGTTCCTTTGGTGAGCAGAGGCCTGTTACGACAACAAGGGGCTCCCATTCACTCTACCCCCTGCCCAAAGCCTAACTGATGCATCAGACTATGCATGGGGGGAGCTCACTTGGCAGGGCAGTGCATTCAGGGCATGTGGAGCCAGAGTCAGATGCACCTGCATATCATTCAAAAAGAAATGTTAGCTGTACAGAATTCCCTGACAGCCTTCAAGGATCACATTCTTCCAGGACAGTTATTGGTAAAGACAGACAACACCACTGTTATGTGGTACATAAACAAGCAGGGGAGAACCCACTCATACCCTCTCTGCAGACTAGCCATGGCTCTGTGGAACACAGCCTTGAGCTACCAAGTGCACCTACAAGCTCAATTCCTGCTAGGAAGCTAAATTCACTGGCAGACGACCTAAGCAGAAATCTCATGGACCCACACAAGTGGAAACTGGAACCAAAGATATTCAACCTATTGAGAAACAAATGGGGCAATCCAGTGAGAGACCTGTTTGCCTCCCCTCAACACTACCAACTGGACAAATTCTGCGCAAGGACTTCCCACAGTCAAGCTTGGAAAGTGGATGCCCTGTTCTTCACCTGGGAAAGCCTCTGTTTGCCTTTTCCCCTCTGTTTCTCCTCTCGAAAGTTCTGATAAAGATCAAAGAGGACAAACCAAAAACAATACTGATTGCACCAGACTGGCCACGCCAACACTGGTACCCCCTTTTGCGCACTTTGTCACTGCTAGGACCATGGCACCTGCCTCAGACCCCTTCCCTGCTGTCCCAGCAGGAGGGCCAGATTCTGCACCTTCAACTTCAAGCCCTGAACCTTGCAGCCTGGCTAATTCATTGAGCTCTTCAATAACATCCCTCCATAAGCTGGTGCTAGATGTCATTTTGGAGGCAAGGAGGCCTAGTACTAGAATATCCTATGCTGAAAAGTGGAAAAGGTGTACTGTTTCTGGAGCCAGACTCAGAGGATGGGCACAGCGGTGCCCAGCTTACCGCATATTCTTCAGTACTTAACAGAGATGCTCCACAAGGGCCTTTCCTTCTTGTCAATTAAAATTCATGCCTCTGCCATTTCAGCTCATTATAATACTGAACCACCCCTCTTTTCTCACCCCCTGCTAAAGCAATTCCTCAGAGGGTCCAACATTTTAAGACCACCCAGTAGAGCCCCTACTCCAGCCTGGGACCTTAACTTTGTATTGGAAAAGCTCACTCTACCTCCTTTTGAGCCAGCTGCAGAGTTGAAATTCCTTTCTTGGAAAACGGTCTTCCTTCTAGCAATCTTTTCAGCAAGAAGAGTGTCCGAATTACAGGCCCTCATGGCAGTGGAGCCATTCATCATTTCCCATGCAGACAGGGTGTCCGTCAGGACCAATCCTTCCTTTATGCCCAAGGTGGTGTCTAGTGTCGCCCTTAATCAGTCCATTCATTTGCCTACATTTTATCCCAAATCCACAAAACAAAGGAGAATGAATACTGCACTCTTTGGACGTGAACAGGCAACTTAAATTTTATTTGGACAGGCCTAAGCCTCTCAGAAAATCTGAACAGCTGCTAGTTGGCTTTGCTGCAGGGGCAGAGGGGGAGGCCATTTCAAAGCAAGCCATTTCTAAGTGGATAGCCCATTGCATTCATTTCTGCTGTAAGCACCATGGAAAACCTACCCCACAGGGGATAAGATCACATTCCACCAGGGCTGCATCTACCTCTACAGCCTTTCTCAGAGGTGTCCCTACCAGGGACATTCTAGAAGCTGCTACTTGGAGCTCTGTACATACCTTCACCAAGCATTACCACATGCCTATTTTTTCTAAATCCAGAGCTGGTTTTGTCATTGCAGTTTTGCAGGGCTTAATAGCTGGTCCTAATGCTCTCTAACTTCCCCTTCCTTAGCTTTGGAAATCAACCCAAATGTAATGACTGCAACAGTGAAACATTAAGAATATAGTACAGTTGTGTGTACACTTACCATAAATGTAGATGTTAGAGTGTATTCACTGTTGCAGTCCTGGTTACCCTCCCTCCAGCCCCCTGACGTCTCGTGGCTATACTTTTCTTTTTGTTTAGTGTATTTCAGCTTTCTGGTGTATTTGCTTTTTGTTGGCAGTGTAACCTAACATATAATCGCTTTTCATTATTGTGGCACCTGACATCTGGGGCAAGAAAAACTGATGTAATGGCGTCAGCTGCATGTTTTATACCCCTGACGACCTGACGTCATGGAAAAAGAGACGGCATCCGACACAGGAATCCAAGACTTTGATATTCAGGCTGGCTGAGGGCTACCTGCAGGCAGATAACTCAAATGTAATGACTGCAACAGTGAATACACTCTAACGTCTGCATTTATATTAAGTGTACACAACTGTACTTTATGATGCTGTGGAAGCCTCATCTAAGTCTGCTGCATCTGGATCAGTCTTGGGCGATATTCTTGGATGAGATTACAACCCCTGTCCATGGATGTGCAAACAAAATTGCTGGATGCAACCCTGGATAATAAAGCCCTGTTTGGCCAAGCCTCAGCCGAACTCAAGTCCCTTCAAGAAAAGGGTAGGGAACTTCAGAATCTTAAACACCTTCTGGTGTCTCCTATACCCAGATATCACAGGAATTATCCACAGAAACCTTCCTTTGTTAGAAGGCAGTCTGCACACACTGCCCCACAGTCTAAATGACATAGACAAACCAGGGAAAGTTCTACTCCTAAATTTCCTACAAGTTCTTCCACTGCACCCTTTCAAGCCCAGTCTGACTAGTCCCAGACTGCTTCCTCTGTGACTACCCTCCCTTGCACCAAAACAGTCCACTTTCCCTCCATCTCACCCTCTCCCTTCCCTCCTGGCGGATTATTACATCAGGACAATGGGTTCTCTCCATCATTCATTCAGGCTACTTCAAGACTTGGTGGATGATACCACCCTTCACTGGTATCCCTCAGCCCACCTGCAAGCCAAACCCACCTTTTCCCTCCTGTCATTCAGAAGCTTCTAGTTCAAGGTACCATAGAACAGGTACCACACCAGCAAAGAAACATGGGGTTTTACTCCAGAATTTTTCTGGTACCAAGGAAGGACGGCCCTTAGAGGCCAATCCTAGACTTATCCTATCTAAACCTATTTCTCAAAGTTCCCAGTTTCAAAATGATTACCTTACCCCTCCTCTTACCACTAATTCCAACTCAGACATTCATGGTAGCCTTGGACTTAAAGGATGCCTACCTACACATCCCCATGCTCCCAGATTACAGGAAATACCTCAGATTTGCAATAGGCTCCTGCCATTTGCAATTCTCAGCCTTGCCCTTTGGACTCTACTGCCCCCCGAGTATTCACAAAATGCCTGGCCCCCATCATTGCCCACTGCAGGACTCTGGGTATTCAGATATACCCATACCTGGATGGACCTGCTCAGTCTTCATCAAGACTGCCAAATCCTCCTGTTACATATACAACAGGTAATCTCCACCCTATCTCTGTTAGGGTTCACCATAAACCATGAAAAATCTCTGACATAATGAAAGCCTTCATTCCAGATCAAAGAATCCTAGACCTTTGTCTATATTTTCAAAGAATGATCTCCCACACCTCCTTGCCAGCTTGAGAGATTAAGAATTCTAGGACACACGGCATCACTCTTGCCCATGCTGCCTCTGGCAAAACTCCATATGAGAAAAATCAAGTGGGTCCTGAAAAACCTATGGAGTCAACACTCCCAGCCCCTGGACTACCCCCTCCCCTTACTTCAGTGTCTGAAGAAAGAACTACAGTGGTGGATTTCAGCTCTTCAACTCAACCAAGGGATGCACCTTCAGATCCCAGCCCCCCCTACAACAGGTCTCCACAGATGCCTCCGACTTGGGATGGGGGGCAGTGCTACTTACAAGCCAAAAACAACTCTCAGTGCAAGGCACATGGCCCAACTCAAAACTAAAGGACCATTTCAACATCAAAGAAATGAGGGCTTTACACTTCAAATTAGTCCTTTACCCAGGAAACCTGAAAGTAATCACGGACAATATGATGGTTCTGTGGTACATCAACAAGCAGAAGGGAACAAAGTCCTACCCTCTGTGCAGCCTAGCAATCCAGATCTGGAACCTAGCAGTATCTCTCCACATTAATCTGCTAGCTGTCTGTATCCTTTCCACAGAGAATGTCATGGCAGACTACCTGAGCAGAACTTTAGCTCTATGTCACGAATTGATGCTTCACAGGGAAGTATTTCTTGACATAATCCACAGGTGGGGTATTCCACAAGCAGACCTTTTTGCCACTGCCCAGAACAGACAGATGCCCAAATTCTGCACAAGGAATCCACATCACAATCATGGAAAGTGGACGCCTTCTCCTTTTCTTGGGTGGGAATGTACCTCTGTGCCCCCCCCCCCCCCATTCACACTAATTCAGAAAGTCCTTTTGAAAATACAGAGGGACAACCCAAAAATCTTACTGGTGACCCCCTTTTGGCCAAGACAGCATTGGGTTCCCCTCCTACACTTACTAGCTAAAAGCAATCACCACAGGTTACACCACTGAATAGACCTACTCACACAGGACAGAAAATCCTTACTACACCCTCCGGTAGACCATCTGAAATTAACCTTATGGGTGATAGGGTTTTGATCCCCTACAGACACCTATATTCAGAGGACATACTCAGTGTTCTGGAGGAGGCCAGAAAAACCTAGTACCAGGAGAAACTATGTATCCAAATGGAACAGATTCTCCTACTGGTGTCAGTGGAAAAAACAGGACCCTCCAACTACCTCTATGCCTATGGTCCTTTTCTGTTTGTGTGAGCTACTGCATTCGGGACAAACATATTCATCTATCAAAGTGCATTTATCTGCTATCTCTGCCTGTCTGTCAATCTCCCCTCCTCTGGCTTCCAGACCGGAGCTCAAACTTTTCTTCAAGGGAGTGCTTCACATCAGGCCTCCCAGGAAACCTATCCCTCCCCCTTGGGATCTGAACTTTGTACTAGAAAAACTTACATTGCCACCCTTTGAACCAGCTCATTCAGTATCCCTAAAGCTATGCACACTGAAAACAGTTCTACTAGTGGCCCTTACATCTGCCAGGAGGGTCTCTGAGATGCAAGCCCTCATGGTTACCTGTCCTTACCTTATTTTCTGCAAGGACAGAGTTGCCCTAAGGACCAACCGTTCCTTCATGCAGAAGGTGGTTAATGAACTTTCACTAATCCAGACCATCAGTCTACCATTTTTTTACCCTCGGCCACAAAATTCCTCATAAAAGACTGTCCATTCTTTGGATGTCCACTGACAGTTGAGGTACTACTTGGACAAAACCAAAACTATCAGAAAATCAGATCAACTTTTAGTATCTTTCTGTCCCTGAGCTTTAGGGATGGCAGTCTCCAAGCAAACCATTTCCTCATGGATTTAAAAATCCAGTACTCTATGCTACTTCTTCCAAATCAAACCTCACTCTTCCAGGGCAGCTGCTTCCTCAGCTGTCTTTTTCAAAGGAATCTACTATGCTTCCATTCTGGAAGCTACCACTTGGACTTCTGTCCACACCTTTACCAGACATTAGAAACTGGACTTGGTCTCTAGAGCTAGGACAGGGTTTGCCAGGTCTATCCTCCAAGGGCTTATTGGCCAGGGAACCCAATCCTCCACACAAAACCATGGCTAAAAGCTCTGATACTCTCCCTACTGTTATGAATACTGCAACATGTGAATAGAAGGACATAGAATAGTTGTGTAAGAACTTAACATAACTGTAGATGTCTTCTTTCATATTGCAGTATTCAATCCCCCACACCTGCCCCTCTACCTTTAACATCTTGCTTGCCATTCTGACTTGGGGGGGGGGGCATTACTTTGATACCCCCAATGGCTCCACTACACACAAACCACCTACTTCCCTGACTGCAATTCCAAGGGTCCCCATGGGACTCTTCTACCCACAGGAGTACTACTGTATGTGGCAGTTCATTGTGAAGGTGCATGCAGACGTCACATTTATACCCTACGTCAAGTTTATGGCCCTGACAACAGACATCACATGTACCCTCTAGAAACAAAGACTTTGGTATACTGGCCGGAAGGTAGCTCTGCTGGCAGCAACTCCCTACTGTTATGAATAATGCAACATGGAAGAGAAGGGCATCTAAGGTTATGTTAAGTTCTTACACAACTATTCTATCAAAGTCATTGGATAGATCTGGGAAGCATGTTTATGCTTTGGTGACATTTGCACTCAGATCACTGAATTATTTGGCACCCTTCTCTAGATTGCAGAGGGATTTGATTAAGGAACTTTCCAAATGCCTCACTGCACCGGTACTTCTGAGGCTCAGACTTCTGTCGCCTCGCAGTTGGCTACCCTACAATCAATCAGCAATTTGTCCATGAGGCTCATTTCACATGCAGCTGAACGTACCTCAAGGGCAGCAGTTTCAGGCATTTCCTTTAGGAGACCTGCTTGGACGTGCTTGTGTGACTGAGGAGCCCTTCAAGTCCTCTTTTCTCAATGCACGTTTTGATGGATGCTCTTCCTTCAATCGAAGGTAAAGGACACACTCTTCAGGTTTGAGCAAGATGGAAAGACCCTGTCTGCAGTGGGACTGTTCTTCAACCCCTCAAAGGACCTTTTCCAGGAATCAACGAGTAGGTCAAAAAAATGTGGTTTAGAAAGTCCCAGGGTCCTTTCCAAGATCCATGCGGAGATGGCTCCCCCAGGGGCAGAGGAGGGAACTCAAATGGAAGATGCCGTCCACACAGCAGATGAGGCCCGTAGAACCAAGGGTCTAGAGATTCCTTTTCTGACGGACCCTACCAGTGCTCCTGAAAGGAGGCCCAGTTGTCCACCTCTGGTGGCAGTCGGGGGTCATTTATACCTGCACAAGAGAGTCAGGCTAGACCTTGCAAAAGATACATGGGTGCAGAAGATTATTTCCAGAGGTTGTACAATTCCCTTTTCCTTACCACCTCCACCTGTGTCTAAAAGTCCTGATGTTCCACCCAGTCAGAGGAAAGCAGCAGCACTAGAAATAGAAAAGCTGCTAGAAAGAGTCATCAAAGATGTCCCACCAGACCAGATAGAATCTGGAACATACTCTGGATTCTTTGTAGTGCCAAAGAAAACAGGGCACTTGAGACTGATTTTGGATCTCATCAGTCTGAACAGATCAGTTCAGTACACCAAGTTCCGGATTGTTGCAGTTCAGTCCATTCTGCCCTTTTTGTGCAAGGACGACTGGATGTGCTTGATAGACCTTCAGGATGCGTACTGTCACATATAAATGAGCAGACAGTCCCGAAGGTACTTACACTTCCGGCTGGGAGCCTGTCATTACTAGTTCAGAGCACTGCTGTAAATGCATGGCAGTGGTAGCTCACTTGAGACTGTTGGGATTCCGATTTGTTTCCATACATATACGACTGGCTTATAACCAGTTAGACCATGCATCTTACTGATAAGAGCTTGAGACCAGGTAGTCCAAACTTGCTTCCTTCTGGAGATTACAATAAATTACAACAAATCTCTGAAGGGAATTCATATTCCAGTTCTTTCTTTTGTGACCGAGCTTTCCGAACAGGTTCAACCATGAGACATGCAACTCGCCCATCTGGCAAACTTCCCCCAGATCTTTAGTGTCTGACTAACTGCATGTTTTTTTCACTTCCATTGATGTACAGGGGCACTTGTTACCATGACAGAATGGTTTTGATCCTAGTCTGTGCCCTAGAGGCTGGCCACTAGTGAGCTTGGAAGTAATTGGACTCTTTCTTCTGTTTGGGCTGTGGAGTGGAACATAAAATATTTTCAGTGCTCTAGTTGCATCTCTTTTAAATTATTTGTCATAATTTTTTGATTCTGGCATCTGTTTTTCTGTAGCTGTTCTTCGTGTTTCACTGTTGCAGTCATTACATTTGGGTAATCTGCTGGCAGGTTGCCCTCAGTCAGCCTGATTAACAAAGTCTTGGGTCCTGCGCCGATTGCTGTCCCTTCTTCCATGATGTCAGGTCATCAGGGGTATAAAACATGCAGCCGATGCCATTATATCAGTCTTTCTTGCTGTGCGGTGCCCAAAGCAAAAGCAGTTGGCAAGTGCCGGTCGGCAGACTCCTGATATTTTTGTTTTCAAGTTTCAGAACCAAAGTCTTCAACTAAAAGCTAAGTACCCCATTGGGGAAACTATTTCTTGCTCCTTACCAATGTCAGCAAAAGTTAATAATTGCATTACTTGTGGGAAGCAAATACCTCATAAAGATTTTCATTTGTACTGTATTCCTTGCCTAGGCCCTGACCACGACGTACCTTGCTGTTGGTTTTGTGCTTTAATCAGTGCACTATCCGTCGCCGGCACATTTTTGCTTCTAAATATTTCGGTTCTCAGTTTAATTATCCAGAAATGACGTCCGTTAGCCATCCGACTACTGGAATACCGAAAATACGCAAAGAAAAAGACAGAGACAGGCCGTTGAGGTCCAAAACTGCTGACGACGCTTCTCCTAAGCCAGTCGCCAGTTCGCTGGTACTCAGTGAGGCACTTTCGCAGCCCCTGATACCTGCTACTTCTGATTCGCAGGCCTATTGAGACCCATTTGGAGTCCGGTATGCCGCGAGATGCTTCACCTATGGAACCCACGGATCTCTCTACCTTGGATGGGTCTGGAGCCGCTGTGCAGACACAGGCTTCTGAGGGTGTATTCAGGCCTACAGATTTGCATATTAAACCGACTCTGCCTTCAATGCTAAGGCCTAAATCTTGATCTATGTCTAAAAAAACTGACGCCCAGGCCACATATTCAGGCCCCTATGCCTAAAAAACAAATGATCAAAATGGCTGAAGATTTAATTACTCTAATCAGGGGTAGTCATTCCCCCCCTTCTAAGAGGCCTAGGGCTGAATTTGACTATGACTCTTCTGAACAGGACTCTGTTTCTTCTGACTGTTCTAATGATCTGGATTTGTCCATATCTACTTATGAGGATTCTGATGCAGAGGATTCCATTCGCTCTGCTTCTCCCCCTGAGGATTTTTCTTTTGGGGTTCATAGGTTCATAGGTTGGTACTAGGCTATCAGCCCTAGGGCCTATACAAGCCTAGCCATGACAATTCCCTGGCTATTTCTTCCCACATTATTTACTTTCCTGGACCCCTGTCTAGCAGGGCGACTGACGTGATCCCTGGGGTGAATTTCCTTTCTCCCATCCAATCGTCAAGGTTCCTCTTGAAGAGGTCCAAAGAGGCACTCTGCTTGACATGTATGGGCAATCTATTCCAGAGTCTGTGGAGTCTCTGGGTCAGAAACCTATCCCTCCAGCATGTTTTGTTTATTGTGATGACAAGGTTTAGATCCCTGGAGCGTGTAGCTCTGAGGGATTGGGATTTCTTTGTGTAGCATGTCCAACAGCTCTGGGTTTGACATGGCCTTGTATGTTAAGCAGAGATCCCCTCTGAGTAGACGATATGCGACAGAGTATAGCTGGAGTTTTTTAAGGCGGTCAGCATAGGGCATCTGCTTTAGGCCTGTGATTCTTTTAGTGAGGTATTTCTGAGGTCTTTCCAGTTGTTGCAGATGTCTTGAGAGGTACATACCAAATGGGGCGTTGTATTCTATAATGGGTCTAATGAGGGATGAGTACAGTGGGACAATGACCTATTTTTTTTGGGTTAAAAACCCTTCGTGATGAGATGTGCCACATAGAAGGATTTCCTGACTGTTGTGGCGATGTGGTTATCGAAGGTGAGACCACTGTCCACCTGTGTCCCTAAGTCTCTTATCACACTTTCTGTGTTTAGTGTACTGCCACCTATATGGTAATTCATGGATACATGTTTTTTCCCAAAGGGGATAACAATACATTTCTTGGCATTGAGCTTGAGCCCATGGCTCTGGCACCAAGCATCTGTTTCTGTAAGGCCCTTTTGTAGAGTATCCACATCATTTGGGGATTCAATAATGGCTCCCAGTTTGTAGTCATCTGCAAACTTTGTTAGCCAGAGTCCCTTAGTGTTGACCTGTACTTCAGAGAAGTAGATGCCAAACAAGAGCGGCCCCAGGACTGAACCCTGAGGTACTCCACTTGTCACTTGTCTGGAGCTGGATTTGGAGTCGGCTACTTTTACAGTGTGGGTTCTATCAGTAAGCCATTTAGCAACCCATTGGGTGACATAGGGATTAATACCCACCTTAGTAAGTTTATCTATGATTCCAGAGTGGGGGATGGTGTCAAAGGCCTTGGCAAGGTCTAGATAGGCTGTATGGACCACCTTACCCTTGTCCATGGCTCTGGAGACTGATTCAAAGAAGTCAATCAGGTTCAGGAGACAAGATCGGCCCTTCACAAACCCAAACTGGGTGGGGTCCAGTGTTTGAATAGGAAACATTACATACCTTAAGGGAGCATTTCCACTGGGAAAGGCAGGAATTTTCTGAATCCAAAAAGAGACTTTGGGATTTCCTTCTTCCTCAGCATAGGCCTTTGGCTATACCTCCTGTACTAGACATTGTTTATGTGTTTTCAGAATCCAGTATGGCCCCTGATTCCTTGCCTCCGGCCCCTAGTAAACTAGACCGGTAATGCAGGGTTCCTGAGTCCCATAAATTCCTTTTCAAAAATCCTGTTGCGGACCCAGAAACCATTTCTCAGGGGCCCAAGGGCATTAAGGCTTCTATTGCTAAAAATCCTACCCCTTCTGACAGAGACTCCAGGGCGCTGGATAGATGGGGTAAAAAGGTTTTTACTTCTGTAACCTTGGCAATCAGGGCTTTAAACTGTCAATTTCATATGCTAAAATATTAACAGCATATCATGGGACTGCTTAAACAGAAAATGATGTTGATTTCTGACTGTGTGGAAAGTAAAGATTTACAGGATTTATTGCATTCAGCTAAACAAGTTGGAAAACATACTTTGCAATGTGGTTTTGATTCTTTAGAGGCCTCTTGCAGGGCTGCTGTTACTGGGTCTGTGCTTAGAAGGCATGCTTGGCTTAAGGAGCAATCTGTGCCTGATCATGTTAAAGCAAAACTGTTGGATGTTCATTTGCATCAGGACAGTCTGGCAATAAGGCTGAAGAAGTTCTAAAAAAGATGGAAGATAAAGCTAAATCTATGTAAACTGTGAAAGATTTCTTACAAGTACAACCTCCAAGATTTAGTAGTCACTGGCCTACTAAGAACTGGTCCTTTCCAGCTCCTTCCAGATCCATTCAAGCCAAACCAAGACACTCCAAAAGCAACAGGTTTCAGTCCCAAGGGACTCTATGAGAACTAAGCAGTGGGGTGCTTCCACTTCCAAATCTGGAAATAACAAGACACCACCCTATGGTAAACAGCCTCAATTACTTTCCTTTAAAATTACCAAGAACGTACCAATCAGCTACCCCTTTGGGGGGAAAACTGGCTCTTCATGCAAAAAAATGGCAACTTATAACCCAGGACAAATGGGTTTTAAATATAGTGTCCCAGGGATACAGATTTTATTTCCACACATTGCCAACTCCAAACGGGTGGCCAGACCTGCCCCCAAATCTGTGGACAGAGGCTCAGAAACAAGTACTTTCCCTCCTAAACATGGGGGCTATTCAACCAGTGCCAGAAGAGGAAAAGGGACAAGGTTTCTATTCCAGACTTTTCCTGGTACCCAGAAAAGACAAATCATGGACCTGTCTACTCTAAACTTCTTTCTGGACATTGACTCTTCAGTTACTTCCTATGCTAGGCAAGGATGCCTTGTTGGCAAGTCTAGATTTAAAAGAGGCTTACCTGCATATCCCAATCAGGGAATCTTGCAGAAGATACCTACACTTCAAAGCAGGCTATTTGCATTATCACATGTTCATCGTGTTTCACTGTTGCAGTCATTACACTTGGGTTATCCGCCGGCAGGCTAACTGCAGTCGGCCCGAGTTCCAAATTCTTGGTCCGGCGTCAGTTGCGGTCGCCTCTTCTCTGACGTCCGTGCACCAGGGGTATAAAAGATGCAGCCGATGCCATTTTCTTCAGTTTTTCTTGCCGCACGGTGCCCGAAGCAAAAGCAGTTTGCAAGTGCCGGTCGGCCGACGCCTGAGATTTTCAAAATTGTATAGACCGAAGTCTTCAGTAAAGCTAAGTACCCCGTTGGGGAAACTTTTTCTTGCTCCAGACCGATGTCAGTAAAAGTTAATAATTGTATTTCTTGTGGGAAGCAAATACCTCATAAGGACTTTCACTCTTACTATATTCCTTGCCTAGGCCCTGACCACGACGTTACTAGTTGTCGGTTTTGTGCTAGATTCAAAAACGTACTATTAAACATCTGTTTGATTTTGCTTTACATTATTTTGGCCAAAGGTTTAATTACATAATGCCGTCGGAACAACCAACGACCGGAATTTATAAAAAAATGCAAAGACAAAGAAAAGGACAGGCATCCGAAGTCCAAAACCAATGACAAAGCCTCTTCTAGGCCAGTCGCCAGTTCTCAGTGAGGCGCTTTCGCAGCCCCTGACAGCTGCTACCTCAGAGCCACAGGCCATATTCAACAGCCACGTGGAGACACCGAGGCCTGTGGAAACTCGAGGTATTGGGCCTACGGAAACTATTCCCTCAGATGGGTCTGAAGCTGCTGAGCAGGCTTCGGTATCTGAGGGTGTTTGCAGACCTTCACAGCTTACAATTAAGCCCACTACAGCAGCCAAGGCAAAGTTAAAAACACCATTAAAGAAAAGGAAATTAGTACAACATTCTACTGAACAGTCATCCATGCCAAAGAAACAGATGCTTAAAATGGCCGAAGACCTAATTACTTTAATCAGGAGTTCCCATCCCCCTCCTGACAAAAGGCCTAGGAAAGACACTGACTATGGTTCCTCTGACCAGGTTTCTATTTCTTCTGATTCCTCTTCTAATCAGGGATATTCTGTCCCTCCCTATGAGGACTCTGATGCAGAAGAGTCTCTACCTTCAGCCTCTCCACCTGAGGATTATTCTTTTGGGGAAATCCTGCATACCACGAGGGAGCATTTCCATTGGGAGAGCCAGGATTATTCAGAATCCCAAAAAAGGCTCAGAGACTTTCTTTTATTGCCCCAGCACAGGCCCCTGGCTATTCCCCCTGTGCTTGATATTGTTGATGATGTTTTCTCTGAATCCAGTCCGACTCCTGATTCTTTACCCCCTGCACCAGTCAAGCCAGACAGGTAGTACAGGGTCCCTGACTCTCATAAACTTCTTTACAAAAACCCTGCTGCAGATCCAGAAACAATTTCTCAGGGTCCTAAAGGGGTTAAGGCTTCCACTGCTAAAAAACCCTGTCCCCTTGGAGAGGGATTCCAGAGCTCTGGACAGATGGGGGAAAAAAGTTTACACTTCTGCTACTTTAGCTGTAAGGGCTTTAAATTGCCAGATGTCCTTCAAGGATGCATCTGCAGTCATCGCATATGGGTTGTCCTGCCTCAGGCAGCCCTTCGGTCGGCCGGATTCCAAAGTCTGGGTCTGGCGTCGGCTGATGTCGCTCATTCCCCGACGCCAGAGCGCCTGGGGTATAAAAGCATCAGCCGACGCCATCTTCCCCAGTCTTTCTTGCCGCGTGGTGCCCGAAGTAGAAACAGTTAGCAAGTGCTGGTCGGCCAGC
Organism: Protopterus annectens; assembly: GCF_019279795.1. NCBI lineage: Eukaryota > Metazoa > Chordata > Ceratodontiformes > Protopteridae > Protopterus > Protopterus annectens. The sequence continues at coordinate 673,287,923 of NC_056729.1, forward strand.
TCCTGTAATTCAGCTAACCAAAGACTTCAAAAGCTAAATACCCCGTTGGGGACTCTTTCTTGCCTCAGCCGATGTCAGATAAAGTTAATAATTGTTTAACTTGTGGGAAACAAATACCTCATAAGGATTTCCACTCTTACTGCCTCCCCTGCTTAGGCCCAGACCACGACGTCTCGGCCTGTTCAGCCTGTGCTTCCTTCAACCGACGCACTCTTAGACGTCGGTCGGAGTTCGCAGAGGAGTTTTTTGGGGCTAGTTTTTCATATAAAATGCCGTCGGAAACACCGACTTCACATTTACCTAAGAAACGGAAAGACAAGGACCGACACACGGTTTCGGCTGAAACCACGGCTAGGCCTACCGCGAGTGTCTCGGTATCGGCTGATACCGAGTCCTTGGTACTTCCGAACCCTGAAACCGTTCAACCGACAGCCTCGGCCCCTGAGGCCCCGGCCGAGTCGGTTATTGAATTCCTTTCAGAAACTGGTGTCTTGGAAGCTTCCAACACCATTCCACTAGACAAAACTACTCCAGCACGTGGTGCAGCCAGGCCTCCTGCATCCATGTCCATAAAGGCTTTTACCAGGGCTAAAGCTGCTAAACACACAAAAGCTATGCCTCCCAGGGTTATTCCTCAGGGACCCTCTTCTAGTTCTCAGATCCTAACTTTGGCAGAGGACCTTATCTCTTTAATCAGGGGCTCTCAGCCCCATCCGGACAGGGGCTCTCAACCACCTCTAGACAAAAGGCCCAGGGTTGACCCCCCTGATCCACACTCCTAAGAGGAGGTCTCTGATGGCTCTGATCACTCTGACTACCAGGAGGAGGCTTTTTCGGCCTACGAGGATTTGGATGCAGAGGAGTCTATCCCCTCAGCCTCCCCTCCTGAAGAGCTATCCTTCGGGGAGACCCTTCACTCTATGAGAGAGCATTTCAAATGGCAGGACCAGGAATATTCTGATTCCAGGAAAAGATTAAGAACCTTTTTGCATTTACCTCAGCATAGACCTTTGGCTATTCCTCCTGTTTTAAATGTCATTGATGATGTGTACTCTGAGTCTAGTATAACCCCTGACACTCTGCCTCCGGCTCCTGTTAAACCCGATAGGTATTACAGAGTCCCGGGCTCGTATAATTTTCTTTACAAGGCCCACTCTGCTGACCCTGAAACTATTTCCCAGGACCCTAAAGGGGTTGCAGCTACTACTACTACTAAGAACCCACTCCCCTCTGCAAAGGAGTCCAGGGCTTTAGAGAGATGGGGTAAAAAAGTGTATACTTCTGCCACTCTTTCTATGAGGGCTTTAAATTGTCAATTTCATATGATACAGTACCAAGAGTATTTGTTAGAAGAAATGCATAAGAAACTGTCTTCTTCTGAACCCCTTGATCGCAAATCCCTCCAGGATCTGGTACATAACTCCCAGCAGGTTAGCAGCCATTTCTTGCAGTGTGGTTATGATGCATTGGAAGCTTCATGTAGGTCAGCAATGACAGGTGTAGTCATACGTAGGCATGCTTGGCTGAAGGAACAATCTCTGCCAGACCATGTTAAAGCTAAGCTTCTGGATGCTCCACTGGAAAAGCAAAAATTATTTGGTTCCACTGCTCAGGAGGTCCTAAAGAAATTTGAGGAAAAGGCAAAATCTGTACAAACAGTTAAGGATTTTCTTCAAGTCCAACCACCAAGATTCAGCAGAAATTGGCCTAGCAAGAATTGGTCCTTTCCGGACACAGAAAGACTTCAGAGAGGCCGGAACAGGCGTGCCAGAGGTAGAGGGCAAGCTAGGGGCTCCTACAGAGGCCGTCAATGGCAGCCACCAAACCAGACAGGTAGTGCAGGACCTACAACTGCTGCACAAGGACAGACTCAATGACTTTGCTTTGACTCCGCCAACCAGGGCTCAATTAGAAGCACCTTTAGGTGGAAAGCTTTCTTTATTCTCAAAAAATTGGCACAGCATTACAAGAGACAAATGGACACTGCAAATAATAGACAATGGATACAGGTTCCATTTTCACACATTGCCAAAAAGAAAAGGCATGCCAGATCTGCCACCAAATCAAAGGGCAGAGGCTTTGAAACAAATCTCAAGCTTAAAACAAATGAAAGCTATAGAAAAAGTTCCTCTTTCAGAACAAGGCCAAGGATTTTACTCCAGACTTTTCCTTGTTCCAAGAAAAGAAAATCAATGGAGGCCTATTCTCGACTTGTCCGCACTGAATACTTATCTCATTATGCCAAAATTCAAAATGCTGACTCTACAGCAACTCCTTCCCATGCTGGGCAAGGGGTCTTGGCTGGTGACTCTAGACCTCAAGGAGGCATACCTGCATGTCCCTATCAGACAAAGTTGCAGAAGACCCCTCAGATTTCTTGCAGGGTCAGAGCATTATCAATTCTCAGCATTGCCCTTTAGCTTATCTACTGCGCCCAGAGTATTCACTAAATGCCTGGCATCAGTAATTGTACACTGCAGACTTCAGGGGATACAAATATACCCATACCTGGACGACTGCCCTTATACAAGCGGACAGCCAACAAACATTGGTAAAAGACTTAAATTATGCCATCAATCTTCTGCAGGCCTTGGGCTATACAGTCAACATGCACAAATCAAGACTTGTTCCATCCCAAAGAATAACCTTTCTGGGTGCGGATCTAGACACAACCACCCAAATGGCCTATCTCACAGAAGAAAAACAAAGACCGCTACCGGATTACTTCAAGAATCTGACAAGACAAACTCAGCTGACTGCAAGGAAAATCCTGCAGGCTCTGGGTTACATGGCATCCTGCATTCTTTTGATCCCACAAGCAAGGCTGCATATGAGAAAACTACAGTGGTACCTAAGGAGTTTATGGACTCAGCACAGTCACAGCTTAGAAACTTTGATCCCACTCATTCCATGCCTTCAAAAGGAATTTCTGTGGTGGGCTCAGGCCAGCCAGTCCAACAGGGGGTTACCCTTCACAAAGCCAAAAGCCACCCAAACTATTACAACGGACACTTCAGACCTTGGTTGGGGAGCACACATGGACGGCCGAGGTATTCAAGGACAGTGGTCACAAAAGGAGTTACGCATGCACATAAATCAAAAGGAAATGCTAGCAGTGATGCATGCAATCGAGGCCTTCAAACTCTTTCTGCATCAAGGCCACCTACTAATAAGGACAGACAACACCACAGTTATGTGGTACATAAACAAGCAAGGAGGCACCCATTCCTACCCTCTTTGCAGACTGGCAATGAATCTATGGGATCTTTCCTTGAAACTCAATATACAGCTGCAAGCCCAGTTTGTGCCAGGGAAAGACAATATACTGGCGGACAGCTTAAGCAGAAATATCATGGATGCGCACGAATGGATGCTGCACCCAGACATTTTCTACAGATAACGCAATCATGGGGCAGGCCAGACATAGATCTATTTGCCTCCCCTCACAATCATCAACTGAAGACATTCTGCTCAAGGACATACCACCCACAAGCGTGAAAAGTGGATGCTGTCTCTTTCAGTTGGAGAAATCTAAAAGTGTATGCATTTCCACCTCTGCCATTAATGACCAAGGTGTTACTGAAGATCAGGACAGAGCAGCCAAAAGTGATTCTGATAGCTCCGGACTGGCCAAGACAGCACTGGTACCCACTGCTAAAGAGCATGTCACGTATGAAACCATGGCCTCTTCCTCTATGGCCACTATTACTGACACAGCACAATTACAAAACTCTGTATTCCAACCTGAAAACCTTGCAACTAACAGCCTGGAGAATACCTTAACTCCTCCTCAGGATAAGCTATCCCAGAGAGTGAAGGATATCATCATGGAAGCTCGCCGCCCTTCCACAAGAAAGGCATATTCAGCAAAATGGAAAATATTTCTCATTTGGAACACCACAAAGGGCCTAGATGTGACAGTAATGAGCATGGCACATATCCTGGAATATTTGCCAGAAATGTTCCATAATGGTCTGTCTTATTCTTCCATAAAAATTCATGCTTCAGCAATTTCAGCAGAGTACAATACTGATCCACATGTCTTCTCTCATCCTCTACTAAGACAGTTTCTAAGAGGAATCAAAAACATCAAACCTCCAAGGAGACCCACCTCTACCTACTTGGGACCTTAACTTCGTGTTGGAAAAACTAACGCTGCCTCCATTTGAACCAGCAGCATCTGCAGATCTACAGTACCTTTCATGGAAGACTGCCTTCCTTCTGGCCATAGCCTCAGCTAGAAGAGTATCGGAGTTACAGGCCCTGATGGCAGTACAGCTATTCCTTATTTTTCATCAGGACAGAGTTTCATTGAGAACCAATCCTACATTTATGCCAAAGGTGGTATCCAGGGTTTCATTAAACCAAGCTATTCATTTGCCTACCTTCTTTCCAAATCCACAAAACGAAGGGGAGAAACTTCTGCACACCCTGGACATACACAGACAGTTGCGCTACTACCTGGACAGAACTAAAAGTTACAGAAAAACTGATCAGCTGTTGGTAGCATATGCTGCTGGTACACAAGGTAAAGTAATTTCCAAACAGACAATTTCAAAATGGATAGGAAATTGCATTCGCTTTTGTTACTCCTTTCATGGAAAGCCTGTACCAGCTAACATTAGACCTCATTCCACGAGAGCAACAGCCACCTCCACAGCCTTCTTAAGAGGGGTGGCTACCAAGGACATTTTAGAAGCTGCTACATGGAGCTCCGTGCATACATTTGCCAAGCATTACAATTTACCTTTATATTCCAGATCCAGAGCAGGCTTTGCTACGGCTGTCCTGCAGGGTATTTTAGCTACACCATCCTTTACTTAGTTCCTCAGATTGGCTATGGTATTCTACCCATATGTGATGACTGCAGATGCATCCTTGAAGGACATAGTACAGTTTTGTACCTACCATAAATATAGATGTCCGATAGGTATGCATCTGCAGTCAGGTTTACCTTCCCTCCTTCCCCTCTGTGGTATTTCATGGGTACTTCCCCTCATATACCTAGCTGGGGGGATCTATTATGGTGTACTTGTTTTTGTATTACTGTGCATGTTTGGATTTTTAAATGCATCTCTCCAAATTTAGCCTTCCTTAGAGGGCACCTGGCATCTGGGGCAAGAAAAACTGAGGAAGATGGCGTCGGCTGATGCTTTTATACCCCAGGCGCTCTGGCGTCGGGGAATGAACTACATCAGCCTACGCCGGACCCAGACTTTGGAATCCGGACGACCGAAGGGCTGCCTGAGGCAGGACAACCCATATGTGATGACTGCAGATGCATACCTATCGGACATCTACATTTATGGTAGGTACAAAACTGTACTTTTCACATGCTTAAGTATCAACAGTATCTCATGTCATTGTTAAAGCAGAAAATGGTTCCAATCTCAGAAAGTCCTGACAGTAAGGAAATGCAGGATTTATTGCATGCAGCTGAACAAGTGGGAAAGCATACTTTACAATGTGGTTTTGATTCATTAGAGGCTTCTTGTAGAGCCGCAGTTACAGGCTCTGTTATTCGAAGGCATGCTTGGTTGAAAGAACAAAGTTTACCTGACCATGTTAAAGTAAATTTATTGGATGCTCCAGTACAGCATGATACTTTGGTGTTAAGGCAAAAGAGGTGGTAAAGAAAATGGAGGATAAAGCAAAATCAATGCAGACAGTAAAGGATTTCTTACAGGTTCAACCACCTAGGTTTAGCAGAAACTGGCCTTCAGAAAATTGGTCCTTTCCGGTGTCAGGCCACAAAGAGGCAGATACAGATGCCCAAGAGGCAGATCTCAGCCCCAAGGCTCCTACAGACCTAAACAATGGGGTGCTTCAGCCCCCAAAGGAGGGGAAGACGAATCACAACCTTCTAGAAAACAGTCCCAATGACTTCCCTCTACAGATGCCAAACACTTACCTTTTGGCAGCACCCCTAGGGGGAAAGCTAGCACTTTTCTCAAAAAATTGGCACATAGTCACCCAGGACAAATGGGTACTGAATATTGTTTCTCAGGGTTACAGGTTCCACTTTCACACACTTCCAGAATTGAGAGGTATGCCGGACCTGCCACAAAACCAGTGGCCAGAGGCGCAAAACAAATTGCTGCTCTCATGGACATGGGAGCTATTCAGAGTACCACAGCAAGAACAGGGGCAAGGATTTTACTCAAGAATTTTCTTAGTACCCAGAAAGGACAAAGCATGGAGACCAATACTGTACCTGTCAATCCTACTTTCCTGGATGTTCCAAAATTCAAAATTTTAACACTACAGCAGCTTCTACCCATGCTGGGCAAGAAGGCTTGGCTAGTTACTTTGGACCTCAAGGAGGCATACCTGCATGTCCCAATCAGACAGACTTGCAGAAGATACCTCAGATTCATAGCAGGCTCAATACATTACCAATTCTCTGCACTGCCCTTTGGCTTATCTACTGCGCCCAGGATCTTCATAAAATGCCTGGCACCAGTAATTGCATTTTGCAGACAAAAAGGCATTCAAATATATCCCTACTTGGATGACTGTCTTATTCATGCAGAGAGCAAGGACATTCTACTAAAGCATATGATGTTTGTAAAAAGATTACTAATTTGCCTAGGGTACACAGTAAATGAAAAGAAATCAAAGCTAGTGCCCTCACAAGAGATAATATTCCTGTGTGCAAGCTTAAATACAGCTGCCCAGATGGCTAATCTCACGCCAGACAAACAAAGGCAACTGACTCAATACTTTCAACTGATGGCAACAAAGACCCAGCTCCCTGCAAGAAAAAATTCTGCAGGCCCTGGGCTTCATGGCGTCCTGCATTCTACTAATTCCATATGCAAGGAAACTACAATGGTATCTAAAAAGTGTTTGGACTCAACATTGTCACAGCCTGGAGACAATCATAACTTTAATTCCCTGCCTACAATAGGAGTTTTGATGGTGGTCCCAGGCCTGTCACCACAACAAGGGACAGCCTTTCACCTTACCTACAGCCAGGCTGACAATAACAACGGATACATCAGATTATGCCTGGGGAGCACATATGGCAGGAAAATCTATTCATGGCACGTGGCCCAAGGAACAAATGCATCTTCACATCAATCAGAAAGAGATGCTAGCTGTACAGAATGCCCTGACAGCTTTCAATGACCTACTACATCCAGGACAACTTCTAATAAAGACGGACAATACCACAGTTATGTGGTACATAAACAAGCAAGGGGGCACACATTCCTACCCCCTATACAGGCAAGCCATAACCTTGTGGAACACAGCACTATGAACCTATGAACCTATGAACATCTGCAGGCACAATTCCTGCCAGGAACAAAAAATACACTGGCAGACGAACTAAGCAGAAATCTCATGGACCCTCACGAATGGAAACTAAATCTACAGGTGTTCAGCATGATAACAAGGAAATGGGGACGCCCAGACATAGATCTTTTTGCCTCCCCTCACAATTGCCAACTACAGAAATTCTGCACAAGAAGTTATGACTCTCAAGCATAGAAAGTGGATTCTCTATCATTCAGCTGGAAAGCTCTTGACAGTCTATGTCTTTCCTCCAATGCCTCTTCTTACCAAGGTGCTCCTAAAAATCAGACAAGAAAGGCCAAAAATGATCCTGATTGCCCCAGACTGGCCACGCCAGCACTGGTACCCAATTCTAAAGAGCTTGTCTCAGGGCCCAGTTTGGCCTTTACCTCAAATTCCTCATCTTGTGACTCAACAAAACAATCAGATTCTGCACAGTCAACTCAGAACCTTAAATGTGGCAGCATGGCAGATAATGTAGCCACTCAGACTGCACCTCTCTCTAAAGCTGTTATGGATGTCATTTTAGAAGCCAGGAGGCCCAGCACTAGGAAATCTTATGCAGAAAAATGGAAGAGATTCTGTACTTGGAGCCAGGCACAAGGGCTCGACCCACTTGTTCCAAATATACCTCAGATTTTACAATACCTAACTGAGATGCTGGACAAAGGCCTATCTTTCTCATCAATTAAAATCCATGCCTCTGCCATTTCAGCTCATTACAATATGGAACCTCCTATTTTTTCACATCCTCTACTAAGACCGTACCTCAGACTGGCAAAAAACATAAGACCCCCAAGGAGAGCACCTGTACCAACTTGGGATCTCAATTTTGTTTTAGAAAAACTCTCACTGCCTCCTTTTAAACCAGCCAGCACAGCTGATATAAAATTCTTATCATGGAAAACTGACTGCTCCTAGCAATAACTTCAGCAAGAAGAGAATCAGAGTTACAGGCATTAATGGCTGTGGAACCTTTCATCATTTATCACCAGGACAGGGTTTTTCTCAGGACAAACCCAACATTCGTGCCAAAAGCAGTTTCCACTGTGGCCCTGAAACAAACCATTCATTTACCAACTTTCTACCCAAATCCCCAGAATAAAGGGGAGAAACGTCTGCACGCTTTGGATATACACAAACAGCTACGATTGTACTTGGACAAAACAAAAGCTTTCAGAAAAAACTGAGCAATTGTTTGTAGCCTATGCTGCAGGATCACAAGGAAAACCTATCACAAAGCAGACCATTTCAAAATGGATAGGACACTGCATCCGCTTCTGTTATGCACAGCATGGCAAATCAGTGCCCAAGGTCATTAGGCCACATTCTACCAGAGCAGCAGCCACATGTCCTTCAAGAATGCAACTGCAGTCCTGACATATGGGTTGTCCTGCCTCAGGGCAGCCCTTCGGTCGGCCGGATTCCAAAGTCTGGGTCCGGTGTCGGCTGATGTCGCCTCCTTCCCGACGTCAGAGCGGCTGGGGTATAAAGGCATCCGCCGACGCCATCTTCTTCAGTCTTTCTTGCCGCACGGTGCCCGAAGCAGAAGCAGTTCGCAAGTGCCGGTCGGTCAGCTCCTGTGTTTTCAGTTACCGAAGTCATCTTAAAGCTAAGTACCCCGTTGGGGAACATTTTTTTTTCTTGCCTCAGCCGATGTCAGAAAAAATTGAAAAAGTTAATAATTGTTTGTCTTGTGGTAAACAAATACCTCATAAGGACTTCCATTCTTACTGCCTCCCTTGCCTGGGCCCAGACCACGATGTCTCGGCCTGTGCTGCCTGTGCTTGCTTTAATAAGCGCACACTCAGGCGCCGGGCAGAATTTTTTGAAGACTTTTTTGGCGAATCATACGCTTACATCATGCCGTCGGAACAACCGACAGCACAAACTACCAAGAAATGCAAGGACTGGGACTGACATCCTCAGCCCGCGTCGTCCACCGATACCACGCCTAAGCCCTCCGCGAGTGCATCGGTCCCTTCGGAAGTGGTAATTCCACCGCTCCAGGCTGACGACACCACTTTAACGCGTTCTTCGGTCCGGGAGATTTCACCGGTGCCGGTTGTTGATTTTCTCTAGAAACCGAAGCTCTAGATCTACCCGACACCATTCCTGTGGACAAAGTTACCCCTGCACGTGGGGCAGCTAGGCCTCCGGTATCCATGTCCATCAAGGCCTTTGCACGTGCTAAGGCTGCCAGCCAGGCCAAGGCCCATCCTAAATCTACTTCTCAGGGCCCTTCTGATAGACAGATCATGACTCTAACTGCAGATCTAATCTCTTATCAGGGGTTCTCAGCCGCACCCAGACTGAGGTTCTCAGCCGCCTGCAGATAAAAGGCCTAGAACTGAGCAGACAGACACCCTCTCTTCAGATGAAGCCTCTGGGGATTCAGAGCACTCTGATACCCAGGAAGAATCCTTCCAGGCCTACGAGGACTCTGATGCTGAGGAATCAATTCCCTCTGCCTCTCCTCCAGAGGATATTTCTTTCGGTGAAGTTCTCCACTCCATGAGTGAACATTTTCAGTGACAGGGTCAGGAATTTTCTGATTTCAGGAAAAGGCTATGTACCTTCCTTAAATTATCCCAGCACAGACCTTTAGCTATCCCTCCAGTGTTGGATGTCCTGGATGATGTATACTCAGACTCCAGTGCTTCCCCTGATTCTCTCCCTCCTGCTCCTGTCAAGCCAGACAGATATTACAGGGTCCCTGATACTCATAAGCACCTCTTTAAGGCCCACTGTGTGGATCTAGAAACTATTTCACAGGGCCCCAAAGGAGTGGCTACTTCCTCGGCCAAAAACCCTCTGCCCGCTGACAGGGAAGCAAGGTCCCTGGAGAGATGGGGCAAAAAAGTTTATACCTCTTCCACCCTTGCCATGAGGTCACTCAACTGCCTTTTCCATATGTTTTAGTACCAGGATTACTTAATGGATGATTTGCAGAAAACATTAGCCTCTCCTGAGCCTATAGATAGAAAGGCATTGCAGGATTTGGTTCATAATACTCAGCAGGTTAGCAATCATTTTCTTCAGTGTGGTTATGATGCATTGGAAGCTTCATGTAGGGCAGCTATGACAGGGGCTGTTATACGTAGACATGCTTGGTTGAAAGAACAGCCACTGCCAGACCATGTTAAAGTAAAGCTGGATGCACCTCTGGAAAAACAGAAGCTTTTTGGTGCAAATGCACAGGATGTGTTGAAGTCTATTGAGGAAAAGGCAAAATCAGTACAGACAGTCAAGGATTTCCTCCAGGTTCAGCCACCCAGATTCAGCAGGAATTGGCCTTCAAAGAATTGGTCCTTTCCAGACTCAGACAAGTTTCAAAGGGGGAAAAACAGGCGTGCTCGAGGTAGAGGGCAATACCAAGGCTCCTACAGGGGCCGCCAATGGCAACCACCAAATCAGAGAAGTGGCGCAGGTAGTTCACCTGCACCACAGGGACAATCACAATGACTTGACTTTCACTCCGCCTACCAAGGCTCAAAGCGAAGCACCTCTAGGTGGAAAATTATCCTTATTCTCAAAGAACTGGCACATTTTAACCAAGGACAAATGGATTCTGGACATAATAGACAAAGGTTACAGGTTCCACTTCCATACCTTACCAACGAGACAAGGCATGCCAAACCTGCCACAAATTCAAAGGGCAGATGCACTCTTACAAGTTTCAAAGCTGTTACAAATAAAAGCAATAGAAAAGGTTCCTCCTCAGGAACAAGGCCAGGGATTCTATTCAAGACTGTTCCAAGAAAAGAAAAGCAATGGAGGCCTATACTGGACTTGTCCGTTCTAAACACTTTTCTCATTGTGCCAAAGTTCAAAATGCTGACGTTGCAGCAACTCCTTCCCATGCTGGGCAAGGGGTCTTGGCTAGTTACTCTGGACCTCAAGGAGGCATACCTGCATGTCCCAATCAGACACAGTTGCAGAAGATACCTCAGATTTCTTGCAGGAACAGAGCATTATCAATTGTCAGCATTACCGTTTGGCTTATCTACTGCACCCAGAGTATTCACGAAATGCCTGGCATCAGTAGTTGCACATTGCAGGCTCCAGGGAATTCAAATATACCCTTACCTGGATGACTGCCTCATTCAAGCAGACAGCAAACAAACCTTGATAAAAAACTTGGATTATGTCATTCAGTTGCTACAGGCTTTGGGATACACAGTCAACATTCAAAAGTCAAGACTATTGCTATCCCAAAAGATTATTTTTCTAGGAGCAAAACTGGACACACAATCACAAATGGCTTTCCTCACAGCGGAGAAACAAGAGCATTTACCAGATTACTTCAAAAGCCTAGTCAAGCTTACCCAGCTGACTGCAAGGAAGACCCTGCAGGCCCTGGGGTTCATGGCATCTTGCATTCTTCTGATCCCTCTGGCAAGACTACACATGAGAAAGCTACAATGGTACCTAAAAAGCTTATGGTCTCAACACAGCCACAACCTAGAAGACGTAATACCATTCCATGCCTGCAAAGGGAATTTTTGTGATGGGCTCAAGCAAGTCATTTAAACGAAGGCATGCCTTTCAACAAAGCTCAAGCAAGTCAAACCATTACAACAGATGCCTCAGACCATGGATGGGGGGCACACATGGAGGGCAGATGCATTCAAGGACAATGGACTCCCATGGAAATGCATCTGCACATAAATCAAAAAGAGATGTTGGCAGTGATGCATGCAATAGAAGCCTTTGGAAAATCTCTTCAACAAGGTCATCTGCTAATAAGGACAGATAACACCACTGTCATGTGGTATATAAACAAACAAGGGGGCACTCACTCGTATCCCCTCTGCAGACTAACATTGACTCTTTGGGAAAAGTCCCTGAAACTGAACATCCACTTGCAATCCCAGTTTGTTCCGGGCAAGGACAATGTGCTTCACAAATGAGCCATCGAACCGGTCCCCCTCGACCAGTCCGGATTAGACGTTTACTCCATGTTCTTTTTAGTGCCAAAAAAGACGGGGGACCTCTGGCCCATTTTGGACCTGTCAACCTTGAATCTGTTGCCAAACAAAAGTTCCGGATGGTCACCCTACAGTCCATTCTACCTTATCTCCAAGAGTGTGACTGGATGTGCTCGGTAGACCTCCAGGATGCTTACTACCATATCAAGGTCCACAGAAGCTCCAGGGGGTTTCTTCGCTTCCGGCTGGGAGACAGTCACTTCCAGTTCAGAGCTCTACCCTTTGATCTCACCACAGCCCCCAGGGTGCTCACCAAGGGTAGTGGCAGTAGTAGCAGCACACTTGAGGCTTCAGGGAATTCAGGTATTTACTTACCTGGATGACTGACTCTTCACTGCGTCCACCAAGTGTCTTCTGTATCTGGTCCGAGACTACTTTCTCCTCTTGGCAGATGGGCTGGAGATTACAGTCTATGTCCACAAATCCCTTTGCAACCAGTACAAGTTCTAGACTTCATTGGGGCACGGCTATCCACTTCGCAGCTAAAAGTTTTCTTAATACCAGACAGGATCTCACACCTCCGGTACCACTTCGCTCTAATCGTGAACCTCAAATTTCCAAAGGCAAGCGATGTGCTTCGGGCCCTGGGCTCCATGGCTGCCTCGATTTCTATTCTACCTTGCGCACCCCTCCAAATGCGGGTTCTTCACTGGACTCTAGCTGTCCAATGGTCTTGGCTAGACCTGCCCATGGATTTTCTGATAAGGATCAGTCACACCTGCAGGACATCTCTCCTTTGGTGGCTTCTTTCACCGGAGGTTGCAGCGGGGGCACCCTTTCGTGTCATCTCCAGCCCAAGCCACAGTAACCACGGATGCCTCCCAACTCGGCTGGGGGGGGCACTGTTTGGGAAGGACAGTCCAAGGCACGTGGTCCCAGATAGAGACCAAGTTGCACATAAATGTTCTAGAGATGAGGGCAGTGCTTTTAGCGTTGAAAGCCTTCCACACTGTCCTGGGTTTGATTGCAATTTAGTCAGACAATATGTCTGTTGTCTGGTATATCAACAAGCAGGGAGGAACCAGAACTTATCCTCTATTTCGCAAGGCCATGAGAGTGTGAGAGTGGGCGATTTCCACCGGTCGTTTTTTTGATTGCAACGCACATCCCGGGACACTCCAACATTTTAGCGGACAGATTGAGTCAGGCTATTCTGATGTCATATCAGTGTTCTCTGAAACCGTCAGTAGCGGAGGAGATATTCCTTGCATGGGGACAGCCTTGCTGCGATCTCTTCACATTTCCTTCCAGTGCGAAATGCAGCGAGTTCTTTGCTCTAATTCCCTCACCAGGGGATGCCCAAAGAGACTATCTAGTCCATGTTTGGCTCCCCCAGGATAATGTATACTTACCTACCGTTACTACTCATTTAGAAGTTTCTTCAGAAAGCCTGTCAACTGTGGTGCATAGTGATCCTCATTGCCCCATTCTGGCCTCATCAAGTTTGGTTCCCCTTCCTTTGGTCCCACCTTCTAGCGCCTCCGTGGATTCTGGATCCCTGTCTGGATCTAATCTCTCTTCCTTTGGGTGCTTGCCTTCCCAGTCTGGACAGTCTAAAGCTGACAGCTTGGCTGCTCCAGAGTCCTTGATTGCCATGACTCCCGGTCTTTCATCTCCTGTAAAATCTATGCTAGTGGCTTCTCTTAAAGATTCCACTAGGAAGGTCTATCACAGTAAATGGAGACTTTTCTCTATCTGGGCCTCTCAAAGAAACCTGGATCCTTTTACACCCCCTGTTCCAGCGGTGTTGGAATTCATAACTAGTATTTTTCAGCAAGGAGCTAGCTCCTCCACTGTGAAAGTACAGCTGGCAGCCATTTCTAATTTTCATGCAGGTGAGAATAAAATTGCACTTGCCTCTTCTAGGCTATGTAAAGCCTTTTTAAAAGGCACCTTCCTTCTGCGCCCTCCCATCAAAGATTCGGTTCCCCCTTGGGATCTCACTTTGGTTCTTCAGTCATTAGTATCTCCTCCTTTTGAAGCTGCTGCATCCGTGGATCTAAAGTTTTTGTCTTGGAAGACAGCCTCCCTAGTGGCTATTACATCGGCTAGGAGGATCTCTGAGCTGCAGGCTTTGTCTGCCATGCCTCCTTATTTGGTCTTCCATAAGGACAGGGTCTCTCTCCGTACAAATCCTTCATTTTTACTCAGAGTGGCATCTCAAATATAAACCAAACAATTAATCTACCTGTTTTCTTTCCAAATTTTCAGAACAAAGGGGAATATAAACTTCATTTGTTAGATGTTCATAGACAACTTCATTTCTACCTTCATAGAACACAATCCTTACGTAAGTCCGATCAGTTATTTGTCTCATTTTCCAAACCTCATTTCGGCAAGGCCATTTTCAAGGTTTCTTTAGCCAGATGGATCACTCTTTGCATTCTACACATTTACGAAGCCAAGGGGTTATCTCCTCCTGGTCTGGTTAAAGCTCACTCTACCAGGTCCATGACGACTTCTGCTGCCTTTTGGTCCAAGGTTCCTTTGGATGACATTTGTGCAGCAGCAACTTGGGCAAATTCTCATACTTTCATTTCCTATTACAAGTTCCAGAGGGAGAGCATCCTTTGGCTCTGCAGTGCTCAGAAATATCCTACCATGAGTCCCACAGGTTGCAGATAAAATGAAGTTAACTACTTCACATAACGTTCCATCTGACTAGTTATACTTCATTTTTCTGCAACTTTCCCGCCCTCCGTCCCCCTGACTTTTTCATGTGAAAAAGCATGTTAGGTTTATTTAGTTGAGTTGCTAATATGTATAGTTGCAGCAAACTCAATCTGAGGGAAGATGGGAGATGGTGGTGTATTATGGGTAGGGGGAGGAGCTCAGAGCTTGGAGCAGATGCTAGAAAAAAAGTTGCCGGCTCGGATCCGATATGGATTCGTATACCCACAGGTTGCAGAAAAATGAAGTATAACTACTCAGATGGAACGTTATGGTGAGTACATAACTTTTTTCTTTAGTCTAGTACATGAGAAGCCTGTGCTTTCTTAGGATCTTGACTTTTTTTGTACAGAAAATCTAATTGCACTGAGATTATAGAAGATTCCACATTTCTGTTTTTTTGTGTTTGAAAATTCTTCTTCTGGTAGAAGTTGCTTTATCTAGGAGAATCCTGGAAATTACAAGCATTATGTGTTCATCCTCCTTAACCAGTGAACCACAAATTGATCATGAGAACAAATCTTTCCTTTATGTATTGAGTTGCACAGAAACATATTTAAATTAGGGCATCAGTTTACCAGTGTTCTTTCCAAATTGTTGTAGTAGAGCGGAATATCTGTTGCATTGCATGACCGCTCCGATTTCATGTAGCCAGAGCCAAATCAGTTAGGAAAGGTTTTCTGCTGTTTAGATGCTATTTTTTTATTAAGATACAAAGTGCCAAAGTTAACAGTTTTGAAATTACTTTCCAGGTGTTTTACATTTTATTAGAAAAACACAGGACTTGATTCAAAGATGGCCGCCATTCTGTAGACACTGCATTTCTACAGCTCTCCAGATACTCGGAATAAAAATCAACCCTGAGGATATACTACAAGATTTTTTACACTAATTGTTGGATATAACTATTCTACTACAACTAAATATTGCTTGAGAGGTGGAAGAACAGGAGGAAATTAATCAAACTCACAGGATTAGATCTGATTGTCTGTCTGACTCTGAACAGAGTATTGAACAAAGGATCTGCCTGACTAGTAATCGTGGGTATTTACTAGTAGTTATACTAGAGTTTTGCTTTGCTTCACAATGTCAAAAGAGGAAAAAAGTATGGAAACAACAACAACTAAAACCAAATTATCAGCACTTCAGTCACCAGAGAAAGATTCAACAATAAAAAGGCAGAAAACTATAAAACAACAGGAACTTTTAAAAGCTGGAATGACAAATAAACCGGCTCAACTGGCTAACATGGAAGATATTAAAACTGCTTTGTTGCCCATTCAAGAAGCTTTAAAAGAACTATCAAACCAGGTACTTTCTTTTGGTGCCACTTGCAGTCAAATTCTTGAAAGGATGGATAAATCGGAAGCAAGAATATCCAAAAATGAGGACAGAATAACATTGCTTACAAAAAAAAACAGGCATTCATGACATGGATATCCAGTCTGTGCAAAATAAAATTCTGGACTTCGAGGCAAGATCCAGAAGGAACAACATAATTATTAGAGAAATTCCAGAAACTATCCAATATAATGATTTAACTTCTACCGTCAAACAAATATTCAAAATATTGTTCAATGACTCTGACATTGCTAAGCAAATAGTTATAGAAAGAGCCCATAGAGCTCTCAGAGAAACACAAGCCTCAAACATTCCTATTCCAGTTTACGTCAAAATACTTAACTGCCAGGATGTAAATAACATAATTCTAACTGTTAAAAAGAATGGAGGTTATATTATGTGGCAAAATAATAGAATTTCTATGGGTCAGGATTTACCATTGCAAATAAGACAAGCCAGGCAAGCATTGTCTCCGTATTGTAAGTTCCTCATTGAAAAGAACATTAAATTTCAAATGAAATACCCTAACACTCTAATTTTTACAATTGATAGATCCAGATATTCCATATCCAAAAAAAAAGAAGCAAAAGTTACCTTTCTGAAGATTTTTAAGTCTCTGTCAGCTTCGGAAGCTTAACTTGGCCATTCAGTCTGTTTACAGCAACGTGGATACTGGGATTCCATGCTTACTACGTCTCGAGGCTCCAAAATCCTTTGTTCTTTTTTCTTCACCAGGCCCCTTGGTAAATATTTACTTAGTTTTTTTTGCAGCTCCAGCTCGTCCACGAAGATTTCCCGAACTTTTATGGCTTCTACGAACAGTATCCCTTCGCGAGGTAACAGGAAGTCCTTTGGGTGCTGCTGAGGGTCCGCTTTCGAGGTGGCACATCCGGAAGTCCGTCCGCGAAATGGTTCCCCCGTCGAGAATTCGAAGACAGGATTACATGACCAGGAAGTAGAAACACCTTTGTGGAAGAAGGGGAAGCTAGTTGGACTGTAAAATGAGTGTCCCTGTACATTTAAAAATATGTTAGAGCTTTTATTTATTTAAAGGGAACTGTGAATCCATTCAGGTAGGATTAAAACTGAACTAATAATGTACTGGTTAAAATGTGTTCTTTAACTAAATGGTAGAAGCAGGATAACTTTATCATAATTATGCTAGTTTCTTAGGTAGTTTTTCCTGAATGTGGTTGTACTAATAACATCGTAGTATACTGTAATATTTATTTTCCTGTCTTAATGATGTGTTTTATACTGCAAATGCATAGATACAAAGGGGAGTTAGTGTTGGGATTGTTAGTGGATTAAAAGACCAGAAGAAATTATATCCTGGCATTTCTAGGAAAGTGAAAGCTATCTTCATCTATACTGGCAGGTGGTTCTGACTGTTTGGGGAACTCTGTTAGTTATCATTTTGTATATTCAAATGTAGTACCCAGTAAGTATAGTTAATGCTATCTGTATTTACACGTGTTATTGTCATTATAATGTTAAATAAGCTAGACTAGATAAACAAAATCAGAGCTAATGCTATATTTTCAGGTTTAATGCTTGTTTTTTCTCTTTCCTAGATAACAAAATATATAGTGAATTATCTTGAAATTAATAATGTTATTGTTTAATAGGTGTACTGTCATATATCTGTTTAGGTTAGATTTAAATAAGATAGTTAGATATTTTAGGGTAATACAACCAATTAATATAATTAATACTATATGTGAACTAGTAGAGAGGTAGAATAGTAATTTTGAATATAGTGAAGATCATTTATATTAACTAAATAATGTGTTTAAGAGCTGTGGATAGTTATCAGTGTTTATTAGGGAATGTTTTGGTTAGGCTTTGTAGAGGTAGATGTAGTATTTATAGGTTTTTTGCATGTTTTTGGTGTTTTATTTTGTAAGACGAAGAATAGATGTGTAGTAAGACTATGTACCCATAAAAGTTTTAACGGTGTAAAAAACCTATGTATGTCCTGGTCCAGGGGAATAGTGGATAGGCACTGGTTAGGGATGGGACGTCAAGATTGCTTCCTGATATTATATACTGTGACAATACATTGGATTTTAGTATCGTCTCTTAACTTTAAATGATTTAAAAATCTTAGTATGTGGATAGTAGACTCATGGAATACTAAAGGGCTCCAGAACTTGAAAAAAAGGAAATTATTCTTTCATTTATTTCTCCAGTCAAAGGCATGTTTTATTTTATTACAAGAAACCCATTTGACCAATGATCAATGGACTGTCCTTAAGACTAAGAAATGGATTAGAGAGGTAGTAGCTTCGGAAGGGTCAACTAACAGTGCAGGGGTGGCGATTATTATTAAAAACCAATATCAAGAGAAAATTCTAGATTTTAAAAAAGACAAAGAGGGAAGATGGTGTTATGTGATTCTTTCATCTAAACTTTGACAAACCGGTGATACTTCTTAATATATATGTCCCATGTACCAATCAACAACTTTTTATAACATCACTCTATTTTATCCTGAATCAATATAATAATTACTATATAATAATAGGAGGTGATTGGAACATATACCAAGATCCCAAATTAGACAAATCAAGTTCAAATAGGTCCTTTAATAATCAAGCAGTGATAGCACTACAGGAACTTAAAACAGATTTTAAACTATATGATCCATTTAAATACACAAATAACCAAATAAATGCAAATAACTTCACATTTTATTCAAGTTGTCATAAAATGTCCAGGATCGATTTTTTTCAAATTTCAGACGTACTAATGTCTTTTGATCCCTTTGTATCCATACAAGCTAGACATTTGTCGGATCGTTCTAGGATTGCATTAACTCTCAATAAGGACACTCATCATAATATACATCTTAGAGGTTATAACTGGTCTTTAAATCCATATTTATTAGATAAAGAAGATATAATAAAAGAAGTTCAAGAGACCTTGAATCAGCTATTAGATAATCTTTCTAGACACCGACATCCGTCTGACATAGAATGGGCAACGACCAAAGCACAAATAAGAGGAATTTTTCTTCAAAAGGCTTCTTATTATAAGAAAATACATTCGAGAGACATACAAGAATTGGAAACTAAAATTAAATTACTGGATCAGGAGTTAATTGGGAATTATAGTAAACAAACTGAAACAGAGTTATTTAAATGTCAGAAGGACCTTTTTTACTACAAAATAGTAAATTATCATTTTATGAACAGAAAATGCTGGTAAAATACGCTGATCATATACAAACCCCTTCAAAAGCACTAGCGCGCATCATTAATCAATCGAAAATACCTTCTCAAATTTCTGAATTACATTTTAATAATAAAACATACACTAATACTGAAGACATTATGAATGCTTTTGAATTAATATTTTCTCAAGTTTATGGGGAACATCAGGAATTAATTATAAATAAGAGTAATAATGACTTTTTGCAGAAGATTACATTTCCGAAAATGGGTGATGAGTTTCATATGAACTTAGTCAAACCAATTTCCTCAGAGGAAATAACAGATGCAATTAAGAATCTGAAGCCACATAAAGCTCCAGGACCGGATGGTTTGACTACGGAATTTTACAAAACGTTTAGTGATACAATGGGGAAAATACTTCCACAAGTATTTAACTATATAATTAATAATAAAATGAATGACCCGCACTTTAATGCTTCGAAGCTATTCTTATACCGAAAGAGAATGCTGATTTGCAAAATCCAAATAATTATAGACTTATTTCACTTTTGAATATAGACATGAAAATTATGACATCGATTTTGGCTAATAGATTGAAGAAGATAATTAACCTGATAATATCAGAGGAACAAGCTGGTTTTCTAACTGGCAGACAAACTACAGATAATACACTATCACTTCACACACTGATTTCTTATGCCACTCACAGAAATTTTAATGCTTATGCACTCATAATTGACGCGCAAAAAGCTTTTGATAGAGTTAATTTAGAATTTTTGTTTGAAATTTGATCATATTTTAATATACCTCAAGACTTTATTTTAACATTTAAAAAACTATATAATAATCCTTATACAAATCTAGTTATTAATAAAAATCTCTCAAAAAGAATACAAATTAAGAATGGTACCCGTCAAGGATGTCCGTATCTCCTATATTATTCAATCTATATTTAGAACCATTATTTCTACATATCAAACAAAATATCTATCACAATGCCCCAATAATATATGGTACGAAAATTTCCATGGCTGCTTTTGCGGATGATCTAAATATTTACTGTACGACACCTGTTTCAGATACCAAGAAAATATTAAAAGCAGTGGATGACTTTGCAAAAATATCCAATTACAAAATAAATTTTAGAAAAACTAAGGTATTTCCTTTAAAGACGCCTACACCCTTTTCGCTTTTACCATTGGTAGGTCAGGTAAAATCCGAAGAAAAAATAAAATATTTGGGTATTGTTTTTTCAACTGACAACGGAGACTTCTATGTGAATAATGTTAAGTTACTTTGGGAGCATATAGTGTCGGACTTAAAAAGATGGAATAATTTGAAATTACCAATAATGGCAAAGACCTCAATTATTAAAATGAACATACTTCCCAGAATATTATATATCTTTAGAGCTACTCAAGTCCAAATTTCTAGGAAATTCTTCAAACAACTTCATACGGAATTAGGTAGATTTTTTTGGGAACCTAGAAAAACTAGGATATCCTATGATAAACTGATGACTCGAAAAAACAGGGGTGGTTTAGAGTTACCGAATTTTGAAACATATTATTTAATAATAAATGCTAATAGAATCCTAAGAGTGGTTAACTTTGATAGGTCTAGTCCTAAATGGTCACCCAAGTGGTTGATTCTGAATTATAAACATGTTGCTAGACTGGGGATTAATTGTAAAGCATTACCTTTTTTAAATAAAGATACCCTTAAAATGTACGCTCTGATGGAACATATCAAAGTATATATAATATCAATACAAAGTCTATTTAACTCATTTAAATCTTTTACAATATGTGATGACTTTTCAACCTTTTCATAAGAACCCGAATTTGAAAATTGGTAATCAGCTGATAGATCTTAAAAAATTCCCACTTATAACTGATTTAACCATACTTGATTTGTATCCCTTCCTTGGTATCTCAATACACGACATGTTAAGAGAGATGAATCTCCCTAACATGTACTTAATTATAATGAGACAGTTAAAGGATCTAGCAATAAGTTTTTTTAGTAATAGTAATTTTGAAATTAAAGAAGAAGATTTAAACATTTGCCTAAACTTATGGCAAACTCTTACGAATGACTGTAAATATATAACGGCTTCATATAATTTGATAAAAGATGTGAAATATAATAACCAAATACTTTTATCCAAATACTGGAAGGAGAAATTGTTAACAATTGAAGATAATAAAATAGTGAAAGCAATTAATTTAACCTTAAAATCAGTATCTCTTCAAAAGTTATTATTTACTCAGTTGATGATATTTAATAACGCGTATTACACTTGTCTCACTCTATATAAATTCAACTCTAAAAACTCACCTAAATGCCCATATTGTATAGATCAAATGGCTGACCTTTTACACATGTTCTGGAGTTGTAAATGTATTTTCAAACTTTGGAATTCTTTAAAAAGTCAATTACAAAAATGGGATATCAACAGTCTACACTTTCTTGGGAGTTTATGATTCTTCATATTCCTTCGATTAATTTGGATAGATCCCAAAGGATCATACTCATAAATATTTTCCTGTTAATGAAGCTGTATATAGCTACAAATTGGTTGAATCCATCCCAGACTTTATGGGAAAACTTTGAGTGTCAAACACAAAAGGTGGAAAAAAGAAGGAACCGGTACCAAAAAACAGAGCACGGCCAATTTATTAAATGAGCGCTTTCGGTAGGGAAATTCTCCCCACCTTCTTCAGACTAGAATAAAATAAACTAAACATCCACTTCTCCCCTGCTTAAATATTTAAACAGTTGCAAACATCAATTATTCAATTAACAAACTAATAATTGAGAAACACATAATTAAACATTCCAAATACTAACTTAAAAATGTTAAAACAACATCAAATTACTTAAAATGTAACACACCAAAATCACTTTTCTATATCCATTAGCTTTGAAAAATATAAAAATAATAATGTATATAATTAAATTTTATATATGTGCAAAATACATGATGCATATATTTTTATACAAATAATTTTATATACAAATATTAATATTAAATCAGCAAGTTGAAAGGCATTAAACACCCACATTCACTACTCATGACCCATCAAAGACTTCTTATTACAATTTTGTGTATACATTTATATTTATATGTTTGTATTCATGAAAAAAATGAGGCAAAAATGTACTTTTGTGTGTTAGATTGCAAAATATAACACACTTCTATCCTATTCTATGTACATTTACCTACAATCATTATATAAGCACCACACCACCTGACAATCAAATTCAAATTATACTATATGTCTAAGTGTTCCCCCCGGCCCTAAATACGAACCTTTGGACTTAATTCAATTTACTTTAACCAGTGCTTAATTAGATTTTCCCCAATACCAAATGTACTACCCCCTAAGGGCTTTTAATTTGTGTACATTTAATGGAGACAACCTCATTTAGTCCTGGGGGAATATAAGATGATAAGAAGAGAATGTATGAACATCTATATGCCATTAGTAATGGGGATTTAAACAATGCATTGGCAAAACATATCTCCCAAAACCCCGACCATGAATTTGGGTTTTCAGTCTTACATCAGATACAACCCCATATTAGAGGGGGCCCATGGTAGCTGCAATTAGAGGAACAAGAGGTCCTGTGGCAGATTCGTACATCATCTTATATTTATTATGTCTTTCTCAATTATTAGTTTGTTAATTGAATAATTGATGTTTGCAACTGTTTAAATATTTAAGCAGGGGAGAAGTGGATGTTTATTTTATTCTAGTCTGAAGAAGGTGGGGAGAATTTCCCTACCGAAAGCGCTCATTTAATAAATTGGCCGTGCTCTGTTTTTTGGTACCAGTTCCTTCTTTTTTCCACCTTTTGTGTTTGGAGCTCAGTTTTAAGTTTTTCAAAACTTTAAGAGTGTAGCGATAAAACATATTTTAGCCCATAAATGACTAATTAAAGATCATAAGAAAAATATAAATAACACAAAAATATGGGAGCAAATCTTTAATATTGTGTTAGCTTAAGGTTCCAATCCACTTTTCTCCGGGAAGTACATACTAAATATGGAGCTTAGTATAGATGAGCTTTACATTGATACTAGATTCTTATTTGCTCTTCATTTAATACCCATTTAGAAGTTGAGTATAATGTATAATGACTTTATGTAACTGTTGGAAGCATTCATGTATATATTGTAAATATGTTGTGGTATTGTTTTCACATTTGGAAAAGAATAAAGACTTATTATTGAAAAAAAAAAAAAAAAAAGAAAAACACAGGACTTTACTTACTGAAGGTATGAATCCACTCTGTCAGTGCATGGCTGTTGCTCAGACTTTCTTTAAAAGCATATCTTTGGATGATATTGTGCAGGTGGTATCTAGACATGACTAAATACTTTTGCAAGATGCTACAAGCTGAATATGATATCCAGATCCAAGTTTTGACGTTCTTTCATGAGGATACATCCAGGAGGTTTAGCTTTGAACTCAGTCCTGTAAGTGGTGAGAATGCAAAAGTTACTTATCAAAGGTAAAGAAATTTGGTACTTGACATAATGATAACACTGGATTGGCAATTCCATCTTCGTTACCATTCCCACCCCCTTTCCCAGGCTAATCCTGACTAGTGCTTGGCAAGACATATCAACAAGCTAGTTGTGTGATCATAAAATGGCTATTGTTAGCCTTCTGCTTTCTCTGGTCTACGGATATCAAGATCTAGGTTCCTATTGAGCATGGCTTTGTTGGTAAAATGGGAGGGGCGAGGTAGCCTGGGAAAGTTTCTGTTAGGCTGACTAAAGCCTGACAGTTTTAGCCCCTCTTTAATATCTGTCATTATGGTAAGTACATAACTTTTCATTTACAGTACGTAATTAAATGTGTTAAAAAAAAAAAACTTTCCAACATCTACTGCTGAAATAATTACTTAAATGTTATTTCTATAATGCAGCAGACTAACACAGCTTGCTTTACTAGTGGCATTCCGTAGAATAACAATTTTTCTCTCTCTCTCTTTCACACAGCTTCCTTCCTCCTCAGTTTCCCCAAGAGAAGCCTGTGGTCACAGTTTATCCACCAATAATCCACCATTTAGTAGATAAGCATAATGGAGTCGTAATAACAAGTCCTTTGTTGGCCAATGTACGTGCATTTTCCTCTTATTGGATAAGAAAACAAGCACATGGTGTATAATTTGAGTTTCACATGAAAAGTTTACATTTTACGCAGCAGTGAATATTTGTTGTAATCCTTGCTGTTGAGAACAGATCATAAGTGCAATGTATGTATGTACAATTTGTCATTCTGTATTGCTTCTACCCTGGCTAGTTACCATTAACTGTGAAAGAATGAAATAGAACTGGCTCTCATTTTAGGAGTGTAATGTTAGACACCTCTAAGGCCAGTACTATCAGAATTTAGCCTAACATGTAAAACTTTCCCAGGCTACCTTCGTCTTTCCTTTACTCATAATCATACACTCTTGTGGATCTCACTTATAGATCTCTTTAGCTTCACATTCAAGTAATTTCTCACTCATCAGCAGTTCCAGGCTACTAGTCTACTGTTTCTAGTTTGGTAGAGTAAAAAACTACTTTTTTCTTGAGGTTTAAGTTGCTTCATTTTAGGCTCTAGCCAGGTTAGTCCATTCCTTGTGTTTGCTTCCTTTGTCGTAGTCTTTTGACCTTTAACTGTGCTACTTGCAGTTAGGTTATCCTCTCGCTTGGATGTACATCATTTAGTGCTGCTTTGATTATAGATGGAATTGAAGTTTACTATTCATTGTTGGGTGGGGCATTTTCTAAAGGACTTTGATTCCTGTAAGTGTGGAGCTAAAGATCCCAACACAGGATTGAACATTTAAAGTGAGTAAAATGCCTTATAAGAGCACATATTGGATGATTGTGACAGCTGCACTGCATACATATAAACACAAGACACGAATACAAAAATACTTGATACTAGAGAAGGTTGAGACCACTGCTTTTGAGCCTTCAACCAGGGCATTCTTCTGCACTTCCAAAAAGTCCTGCAAAATTTTCTAACAAGGCAGGGATTCTGCTGAATAACCTAAACAATTTTTTGCTTTACATGTTCAGGCTGCACCTCCCAAGACATCATATTGAAGGGATTGCCTCTTGAAAAGATCCTTACCTCCTGAGCTGAAAATGCATCCTTTGGTCTGTCTGAGCACCGAACTCCATATCCCGTGCCCCACCATCAGTGTCAGTCATATCCTGCAGGCCTGTCTGCTCAGTTGGCTGTGAAAGAATTTGGCAGTCATTTTTTTTTTCTGTTCAGCAGATATTGTCCCATGGATTTTTCTCCACTAAACATCAGGAGCTTAAGGGCATTTTCCTTGTCTACATTTGCAAATTTAGGTCATGGCCTTTCTTCACTGTGGACCATATGAGCCAGAGTTCCATCAAGGCCTGCCAGAGTTCCATCAAGGCCTGCCATCAACACTTATTTGTCAACTTCGAATATTCTGTTCCCGTTGATGGCTTTGGCATTCACAGTCCCATTGTTGACCTTGCTGTCAATGTTGTTGCTTCCAGTTTCAACACCCTTAAGACAAATGCCACCATAGACATTTGGGCCCGATCTTTAAGTGCCATCCTCATACCCATGTATGTCAAGGCTGAGCATTACATCTACAGAAGCTGCAGTTCAATGGTGAGCAATGAGGCCACAGACTTTGACTCAATTGTCAAGGGCTGCCTCAGTTCAGACAGATGGGGTGAGTCATTGCTGTAAGGTGTGGTGCTATCCTTTTAGCTATGGGCCCAGTCCCATCAGTGTTTGGTAGTAATCTGTTAGGATTGTTGGCTTTCCCCTTTGGTTTGGGTCCTTTTGTTATAATATCTGTGGTATAGGCTTCTCTGGTATAGAGAAGCCTGTGGTGCAGACTTCTCTATATGAGCCTTCCACACTCATTACATTAGCCTAGGGAATCTTGTGTTGTGTACTTACCAGATGTTCACCTTTCCTTTCCAGCCAGGACAAAGGTGCCAATGGGTTGTTACAGGACATGATTGTTTTGTCCAGATGTGGACCTTCTTCCTCCTTAGATGCCTCCCTCTGAGGTCTGGGGTTAAGGCCAAGTGCGAGAAGAAATTACCAGGATTCACCTGTGGGATCTCCCACTTTGGAATTGTTTGAAGACCAGAAACCAGTTCTCCTTGGGAAGATTTTGATGCCCACTCAGGCAAAGGCTAACATCGTCCCAGTTATATCTCTCTAAATAAATGTGTCTTTGAGGCCTTCAAGTCCCCAAGGTCATCTTCTGGGGTGGTTACCCAAACTAATGAGATGATTCAACTGCATGGTGATGCTTGAAAAAATCCTGTTGTGCCTTCCGTCCTGAAGAGACCAATATAGCTCCTTCCTTGAATAGCCAGCAGTTTCTAAGATAGCTCAGGCTAGGACTTCACAGATGGCTGCACACTGATCAGTAGCTTAGTTTCAACATTCCAGTTGTGAAAAAAACTGAGAAATAAGAGCCATTGATATTACTAGCTTGAGTAAAATGCGGTTACTGGCTAGCACATACATTGTTTGCATACCAGCAAAGAAAAAAATGTTGACAACCTGAAAGAAAATCAGTCGGAAAAGGTGAAGAGAAAACTCTGGCTGGGAAAAAATCCTGCAGCTGTTCAGAAAAAAGCAGCATAAGCATCTGCTCAGTAATGTAGAGAAAAAAAGAGATCAGATGTACCCAGAGGTGAAATAAATCAAACGTTGAAGGAGTATATCCACTTAGGTAACAAAAGTCTAGAAAAAAAAGCTTCACAAGTTCACCTGAATAGCTAGTTAAAACTCCAGGCAGAAGAGCAGGAAATTTATCCCAGTCATCGGGGAAAGTTGAAAGATGGGTGTGAGATTCAAGCTGTTGTAACCACTTGTCTTAAGAATATTTTTTTCATGCAGGATCAAAATCATTTTTGGATGCAGAACAGGCTAAGGAGGAAATAAAAACAAAGTTTATCTATCAAAAAATGAGAGAGCAACTGGAGGGGGACTCTTCTCGGTCTAATAACAGTAATGCTCATATAGAGACTTTGCCAATAAAACCTTTTCCAGCATTCCAAAGGAAAATGCTTGATGGATAAAAAGCAGGACAGGAGTTGATTAGAAAAATCAGGAGTACCTTGGACTGTAACCAGAGTTTGGTGTTGGGAAATGGAGCTGAACATGAATAGGATCAGTATCACTAAACTTGGTGAATAGGTGGGAAACTATAAAGCTTCAGGCACATTTGTGAAATATGGCTTTACAAGTAAAAGAGCTCTAAGACTGGACTTTTGACTTTTTATTAAAGTTCCAGGTGGACTGTAATGACATAGAGTATATGCTTTAATGCTAGTTACTTTTTTCTCCTTTTAGTGTTCTCTAAGTAAAACAAATTTTTTTAGTATTTAGATAAAATATTTTATGATTTTGTCTTAGTCTGTTCCGCAACTGTTGTATATGGTAAAGATATTATAGTAAACAAATACTTTTTTAGTAGCGAGAAATATACTCTTTACAGTATAATGAGAAGAAAGCCTGGACAAAAGCAAGTTTAATATGTTGTGATCGTGATCTGCTAGGGGGTGGTAAAAGTGCACATACTATATTGTATGTAGAATTATGAATTTTGTTTTTTACCAGGATGAATGTCTAGAGTAATGCATTTGGCCTAAACTATAAATAAGTGTTTTTCTTAAGAAGGCAGCCTTGAAAATGAGACAAAATGGTGAAAGACATGAAAAATGCTAAGTTTTCTACACTTGTAAAGATATATATATATCATTAGCAAATATTCAGTGGGAGACAAGAAGTCTGGAGTTGAAGGCAGTTGCATATTCTCTTCTGAGTGAAATTTACAAGATTCATTGCTGAATGTTTTACATAGAGACTAGCTGTGTGCAGGTGTAAGCAAATAATCTCGACAGTTCTGAGCATTCTTTGCTGAGGGAAATGCAAAATTTAAAGGTACAGTGGCAAGAAGTTCAGTGTAAAGTAAAGATTAAAGTTATAGAATGCAAGTAAGAGGTAGCAGCCTCATTAGGAGCTTAAATAAATTGTATAGAATAATGTACAATTTAGTTCTATTTAATGATAGCAAATCCATTTTTCTTGGGGCTAAAAGTTCTAATTTTCTGAAAGCATACAAACTGTTTCACATCTAGGAAGGGAATGAAGGGAAGATGAGAACAGATGACAATCACTGCAGGTGGGAACACAGACTGTAGCATGCACTTTAAAATGGGTAATCTTAATTTTAACTTGGGTAATGCCTGTGGGTGCAAGTGTTGATTTGGGGAAGTTGCTCCTATCTTGAGGGTTAAACTTCATTTTTTAAGATGTATATAGCTTTGTTTGTTCCAAGTTAATAGGGGATGAGGCTGTTCTGAAAATGTTTCGATTTTTGAGTGTTTTCATTTAAAGTCTTAAAATGTGACATAGGCTCAAATGGAGATGAAAAGAAACAACTGTGTAAAAGATCAGTCTTCCAAACGTTAGTATGTGCATGTAGCACAAAAGTTGGAAATGCACATTCAAAACAATTCTGAACAATTGGTGGGAGCAATAGCTTTTTATCATAATGGCTACATTATAGTATTCATATTATCATGGAATGTAAATGGCCTTTTGTGTATAGACAAAAAGGAATGAGTACTGAATTTATTTTAAGAAATGCAGGATGCAGATACCAGTGCTGCAGGAGACGCATTTCAAAAGAAGTGAGCATGTGAATTTGACAAAGAATGGATTTCAGGGTTGGATATTCAGCAGAATATCGGGGGCAAAGGAAAAGGGGAGTAGTCATACTAAATGCTAGAGGAGTTGTGATAGAAGAAGGTAGGGGAGTAGTCATACTAAATGCTAGAGGAGTTGTGATAGAAGAAGATAAAAAGACAGCAATGGTAGATTTCTGGTAGTAAGGGGCTATTGGCAAGGGAGGAGGATTACTCTGGTGTGTAATTATATTCCACTAAAGTGTGATTGTGAAGCTTAGGTAAGTTTTGTGAGAAATCAGCTTTCATCACGGAATATCACTTGTAGGTGGGGACTTGAAACTTGATTTTTAATAATGAGAATGTATCAAATGACCTTGTAGGAAAATATAGCAAAAGGTGTATTTCTGAAGAAATTTATGAAAATATTTGCTATGGAAGATGTAAATTCAGTAGTAGGAACTCATGACACAATTTATATATTCCCCAAGATACAATAACTGAGCAAGGTTAGTTGGAAATTCGAGCTTAATTGAAAGCTTCGAAACATGTCCAATAACTATTTCAGATCATGCACCAATAAAAGCTAAGATAAAAATGCAGGGTAATGAAGTAAAAATGACACTGGCACTTTCGCACCTACCTGATAAAAAGAGAGGAATTTGAGGAATGGGTAGTAGAAATTACTACACTTATAGGAAAGCTAGAATTATCTTCAGAAGTTGTATCTAATGAATTGAATAAAATGAAAATGGAGTTTAAAAAACAGGTAGAAATAAGAGAGATGATTATGAAGTAATAGGAATTATTTAGGAGGCTAAATATATTAGCACCATATTGTTAGACATTTGGGCTCTGAAAATCATTCATCAGGGGTAGATTTGGCAGTGGGAGTGTCTCCCTCCTTTCCAAGGAATCCATCCTTGCACGTTAACCCAAGTTTGCCCATTTCCTCCTTTTATAGAACAGATGATGTTCATCTTGTTACCCTGCTGGCAGTCATCACACTTGGGTTATCCTGCCATCAGGTGATCTCGCAGTCGGCCTAAGTTCCAAAGTCTTGGTCCGGCGTCGGTTGCTGTCGCTTCTTCCCTGACATCAGTGCGCCAGGGGTATACAAGAGGCATCCGATGCCATTTTCTTCAGTCTTTCTTGCCGTGCGGTGCCCGAAGCAGAAGCAGTTCACAAGTGCCGGTCAGCCGACACCTGAGATTTTCGAATCGAATTTCAGTCCGAAGTCTTCAATAAATCTAAGTACCCCATTGGGGAACCTTTTCTTGCCTCAGTCCGATGTCAGAAAAAGTTAACAATTGCATTTCTTGTGGGAAGCAAATACCTCATAAGGACTTCCATTCTTATTGTGTTCCTTGCCTAGGCCCAGACCACGACGTCACAGGTTGTCGGTTTTGTGCTAGGTTTAATAAACGAACTATCAAACGCCATTTTGACTTCGCACAACATTACTCTGGTAGGAAATTTAATTATATCATGCCATCGGAGCAGCCGACCGGCATGCATAAAAAACGCAAGGATAAGGGCAGGCAGCCTAGGAACAAGCCAGACTCCGAGGACTCTGCTGGGCCTGTCGCCGGTTCTCCGGTTTTCAGTGAGGCACCTACGCAGCCCCTGGTGACTGCAGAATTGGAACCCCAGACAGCTGCGGATTCTCAAGCGGAGTGTACTAGGCCGATGCAGCCATCTTCAGTAGGCCCTTCCTACACCGGAGCAGAAGGAGACCCCAGTGCAGTGGAAACACCTTCGGTTGCAGAAGGTGTCTTCAGGCCGACTACACTCGCCATTAAGTCTTATGCTAAGCTTAAAACTCCATTAAAACCAAAAAAGACTGTACATCAGTCTACAATTCAAGGCCCCATGCCTAAGAAACAGATGCTTAAGATGGCTGAAGATTTGATTACCCTAATTAGGGGTTCCCATCCCCCTCCAGATAAAAGACTAAGACAAGAGGAGGATTATGCTTCCTCTGACCAGGTTTCAATTTCCTCAGATTTTTCTGTGGAACAGGATTACACTTTTCCCCCTTATGAAGACTCTGATGCTGAAGACCCTATCCCTTCAGCATCTCCCCCTGAAGACTACTCCTTTGGGGAAACTTTACGTACCATGAGGGAACATTTTCACTGGGAAGGCCAGGACTACTCTGATTCTAAGAAAAGGCTCCGAGAGTTCCTTTTACTACCTCAGCACAGACCACTTGCTATCCATTCAGTTTTAGATATTGTGGATGATGTTTACTTGGAGTCTAGTCTAAATCCAGACTCTCTACCCTCCAGCCAAACCAGACAGATACTACAGAGTGCCCGACTCACACAAATTCCTTTACAAAAGCCCTAATGCTGACCCAGAAACAATTTCCCAGGGTCCAAGGGGGCTAAAGCTTCTATGGCTAAAAATCCTGTGCCCTCTGAAAGGGATTCCAGAGCCCTAGATAGATGGGGAAAGAAAATATACACCTCAGCAACTCTGGCTATGAGAGCATTAAATTGTCAATTTCACATGCTGAAATATCAGCAATTCCTAATGTCTCAAAGCAAAAAATGAGCACACATAAAGAACAGTCTGAATTCAAGGAAATGCAGGATCTGTTGCATGCAGCTGAACAGATGGGCAAACATGCTTTACAATGTGGATTTGACTCATTGGAAGCTTCCTGTAGAGCAGCTGTTACTGGGTTTGTCATAAGTAGACATGCTTGGTTAAAAGAACAAACCCTGCCTGATCATGTTAAAGCAAAATTATTGGATGCACCTTTATAGCAGGATGTGTTATTTGGTGTCAAAGCAGAAGAGGTCTTAAAGAAAATGGAGGATAAGGCAAAGTCTATGCAGATGGTCAAGGATTTCTTACAGGTACAACCCCCTCGTTTCAGCAGAAATTGGCCAACAAAAAACTGGTCCTTTCCAGCTTCTGACAGATCACAGAGGGGCAAATACAGACGCCCAAGGGGCAGAGGTCAGTCATAAGGCCCTTACAAACCTCGCCAATGGGGTACTGCTACCCAGAAAAGAGGAGAAGACAGGCCCCAAGCTAGCAGAAGACAAACACAATGACTCAATCCTCAAACTACCAAGCAAATCTCTCCTGGCAGCTCCCTTGGGAGGAAAATTAGCATTTTTTGCAGACAACTGGCACATCATCACAAAAGACAAATGGGTCCTAAACATTGTCTTACAAGGATACAGATTCCACTTTCATACCTTCCCAAGGAAAAAAGGAATGCCAAACCTGCCACCAAATCAGTGGGCAGAGGCACAAAAACAAATTGCAGCTCTCATGGACATGAGCCATTCAACAGGTACCTACACAGGAGCAAGGACTAGGATTTTACTCAAGACTCTTTCTAGTACCAAGAAAAGACAAAGCATGGAGACCCATTCTGTATCTTCCAATTCTGAACACCTATCTGCAAGTACCAAAATTCAAGATGCTAACACTACAGCAGCTTCTTCCCATGCTGGGCAAGAATGCTTGGCTAGTAACGTTGGACCTCAAGGAAGCATAACTGCATGTCCCTATCAGACAAAATTGCAGAAGATACCTCTGCTTCATTGCAGGTTCAACACATTATCAATTCTCTGCACTGCCCTTTGGCTTATGTACTGCACCCAGGGTCTTCACAAAATGCCTGGCACCAGTAATTGCATACTGCAGACAAAGAGGAATTCAAATATACCCATACCTGGACGACTGCCTTATTCAAGCAGAAAGCAAGGACATTCTTTTAAAGCATCTGGCATTTGTCACACACCTTCTACTTTGCCTAGGGTACACAGTAAATGAAAAGAAATCAAAACTAGTGCCCTCACAAAACATAATATTCCTGGGTGCCAGCTTGAATATAACTGCCCAGTTGGCTTGTCTCAATCCAGACAAGCAACAACAGCTGACTCAATATTTCAAAATAATGGCAATAAAGACCCAACTCCCTGTAAGAAAAATTCTGCAGGCCTTGGGATTCATGGCATCTTGCATACTACTAATACCATTTGCAAAACTGCATATGAGGAAATTACAATGGTACCTGAAAAGCGTATTGACTCGGCACAGCCACAGCTTGGAAACAATGATGCCACTCATTCCCTGCCTTCAGCAGGAGTTTCTGTGGTGGGCACAGGCATGTCACCTCAGCAAGGGTCAGCCTTTCACCTTACCCACAGCCAGGCAAACTATGACAACAGATGCATCGGACTATGCCTGGGGAGCACACATGGCAGGGCAGTGCATTCAGAGCAAATGGACTACAGATCAAAGGCATCTGCATATCAATCAAAAAAAAATGCTAGCAGTACAGAATGCCCTAACAGCTTTCAAAGACCTCTTACACCCAGTACAACTAATAATAAAGACGGACAACACCACAGTAATGTGGTACATAAACAAGCAAGGGGGCACACATTCCTACCCTCTATGCAGGCAAGCAATGACCTTGTGGAACACAGCACTGTCTTACCAGGTTCAATTACAAGCACAATTCCTGCCAGGAAAGAAAAACACTTTGGCAGACGACCTAAGCAGAAACATCATGGATCCACACAAGTGGAAACTAGATCCACAAGTATTTGCAATGATAGCTCAAAAATAGGGACACCCACACATAGATCTGTTTGCCAGCCCCCAAAACTACCAACTTCAAAAATTTTGCACAACGATATTCCATCCACAAGCTTGGAAAGTGGACGCCCTCTCATTCAGTTGGAAAACATTAACAGTGTATGCCTTTCCTCCACTGCCTCTTCTAGCAAAGATAAATTCAGATTAGAGAGGCCACAAATGATACTCATTGCACCAGACTGGCCACGCCAGCATTGATATCCAGTTCTAAGGAACATGGCCCATGGCCCACCATGGATTTTACCACAAATTCCTCACCTGCTTACCCAACGAGACAGTCAGATTCTACACAGCCAACTCAAGCCTTTAAACCTGGCTGCATGGCAAATTACCTAAACGACCAGCCAACTCCTCTATCCAAAGCTGTTATGGATGTCATTCTGGAGGCCAGGAGGCCCAGCACCAGAAAAACCTATTCAGACAAATGGAAAAGATTTTGTGCCTGGAACCAGGCTAAAGGCCAAAATCCCCTTGATCCAAACATGCCTCAGATTCTACAATATTTAACTGAGAATGTTGCACAAAGGACTTTCCTTTTCATCTATTAAGATCCACGCCTCAGCAATTTCAGCTCATTACAACATGGATCCTCCTTTATTCTCACATCCACGCCTAAGACAGTACCTCAGAGGGGCTGAGAACATAAAACCGCCCAGGAAAGCACCAGCACCTACTTGGTATCTCAACTTTGTTCTGGAAAAGCTTACACTGCCGCCCTTTGAACCAGCGTTTTCAGCTGATTTAAAATTTCTTTCATGGAAATCTGCCCTGCTACTAGCAATAACCTCAGCTAGAAGAGTCTCAGAGCTACAGGCACTAATGGCAGTGGAGCCTTTCCTCATTTTTCATCAATACAGAGTCTCTCTACGAACTAACCCTACCTTTATGCCAAAGGTGGTATCCAGTGTGGCCCACCTTTTTCCCAAATCCCCAGAACAAAGGAGAAAGACTCCTGCACTCTTTGGACATTCACAGGCAATTACATTACTACTTGGATAAAACTAAGGCATTCAGAAAATCTGAACAGCTCTTTGTAGCCTATGCTGCAGGATAACGAGGAAAAGCTGTCTCAAAACAGACCATTTCTAAATGGATAGGGCATTGCATACGTTTCTGCTACACGCATCATGGGAAACCGGTACCTGCTAACATTAGGTCCCACTCCACCAGGGCTACAGCTACATCAGCAGCCTTTCTCAGGGGAGTGCCAACCAAGGATATTCTGGAAGCTGCAACTTTAAGTTCAGTGCACACCTTCACCAAACACTATCACTTACCCCTATATTCTAAGACGAGAGCTGGTTTTGCCACTTCAGTTTTGCAGGGCCTACTAGCTTCTTCTAACCCTGTTTAACTCCACCACCCATCCTTAGCTTTGGATTCAACCCAAGTGTGATGAGTGCAGCAGGGTAACATGATGAACATAGTACAGTTTTGTACCTACCATAAATGTAGATGTTCGAGTGTTCACCCTGCTGCAGTCCAGGTTACCCTCCCTCCATCCCCTCTGAATTAGCTGAACTTATCTATGCCACTCTATCCTATACAACCTCTGTGGTGTATTTGCTTGTGCCTAAAGGTATTGTTTTATTTTTATATGGCACATACATATATATATATATATATATATATATATATATATATATATATATAGCCTACCTATTGGGGGCACCTGACATCTGGGGCAAGAAAAACTGAAGAAAATGGCGTTGGATGCTTCTTATATACCCCTGGCGCACTGACGTCAGGGAAGAAGCGACAGCAACCGATGCTGGACCAAGACTTTGGAACTCAGGCCGACTGCGGGACCCCCTGACGGCAGGATAACCCAAGTGTGATAACTGCAGCAGGGTGAACACTCGAACATCTACATTTATGGTAGGTACAAAACTGTACTTTATTTCTGAGGAAGTTGTAGAACCAGATGTTCTTCATTGTCACTGTTGCAGTATTCATAATATGGGATCTTCTGCCAAGGATACCCCAACAACCAGCCAATATACCAAAGCCTATACATCCTCCCAGCATCGTACATTAGGGATGTGCTCTCCTCGCAGGTGTATGGCATAAAGGTGATGCACATATGCTCCATACCCAGAACTTTTTTGCCAGTAGTCCGAATACCTCAGTTGAACGTTGGTTTGAATGCCCTTTGCTGAGCTGGTTTCTGTCGACCTGTTTACAGATCCATACCATTCTAATGTTAACTTCTCTTCCTTCTCTCTGACTTCTGTCTCTGAAATCATCTTACTTGCAGTTACTGGTTTCCCTTTATCTCTTTCCTGTATGAGAATTTCTCAGAGTCATGGGGTTCATGGCATCTGTCATCCCATGCTCCTCTTTGCCAAGCTTCATATGAGGAAACTTAAATGGTGCCTAAAGACATTTTGACTTAAAGTGCCACCCTGTGGAGTTTCCAATTCCCTTACGTCTTTGTCTCAAACTTGAGTTTCACTGGTGGATTCATATGATATCCATCAATCTGGGACTGCCTTTTCGGGCTCCTACCCCTACTCAAGAGCTGTCTAAACACTTGGGTTTGGGTTGCGGAGCATTTTCTAACAGTCTGAGGATCCAGGGTCTTTGGCCCCTGCATCAGAGGTCAGAGCAAATCCACATAAAAGAAGTGAGGATGCTCATTCTTGCTCTTCAGGCCTTCCATTCTCTTTGGTCTCAAGACTCTCTCTAAATGTCTTTACAGACAACATCTTAGTCATGTGGTATATCAGTCAACAAGCAGGGTGCCACAAGGTCTTGGCTTTTTTGCAGACTAGCCCTTCAGGCCTGGGATTTGGCTGTCCACCATTAGGTAACCCTTCAGATGATATACATCCATTCTGAACACAATTTTGTGACAGACTGCCTGAGCAGATCCAGGATGCAACTTCACAAATGGATGCTGCACAGAGAGATGTTCCTGGACATAGTACATCCGTGGGATATTCCGCAAGTAACTTTTTTTTTGCCTCCCATCTGAACAAGCAGCTTCCTTGCTTTTGTTTCAGAGTTCCAAGTCCTCTGATTTGGAAGGTGGAC
Organism: Protopterus annectens; assembly: GCF_019279795.1. Taxonomy (NCBI): domain Eukaryota; kingdom Metazoa; phylum Chordata; order Ceratodontiformes; family Protopteridae; genus Protopterus; species Protopterus annectens. The sequence continues at coordinate 673,324,777 of NC_056729.1, forward strand.
ACTGTGTATACTTTCCAGGGTTCTGCACAAGATTGGGTCCGTCATGGCTCCCCCTTTGTGGAGTGGGATAACAGTCGCGGTGCACCCTTCAGTGGGCACAAAGCCTGAGGTGAAGCTATGATTGAATATGGTACTTGGGTGGAGTGCCAGTTCATTCTGTAGTTTGTGTAGAATGCAGCCTGGGATATTGTCAGGTCTCATGGATGCTGTGTTCTTGGCTTTGGAGAGAGTGTTTTTTTTTTACCTGTGCAGCCGTGATTACAGGAACTTTGCATTCTTCGGGTATAGAGATGGGCCCTCTAGAGGGTGAGAGGAGGATAAAGTTAGCACTGAAGCTATCTGCCAGGATGTTGGCAATATCAGTTCTGTATATTTAGTGCCATTGTGCTGTAACTCAGAGCAGATCGGAGTGTTGCCATTGAGATTCTTGACATAGCTTTAGAATGCTTTGTGGTTGTCTTTAGAGTAAGTGGCAATTTTGTTTTCTTTACTAGCTTTGGAGAATTTTATGAGGGATCTCAGTTTCTTACTGAGGCTGGCCAGGGAGTTCTGTTGTAGAGTTTGTTTATGGCAGAGGACCACCTGATTGGCTTCCTTTATTTGGAGGATCGCATCTTGGTTCGGTTAGGGATAGCACGATCCATGCACTTGTGTAAGTGCTTATAAAGTGCATTTGTGTAGGATTCAACAATCGTACCTCTATTGTCCATCTGCATGGGTGTCATGAAGTTTGCCACTTCTGTCTTAAAAAGTGTGATGTTGGCTTTGGAAAAGTTTTTTATGGTGGTTTCCCTAATGGGGAGGTGGGGGCGGGATGTGGATGTGTAGGGTGATTAGCTTGTGGTCGGATCTGACCAACGAGGAATTGACCTCTGGTGTGGAACACCAGTTGCCCATGTTGGTAATGACCAGGTCTAGGATATTGCTGCCCCTAGTGGGGGTGTGAATAAGTTGATCCAAGGCATTGGAATTTATGAATTCCAGAAAACGTTGAGAATTTATGAGTTCCAGAAAACGTTGAGTAAAAGACTTGGTACATGAGTAGTTTTCCCAGTTAATGGTGGGGTAGTTGAAATCGCCCATTATTAGGGTGTTGGGTTGTACCCTAATATTTTCCAGTGTATCAAGAAATGAGGAGTGGGAATCCTGGGGCATGGTGATGGTGGGGGGTCTGTAGCAAGCTAAAATTTGGATTGCGGTTTTGCCCAGAGTTAGTTGCACTTGGATAATCTCAGATGCATTATGCTGTGCAACTAGCTTGGAGGTGTGAATATCCTTAATGAATATAGACACACCTCTGCCTTTAGTGCTTCAGTCCGGGTTAGGTGGCCAAAAGGTGTGGTATGAATTATAGCCTGGTAATGCAGGGGTGCTCTCTGGAGCGTTGAACCAGGTCTCTGTCACTGCATAGATGTTGATGTTCTCCATTTTAAGGAGTGCCTCGAGTGAGTGCATTTTGAGGTTTAGACTTTTAGCATTGAGTAGCATTACCCTCAGATTTTGCTTGCTTGTACCTGTTACAGTGGTGAATTAGTCATGTGAACCTTGCCTAAAAAGACACTATAGGGGTGGCAAGAGCCTTAGCCAGTATCTGGAATCCAAGGGCAACAGGTGCAGGCCATCTCTGGCAAAGCATCATGGTCTGTCGATCATGTCATCCTAGGCAGACAAATACTGGATCACCTTAGAATGACACCAGACGCTTAGCCAATTGTTGACGTCAATCATTTTGTCCTTGTACTGTGGTATCATTGTAGGTGATGGCAGGATGCTACTCAGGGCTAGGGTCATACCTGCCTGGGCTACAAGATTGGAGAGCTCCTCCATGTCTCTCTTCATGTAGTCCAGGGAGGTACGTCTCAGGTCATTCACACCAGCATGGACAATGACCGAGTCATATTTGTACTTGTGGAGTGACCTGAGTACGTGCGTTATGTGGCAGATCCTGACACCCGACAGGCAGTTGACTGTAACTTTCTCCTTGTTTAGCCTGATGAGTGGAACATCAGTGTGCTTGACTTAGAGTCACCTATGACTAGAGTGCTGGGTACATTGTTATGCCTTATGGGCTGTGGTTGAGTGGCACACTGAGTTTGTGGGCTATGTGTCATTTGGGTTGTGTTGGAGGATGGAGTTTGCTTGCGTTTCTGCTTTGGAGGTCCCTGTTGCTTGGGCAGGTTTTTGAGAACCTCCGCGAATGTAGGTGCCCGTTTTGTACTTCTGTGTGTTTTTGGTAGTGTAGGTTTTGAGGGATTATGTGATGAGTGTGGTGTGGTGCTAGTGTTTACCTTCTCCTCTTCACTGTCTAGTCCAGTCTTGGGTGAAGAAAGCTTTGCTTCCAGTTTGGCTATATAAGTGCATCTCTCACAAGATTGCAATTGCTGCATTGCCCCAAGATGCCAGATTCATCAGGTAGACAGGAAAAAACACCAGGAGCTGACCCTTAGACATGCCTGGATAGAGGTACCACTTGGCTCATTTGATACTTTGTGTGATAGGATTTGGATCCCTTTTAGACGCCACTTTTCTGAGGACAAATTTAGGGTTCTGCAGGAGACCAGGAAAACCAACTACTAGAAAATCCTATATGGCTAAATGGGAAAGATTTTCTGTTTGGTGTTGTAAGCATCACTAGGATCCCTTCTCGGTGAGGGTCAGGGGGCCAAGTAGATAGATAAGTCAGCAAGCAGAGGAGAGCAGTATTACTGTAACTGAATTCATCCATGAGTCTCTGTGAGTACCTTCACATGTGGACCTTGTTTTGAACAAAATCTCACCAAGACTAACCTGATATGTAGATTGTATTTTATGTAGCATATATTATGGACAGAAGTAGGTTAAAAAAAATAAAAAAAGATAGCTGGATGCACAAGATTCGGGGTAAAAAAGTGCCCAATTCTGGTAGGCACACTGGTGCCATAACTTAAAAATGACAGCATAGAATCCTCAAGATCAGAAACTTTCCTGCACTAGGACTAGACCAGGCCCAGGGGGAGGATGGCCCACCTCTTTGTAGAAGGAAGTAGCAGTCTACAAAAATCACAAAAACTGATAGGCCAGAAAAGTGCTATAAAGATTATACTGGACTATTGAGGCTAAGAAAGAAATTGTTATTGTTATGCAAGACCAAAATTTCCAGACAGAAGATATACAAAAAGATTAAGAGAAATTAGGGGAAAGAAAAATACTTCCAGAAGAAAAACTGTCAGAAGCTTCATATAAAAATTTGCGTTCATTCGTACAACTGATGTATGTAGACCAAGAAACCTTGAGCTGTTTTGAAAATGCAACGACTGAGGAAGTGGGAAAATATAAACAAAATCTAGAGATTTTTGAAAGGTATAAAAAAGAAATGTGGACATAGAAAAGAGAGATCTGATATGGTACAATATTTATGCAAAAGAGAGAGCCAAATTAATCCAACACAAAAAAGGCAGCCCCAAAGATATTCAAAATGCAGGCAGAGGCATCCACATATGGAAAATTTGATGATGATAAAAAAAAAAAAAAAAAAAAAATTCAGAGGGAACGTAAAACAGAAGATTAGTAAAAGTAGAAGTTTAAAAAAATTAGAAGTTGAAGTTGCGGAATACTTGCAAAGTGAAGGATTTAATGTAGAAAGTATAATGCAGGTTGTATCACAGCATGATGGAACGACGAGTCACCAGTGTAAGGAGAAACAGGAATAGCAAGAGACATCTGAAAAAGAAATGTGGACACGGGAAAGAGAGATTTAATATGGCACAATATTTATGCAAAGGAGAAAGCAAAACTAATTTAATACAAATATTTTTGTTCTTTTTTTGAAGAGAATTCAGGCAAAGGCATCTGGACAGGGAAAATTTTAACAATGCAAAAAATAGGACAATAAAGAGGAAACGTAGAAAAGAAGATTAGTAATGGAGAAGTTAAAGAAATAGAAACTGACATGGATTACCTGCGAAGTGAAGGATTAAGTGTAGAAAATCTAACTTTGATAACACCACAGCAGGATAAAGCAATGGATCCCCAAATTAAGGAGAAACCAGTGGAGCAGGAAACATCTGATCAGTTGCCATATGAAGATACTTTGGAGCCTTCCATAGAAAACAAGTACAAACGTTCATTTGGAGTTGCACAGAAAGGAAATGAACAGGAAACTGTGGCAGCTTTGACCCAGTCAGTGTTGTGGAGTGATAGGCCAATGAATTCCCATATGAAAGAGCAACAGATGACACAGTATGAAACTGAAGAGAATGTGGCATGGGAAGATGCTCTGGAACTTTTTATAGAATGCCCGTAGGAAATGGAGAAGAAAGAATGTGCCCTAAGCTTGGAAGAAAATGATCTAAGAGAAGAGTTGCATGAAAGGATGGATAGATATATAAAGGTAAATGGAATAACTATTACAGAAAGTCAATAAAACTGCAAAACTTAGAAGTTTGATAAAATAAATGAACACCATAATTAGGACTGTCCATAGAGATTCATGTGATATAACAGAAGTAAGTAGGATATATTACAGTGCAGGTAAATTAATAAGTGTTACCACAAAAACTCAGTGTAGTAAGGGAAAGGAAAGGGAGAAATCAAATGCCATCATGGAAGTATCAAGTGGAGAAAACTGTAAAGCAATTAAAACCAGAAGTGTCACTGTTAAAGTATAGTAGAGGGAACAGGTCAACAAAAATACTCAGAAAGATAGACGTGACAAACAAATCAGGATCTATCGTGTACTGTCACAAGTAATACACCAAAAATATTAGCACAGCCAGAAAAACTTAGAAGATGTGCAGATAAATATAAAGGAAAAGTATATAATAAGCAATTTATTGATCCAAAAAGTTTTATAGAGAATTGGGAAACAAGGCAAAAGGAATTGAAGCACGACCAGAAAAAGAAGAAATAGATGCATTTTGGAGAAATATCTATGAAGATCCTGTGGAACATAAAGATGCTAAATGGATAGAAAAATAAAATAAGAAGTTCAAATATACAGGATATGAAATAGGATGAAGTAATGGCCAGAGATTGAAACAAAGTTAAGAAAAACTCCTAATTGAAAAAGCCTAGGCCCTGATGCAGTACCTAACTCCTGGCTAAAAGTATTAGCATCTTTACATGAAGATTTAGCCATGAGTTGAAACTATTTATATGCGCACCCCGAACAGACACCAGATTGAGTGAACCTGCAAGCTATCCTAAAAACTATAGACCAATAACTTGCCTTCCAACAACATATGAACTATATGCTGGAAGTGATGCCGACAGAGTTTATAGTCATTTAGAAGAAAACTCAGTCATGGCAATAAAACAAAAGGGTAATAAAAAGTAATATGGAACAAAGGATCATTTGTTATTAAATAAAGTCATAATGGAGAACTGTAATATGGGGAGGAATGCAAGTATGGTGTGGATAGACTACAGAAAAGCATTTGACAGGCAGTATTCCACGTTCATGGATAAGAGTGCTTAAAATGTGTAAGATAATACCCTGCACTGATCAATGACATTACAATGGCCATGAAACAATGGCAAACCACATTGCAGTTAAGCCATGACAAAGAACAAGTTATTATTGTAGAGATAAAAGTACAAAGGGGGATATTCCAGGGTGACTCTGTCACTGCTGCTCTTTTTTCTTGTCCTTAACCCATTAAGCTGTCTACTTAACAGATTAGGTCACGGCTGCAATTTGGCTCCCAGAAAACAATAATGTAAAGATTTCTCATAATGTTGTAGATTTAAAATTGTATAGTTCATCAGATGATTTAAAATTGTATAGTTCATCAGATGAAGAACTGAAAGCACAACTGTAAGTGGTCAAAACATTTCAGATGATGTAAGAATGTTATTTGGTCTTGATAAATGTGCAAAAGCAACCTTTAAAGCAGGAAAGCTGCAGCACCAAGAAAATGTTAGTTTGGAACAGAAATGTGATACAAAAGAAATTGAGCAAGAGGGAATATATAAATATTTGGGATTGATGAAGAATCAACAATAAAACATGAACAAATGTGAATAAGACTTGGTAAGGAATATTTTAGATGACTTTAATACTTTAAACAATGTTAACATTTAGGAAGAAAGTTCAAGCTTTAAACCAGTTTGCTGTTCCTGTCCTAACATACATTTTTGGAGTGACTGACAGTCCCCAAAAGGTGTTGGATAGGTTGGACAAAAAAAGGATGCTTCGTGCTCATCAAATGATTTATAAAAATCAGTGCATACCAAGACTATATGTTCCCCATTCTGAAGGAGGTATATGGACCTCCTTGTTGATTAGATGGGTCTTCTTCAGAAGATCGGCACACCATTTGATTGACAACCAGTTTTCAAGGCACTTAACAGGGAATGTTAAGTTGTCTATCTCGCCTTCATTCTTGCTGGATGGGTTCGGAGCCGAACCTCGGCTCCGACTCGGCCACTCTAAAAGCTCAAGAGCTAGTTCCACCGGCTCGAGGCTCCCCTATATCCCACAATGCTAGGCGGTAACTCCTCAGATCTCGTTTGCCGCTATAGCTATCGAGGTGCTCTTCAACCGGCTCGTCAGGTTAGTTGTTTCAAACTAAGCTTTTGTCAGAATTAGCCCCCTTTAAGTTACTTTTTCTGTATTTAAAACTTAATTAGGTAGTTTCTTTCCATCCCCGTCCAAATTTTTCCTCGCTTTTCCAAGAACTTTCTAGAGTTCTTTCCTTAAACTTTTAGGCCCTGTCCCTCCCTTCCTGGTAGTTGGAGTCTCTGGGTTTTTTTCTGAGGAAATTATTTAACTTAATTTAGTTTAAATTACTTTAATTTAGTTTATTTTAATTTAAAGGTAATCTGTGTGCGTGTGTGAGCATGAGTGATTACTTTACTTCTTAGCAATGTCTAAGGAATCGAAGGTCTCAAGCTTTAAGAAGTGTGACTCGTGCTGTCAGAAGATGTCTCTGACAGACGGTCACACGTCTTGTGTATACTGCCTGGGACCTTAGCACCTGCAGGACTCATGTGCTGTTTGCCATGGTTTCAGCCCTAGAGTCCTGCAGGAGCGTAAAAATACTCTCATTTTAAGGGGCTTATTGAAGCCTGAGGGTCCCCCGACTCAATCTTCGGCGAAACCCTCAAAGCCTACCAGACCATCGGCTCCGGTATCTGAGTCGTCTTCTGGGGCTTCGAAGGCTGTTCGAACATCGGCTCCGGCTGGAGCCGATGATTCTCGAACTCATGTCCCTACTATTTCCTTGGCTCCGGCCGGAGCCGAGGTAGACACCGGTGAGTCGGCTCCGATCAGATTGTCGGAACCGACCACCAGAAAAAGGTCCCAGTCACCATCTATCGGCTCCATTCATTCGGCTCCAGCATCACCATTGTTGTCTGAACGGAGCCATAGATCTCACTCCTCTAGGTCGTCGAGACTATCAGATCATGACCTTCAGAGGGTAGTGAGTCGACTTCTTAAGTCCGAGGCACTGGCCCAGATGCTTCAAAGCCCGACTCAACAGTCGATGGCTAATCCCATCACTCAGAATGTTCCTCCTCTGACTCCTTTGAGTTCGGAGCCGGGGCGGCACGGACCCGAGACTGTGGCTGCGTCGGAACCGATACCGTTGTCTTCGGTACCGTCGTCTGCTCCGTTATCTTCCTTGGAGGAATCTTGGCACTGGACTTCCCTCGTCGGCTCCGAGGGGGCGAGTGGCATCGGACCCTTGTCCGACCCCGCTCTCCATCTCGGTGCTTCAGCGCTGGTGAGTTCAGCTCCGACATCGGCCTCGGAGCCATCACTGTCGGTGCCGGGGGAGGTTTTCAGCTTTTCGGAGCGGAGACCTCTGGCTCTGCCTGACAGGGGTGCCTTCGAGGTCATGAGGAGCGTGTTAGAACCTGGTTCAACCCCACAGTCGGCTCCATCTGCCCCTCCCTCCACGGTGCCTCTGGTGATTTCTGCTCACTCCCTCATCCCGGATCGTAGAGAGCCAGCTCCTCAAGTATCCCCGGTGGGGATCTCCTTCTCTTCCGAGGCCTCTCCTGACCCGGTAGGAGAGCCTCCTAGGAAGAGGCAGTGCAAGAGGAAGCACATCAACTCCCCTGAGTCTGTCACCTCTGACACTGATTTAGAGGATTCTGAGGGTTCCCCTTGTTCCCCCTCTGAAGATGTCTCCTTTGCAGACATCCTCGAAATCTTAAAACAGAGGGGGAATTGGCCAGCCCTCAACCCTTCAGAGGATGAATCTGTGTATCTTGAGGCGTTTGGCTCTCGCCCTTCCACCTCCTGGGTGTCCCCTCCCTTTGACCCCCTTATGCAAGTGGTGGCAAAGAAGGCCTGGACGGCTCCTGACTCAGTGGAACCCACCCCCAGGAGACCATCAAAATTTATCACTGCCCCCAAGGACAAAGAATTCTTGACCAAAGGCGTCTCTGTGGATGCTATGGTGGTGGCTGCGGCCACCAAGAAGGAGCTAGCTGATCCTTCAGTGCCTGTCCATCCTCCTAACAAGGAGTCTAGGACTATGGACAGGTACGGGAAGCGGATGTTCTCGTCAGCGACCTTTTCTATGCGCTCGCTGAATTACCTGTATCATTTCACTCGTCTCCAGAGAGATTTGCTCAAGGAAGCGAGCGAAATGTTAAAGGATCCAACAGCTGCGGGTTTTCAGGATTGGATGAACTCTCAGCTGGCGACCCTCAACTCAATAGTTAACTCCTCCATGCGCCTCCTTTCGTATGCGGCGGGTGGAGCGAGTAGAGCGGCAGGTACAGGTGTGGCCTTACGTCGGCACGCCTGGATGCGGCTATGTAATTTTGCGGACCCTTTCAAGGCGTCCTTCACTAACTCTCCTTTTGATGGATCATCCCTCTTTGGTCCTCAAGTGAAGGAAACCCTGACTAGGTGCGAGACTGAAGGCAAGACTCTCTGCCGTGGGAGTCCGTTTTTCTACTCCTTCTAGGCCTTACCCCAAAGGCCAGAAGGGGGGAAAGATGTGGTTCTGCAAACAATCTCGGGGAGTTTTGCCTGACGCACAGAGTCGGTTCCCCTCTAGAGGCAGGGGGGGAACAATAATGGTAGACGCCGTCCTAGAGGCAGAGGGGGCCCACAGAATAAGGGCAGTCGAGAAACCTTCTCCGACAAGCCCTTTCAGCATCCCTGAGGTGTTGCCCGACTGTCCACCTTCTGAGGCAGTCGGGGGGAAGATTATCTCTGTACCCAGAAGCCTGGCTATCCCTAACTCAAGACAAATGGGTACAGTCTATCATTTCCGAAGGCTACAGAATCCCATTCTTTCGCATTCCAAAGCAATCCAAAAAATCCCTTCCAGACGTTCCACCCAGTCAAAGGGAGCAAGCAGCACTAGAAATTTCAAAGCTGCTTGCAAAAAGAGCCATTCAACCAGTTCCAGCAGACCAACAAGGATCCGGAATCTACTCCAAATTCTTTTTGGTTCCAAAGAAAACAGGGGACTGGAGACCCATTTTGGATCTCAGCAACTTGAACAAGTTTGTCAAGAAAACAAAATTTCGGATGGTCACGCTGCAGTCCATTCTACCCCTTTTGGGGCGGGACAACTGGATGTGCTCTATAGATCTCCAGGATGCGTACTATCACATCAGAATGAGCCGATGCTCCAGGAGATTCCTCCGCTTCAGGCTGGGAACCAGTCATTTCCAATTCAGGGCCCTGCCCTTTGGACTCACTACAGCTCCCCGAGTGTTTACCAAATGCATGGCAGTGGTCGCCTCTCATCTGAGATGGCAAGGATTCCAAGTGTTTCCGTATTTAGACGACTGGCTCCTTACAGCCCCCACCAAGCATCTTCTGCTTCTTGCCAGAGACTACACCTTTCACACATGTCAAACACTAGGCATTTCAATAAATTATGAAAAGTCTGTCTTGTCGCCTTGTCGTGTTATTACCTTCATAGGCGCAAATCTAGACACAGTCAACATGTCAGCCAGACTCACAGAGCAGAGAATAGCAGACATACACAGACAAGTCTCTCTTGTCTTGCAGAGCAACAAGATCAAAGTCAGACTGATCCTGAAGGTCTTAGGGATAATGGCGGTGGCGATCCCTCTCCTTCCTTTAGCCCGATTCCACATGAGAATCTTACAATGGATGCTCTTCACACAGTGGTCGTACCAGCAACTTCCAGTGTCCCATTCCATTGCGATAACACAATCATGCAGGAATCATCTTTCTTGGTGGATCACATCCCCCCAGCACTTCCTAGGGAGACCCTTTGTTCCTCCCCCTCCGGTTGCTACACTGACAACGGACGCCTCCCTGATCGGGTGGGGGGGCATTACCAGGGCAGGACGGTCCAAGGCATGTGGCAACCTTTTGAACGCCACTTGCACATAAATGTCCTAGAGATGAGAGCAGTGCTTCTAGCATTGCAACCCCTACAAGACTCTCTTCCCAAAGGAACTATAGCAATTCAGACAGACAATATGTCTGTAGTGTGGTACATCAACAAACAAGGCGGAACCAGATCCTACCCCCTATGTCGAGAGGCACTCAGACTGTGGCAATGGGCGATTTCTTCTCAGCGGTTTCTGTTAGCAACGCACATTCCCGGGAAGTCCAGTGTGATTGCGGACAAATTGAGCAGAGCTATTCTCATGCCTCACGAGTGGTCTCTGAAGAATTCAGTGTTGGAGAAAGTTTTTCGAAAGTGGGGCCGGCCTTGCTGCGACCTTTCTGCTACTCCCCAAAACAGCAAGTCGCGGCGATTTTTTCACCCTCTTTCCCCAACCAGGCCACCCCAGCAGAGACGCTCTAGTCCACGATTGGCCCCGGGGACTTCTGTATGCTTTTCCTCCCTTCCCACTGATATCTCAACTAATACAGAAAGCCATCCCTCAGAAAGCTTCCATGATCCTCATTGCCCCTTACTGGCCTCGACAGGTTTGGTTCCCATTTCTTCACCGTTATCTGTTGGAGCAACCCTGGCATCTGGACCAACCAGACCTCTTGACCCATCAGTCGGGTCAGTTGCACCACTCCCTCCCTTCTCTGAACCTCACAGCGTGGTTTCTCCAATTCCAACTCTAGCCAGGCTTCCTCTAATATCTCACTCAGTTCGAGATATTTTGATAGCCTCTCATAAATCTTCCACTCGGAAGATTTATCATAGTAAGTGGAAACGTTTTTCCTATTGGGCGCATTCAAAGGATATAGATCCTTTCACTGCTTCCATTCAATCAGTTTTAGACTTTCTAGCCAAACTTTTCCACTCAGGTTCGTCTCCGTCTACCATCAAAGTTCAATTGGCAGCTATATCTAACTTTCATGTTGGAGTCTCAGAGTCCTCCATTATGTCTCACAAACTCTGCAAAGCCTTTTTAAAGGGAGTTTTTCTCCTCAAACCACCTATCAGGGATCCTCCTCCTCAATGGGATCTCAGCTTGGTTCTGGCGTCCTTAATTCTTCCCCCCTTTGAACCTGCGGCTTCATGCTCAATGAAGTTACTATCTTGGAAAACACTCCTTTTGGTAGCTATTACTTCAGCCAGAAGAGTCTCTGAACTCCATGCTCTGTGTAGTCGATCCCCTTATCTTTTGTTTCATAAGGATAGGGTGTCCTTACGTACTAACCCGTCCTTTTTGCCTAAGGTAGCTTCACCGGCAAATTTGAATCAAGCCATTGATCTTCCTGTGTTCTTTCCTAACTATTCGAACAGATCAGAACAAAAATTACATTGGTTAGATGTTCATCGCCAACTTAGGTACTATTTAGACAGGACCAAACAATTCAGGAAGTCTGATCAGCTGTTTGTTTCCTATGCAGAAGGTAGAATGGGCCTTCCAGTTTCTAAGGTATCTCTTTCTAGATGGCTTACTTCGTTGATTACCTTTGTGTATGAGATCAGACATCAACAGTTGCCAACCAAACCCAGGGCTCATTCAACTAATGCTTTAGCCACATCTATAGCTTTCCAAGACAGACTGCCTATTGATTCGATTTGTTCTGCAGCTACTTGGGCTTCTCCCCATACTTTCTTTTGTCATTATAAGTTGGACTTGGCCTCTAGGGACCGAGCCACTTTGGTTCCACTGTACTCAAGAGTCTGTTCCGATAGGCCACCCGGGACAAGGTGCTAGGGACGCGGTCCCATCCAGCAAGAATGAAGGCGAGATAGACAACTTAACATTTAGAAGTTATGTACCTACCATAACGTTCCATGTTAGTTATCTTCTTCTCGCCTTCTTTCTTGCGTCCCACCCTCCTTCCCCCTAGCCTGGACAGACCTAGAGGAGGTTGTTTTGTGACCTTTTTATCCTTTTCTCCCACGCTTTACCACATATATATATATATATATATATATATATATATATATATATATATATATATATATATATATATATATATATATATATATGTTTTCCTCTGTTAGGTTTAGGACACCTCACAGTCAGCCTATAGAGGTGGGTTACCTTTTTTCCATATAATGGAATTTTTCTAGCTGGGCCTAGCTTACAAACGAGATCTGAGGAGTTACCGCCTAGCATTGTGGGATATAGGGGAGCCTCGAGCCGGTGGAACTAGCTCTCGAGCTTTTAGAGTGGCCGAGTCGGAGCTGAGGTTCGGCTCCGAACCCATCCAGCAAGAAAGAAGGCGAGAAGAAGACAACTAACATGGAACGTTATGGTAGGTACATAACTTCTAATTTGCCCCCCTCCCCAATGTTGTGCGACCCTGGAGTTGATATATATATATATATATATATATATATATATATATATATATATATATATATAGTTGGGGGTGAAGCCCCCCACCTATTTTCGTTTAAAAGCATGAAAATACAAGAAAAACTACACATTTTATTTGAAAATAGGTGGGGGGCTTTGCCCCCCACACCCCCCCAACTATATATATCAACTCCAGGGTCGCACAGCATTGGGGAGGGGGGCAAATCCCTGTTAAGTGCCTTGAATACTGGTTGTCAACCAAATGAGTGTCTATCAAATGGTCTGTCGATCTTGTGAAGTAGACCCGATTAGATGTATAGATCCGCAATCGTGGGCCTGCATACATATCGGCTCACCTCACAAGACTCAAACGTAGTGAAAGTTTTGAAACATGAAGAGAATAACTCTAAGATGACTTCCCTGCTAAGTTTAGCAGGAGCATATTGGCGTCCAGTGGGAAAGGAAATCAAACCAGAAGTAGATCTAAATCGGGTAGCAATTGAATGTGCCAAAAAACAAAAAGAATATAAGGTGAAGGATCAGATGACACAGCAAGAATTGTGGAAAAATGCATAAATATATTTGCAAGTAAAGAAAACTCTTGTAACAACCTCCTGTTGAACAGGAACAAACTCTGGAATGGTTAAGGAGAGGTGAAGTTAAGCCAAAAGATGAAATTAATATTGGCAGCCCAAGACAGTGGACTATGTATACGTTTGTTTGCAAAGTCCATTGAACATGTGGGAGAAACAGACAAATGTAGGTTTCGTAAACAGAATTTTAAACAGTTGCATATCTTGTTGCTGGTTGTGATACATTAATGGCAGAAGGACTGTATCCTGAAAGGTATAATAATGGGAGAAGGATGTTGCATTGGGGATTGTGCAAACATAATATTGAAGTAGCTGAAAACGCAGGAAACATATGAGCCACAAGGCATTATACAAAATTATGTTTATATCACATGGGATCACCCATTATCAGCAGTTCAAAAAATAGATTTAAGAACCAGATATAGTACTCCATGAAAAGAAAACAAAAGTAGCATTGATCACTGAAATTGTTACACCTAGTAACTACAGTGTCTTACCTACAGAGACAAAGTCATAAAATATCAGGATTTGCAGGCGGAAATGAGGGTAATATGGAGGAAGGATACCCAGACAGTTCCAGTAGTAGTAGTAGGAGCCACAGGTCTTGTAAAAAGGATTTTATAATCGTACTTGGATGTTACCAATAAGTGAAATTCCATACAAATTGCAGGAGTAGTAATTACTGGGCACATTGCGGGTGCTGCAAAGAGGATGTCTGGCAACATCAAAGATTGAAACGATACTAATTTCATGGGCGTTAATCCATACTTTGACTTAAGAATGGGGTCATCATAGTATTAGAAACCCAAAAGACTTGGAGAAATTTAAAAAAAATGATGTCACTTTGGTAATTTCTTACTTGTGTGAACTGCTCCATGTTGGGTTAGAATATTATTTTGTTAAAGCTCACTTGTCAGCATCTCTGCTTGCCTGGAACACAAGGATGGAAAGGTGCAAACGAAGACTAATAAACAAACAAATGCACCAAGACCTCAGCGTAAGTGCCAAAAGTAGGGCTGGAGTCCACAAAATGTAGAGGCTCAACGGCAGTAAACTTGTTCCAAGTAAATGCAGTTTATTGAAGTAAAACCAAAAGGTACACAAGCACAATAGTAGCAGCTACGCAGTCACTCTAACCTCCACGTTTCGTAAAAAACTTCATCAGATGCAACATGCGCATTAATTTTGTACTTAAATACCCCAATTAAAATTTAAAACAACCAATGAAATTAAATGATAAATTAAGTAAAAATGTTTCGTTGTAAACACTACCAAAACAAATTGTTGTCTTACAACTAAAATATGTCTTTACAAAAATTTAAAACCAAACACACGCAATAAACTATTGAAATGTGTAGAAGGGTTGATTATAATACATAAAAAATACATTGTGTAAAGAACCATAATTAATAAATGTAACTTGAATAAATGTAAAAATCCAATACATTTCATGTTACTATACTGCACTCTAGTGGTAAAAAATGGTAATTTAACTAAGCCAGATAAAATTACATTCTATTAAAACCTTTAATGTATACATGTCTTTAGTTACAAAATTAAATTAAAACCATTTAAAATGTTTTTAACAAATGTTTTTATAATTTTGCTGATCTCAACTTCAAGACAGGGGCCAGTGAGATCATATCATTAATACCTGGAAACTTGTTTGATTCTAAAACTATCTGCCAGAACAGCTCCCTTTATGCCACAATGGATGTCCTTCAAGGATGCATCTGCAGTCTTTACAAATGGGTTGTCCTGTCGTCAGGCAGCCCTTGATCGGCAGATTCCAAAGTCTGGGTCTGGCTTGGCTGGTGTCGCACTTCACCCGGCGTCATTGCGGCAGTTATTCGGGTATAAAGGCATCAGCCGGCGCCATTTTCCTCAGTCTTTCTTGCGCGTGGCGCCGAAGCAGAAGCTGTTCGCAAGTGCCGGTCGGTCAGATCCAGAGATTACTACTACCGAATACTACTTCGAAGACTTCTGTAAAGCTAAGTACCCCGTTGGGGACTCTTTCTTGCCTCAGCCGATGTCAGAGAAAGTTAATAACTGTTTATCTTGTGGGAAACAAATACCTCATAAAGATTTCCACTCCTATTGCATACATTGTTTAGGCCCAGACCACGACGTAGCAGCTTGTCTAGCCTGTGCTTCTTTTAACCGGTGGACGCTTAGACGTTGCTCGGACTTTGCTGAACAAATTTTCGGCTCCGATTTTGCCTACATTATGCCGTGGGATCCTCCGACTACGCAAATAACCAAAAAACGCAAAGAAAAGGACCGACACTCGCAACCACAGTTAAGCAAACCGCGAGTGTCTCGGTTTCGGCCGAAACTGAGCAAGCGGTTCTTTCTTCAGCCGATAACTTGCCTTCTACCGAGGCCTCTTCTAACCTGGTAGGAAACGGCTTCTGAAACCCAACCTTCTGTTGCGGTTTCACAGGATTTATCAGACACCATTCCCCTGGATATCTCTACCCCTGCACGTGGAGCTGCTAGGCCTCCTCCAGCTATGTCTATTAAGGCCTTTGCCAGGGCTAAAGCAGCCAAAGCATCAATACCTGTGCCTGCCAAGCCCCCCTCTCACAGGCCCAGCACCAGCTCCCATATGCTTTCTTTGGCTGAGGATCTCATCTCTTTAATTCGTGGAGCCCAGCCTCATCCAGACAGGGCCTCTCTCCCTCCTCCAGAAAAGAGGCCTAGAGCAGAACCCCCTGAGCCAGTATCCACAGATGATTCCTCTGATGACTCAGAACATACAGACCCTCCTGAGGCTTCTTATTCTCCTTACGAAGACTCTGATGCTGAGAGTCCATCCCTTCAGCCTCTCCTCGTGAGGAATTTTCATTTGGGAAACCTTGCATGCTATGAGGGAACAATTTCAGTGGCAGGGCCAAGATTTCTCAGACTCTAGAAAAGGCTTAGGACCTTCCTACATTTGCCACAGCATAGGCCTTTAGCTATACCTCCAGTTCTTTCTGTTGTTGATGATGCATTTAATGATGCTTGCACTGCTCCTGATTCTTTACCTCCGGCTCCTGCTAAGCCCGATAGGTACTACAGGGTCCCGGACACTCATCACCACTTATATAAGGCTCCTTTTGCAGATCCAGAGACTATCTCCCAGGGTCCTAAAGCTGTAGCAGCTACTTCTTCTAAAACCCCTCCCTCTGAAAGGGAATCCAGGTCCTTAGAGAATGGGTAAAAAGTTTACACCTCTGCTACTTTGTCAGCTAGAGCTTTGAACTGCCAATTTCATATGATTCAATATCAAGAGTTTATGCTTGACCAGTTGACTAAAAAGCTGTCCTCTGAAGAATCTTTAGATAAAAGTATGTTCAAGAAATGGTACATAACATACAGCAGGTTAGTAACCATTCTTTAAAATGTGGCTATGATGCACTGGAGGCTTCCTTTAGATCAGCCATGACTGGCACAGTTATCAGGAGGCATGCATGGTTGAAAGAACAGGCATTACCAGACCATGTCAAATCTAAGCTTTTGGATGCACCTATGGACAAGGTCAATTTATTTGGTTCCCCTGCACAGCAGGTACTAAAAAGATGGAAGAAAGCAAAATGTGCAAACAGTGAAAGATTTCTTACAAGTTCAACCTCCAAGGTTTAGCAGGAACTGGCCCTCCAAGAATTGGTCCTTTCCAGTTCCTCTAAGGCACAAAGAGGCAGGAATAGGCTCTAGAGGCAGAAACCAATCCAGGGGTGCCTACAGGGGGCGCCAGTGGCAGGGTAACAACCAGCGAGGCACGGATACAGCCACCACCACTACAACAACTCAATCACAGTGACTTGGCGGTGGCACCGCCTACCAGGGAACAACTAGAAGCACCCTTAGGCGGAAAGCTAACCTTATTTTCAAGAAACTGGCACTGCATTACAAGAGAAAAATGGATTTTGCAAACTATAGACCAAGGTTACAGGTTCCATTTCCATACTCTACCAGGAAAGAGAGGAATGCCAAACCTACCACCTACTCAAAGGACAGAAGCTCTAAAACAAATATCTCAATTATTAAGAATGAGAGCTGTGGAAAAGGTACCATCTATGGAGCAAGGGAAGGGATTTTACTCCAGACTCTTCTTGGTACCAA
Organism: Protopterus annectens; assembly: GCF_019279795.1. Taxonomy (NCBI): domain Eukaryota; kingdom Metazoa; phylum Chordata; order Ceratodontiformes; family Protopteridae; genus Protopterus; species Protopterus annectens. The sequence continues at coordinate 673,342,125 of NC_056729.1, forward strand.
GAAAAGAAAACAAATGGAGGCCTATTCTAGACCTGTCCGCATTAAACACATTTCTCATTGTACCAAAATTCAAAATGCTGACCTTACAGCAGCTTCTTCCCATGCTGGGCAAGGAGTCTTGGCTGGTAACTCTAGATCTCAAGGAGGCATACCTGCACGTCCCCATGAGACCAATTTGCAGAAGATACCTCAGATTTCTTGCAGGATCAGAGCATTATCAATTCTCAGCATTGCCCTTTGGCTTATCTACTGCCCAGAGTGTTCACGAAATGCCTGGCATCAGTAATCGCTCATTGCAGACTTCAGGGGATTCAAATCTATCCCTACCTGGACGACTGCCTGATACAAGCGGACAACAAAAACAAACTAACAGAAGGCTTACAAAGAGTCATCTACCTGCTGCAAGCCCTGGGATATACAGTCAATACAAAAAAGTCAAGGCTGATTCCATCCCAAAGAATAACCTTTCTGGGTGCAGAACTGGGCACATCAAAACAAATGGCATTTCTAACTGCAGAAAAGAAAGAGCAACTTCCTCCATACTTCTTGGCATTAACAAAGCAGAACCATCTAACTGCAAGAAAAGTGCTACAAGCTCTAGGCTTCATGGCATCCTGCATAATACTGGTCCCTCATGCCAGGCTGCATATGAGAAAGCTACAGTGGTACCTAAAGAATTTGTGGTCCCAGCACAAGCACAGCCTAGAAACCAAAATTCCAATGATCCCATGCCTGAAGCAAGAGTTCCTATGGTGGGCTCAGGCCTGCCAATCAAACACAGGATTGCCCTTCTGCAAAAGTCAACCAAGACAAACCATCACGATAGATGCCTCAGACCAAGGTTGGGGGGCACACATGATGGGCAAGTGCATTCAAGGCCTATGGACTCAAGACCAACTGCATCTGCACATAAATCTAAAAGAAATGATGGCAGTAAAATTGGCAATCCAGGCATTCAGACCTTTTCTCCAAGAAGGCCAGTTGATGATAAGGACAGACAACACCACAGTTATGTGGTACATCAACAAACTGGGAGGCACACACTCATACCCTCTATGCCGGCTAGCACTGGACCTATGGGATGTGGCTCTGAGCTACAACATTCAGTTACAGGCAATTTATGTACCAGGGAAGGAAAACATTCTAGCAGACATATTAAGCAGAACTACAACAGATGCTCACGAATGGATGCTGCATCCGGACATCTTCAAAACCATCACAAGAGAATGGGGATTACCACAAATAGACTTGTTTGCATCTCCATCCAATCACCAGTTGAAGAAATTCTGCACAAGGACTTACCACCCACTTGCTTGGAAGGTGGACTCCCTATCTTTCAGTTGGAAAGGCCTGACAGCATACGCATTCCCACCACTTCCTTTGATGCACAAGGTGCTTCTGAAGATCAAAGAGGAACGTCCGAGGATCATTCTGATAGCCCCAGACTGGCCAAGACAACATTGGTATCCACTGCTGAGGAGCATGTCCCGGGAACAAATATGGACACTGCCCCTGATCCCATTATTGCTAACACAGAACAACTACAACATCCTGCATCCAAGCCTAAAAACTCTGCAGCTAACTGCCTGGAACATTACATAAGAGCAATTAACCCAAATTTATCCCAAAGGGTTAAAGACATAATCCTGGAGGCTCGTAGACCTTCAACAAGAAAGAATTATGCAGCAAAATGGAAAAGATATCTCATCTGGAGTGCTGCAAAGGGGCAAGATGTGACACTGGTGAACATAGCCAACATCCTGGAGTACTTGGCGGAGCTCTTCCATACAGGCCTGTCCTATTCTTCCATCAAGATATATGCATCAGCTATTTCAGCAGAATACAGCTTGGATCCTCCTGTCTTCTCGCATCCTCTGCTCAGACAGTTTCTGAGAGGAATTAAAAATGTAAAACCTCCCAGGAAACCTCCATTTCCAGCATGGGACTTGAACTTTGTGCTAGAAAAACTGACTCTTCCTCCTTTCGAACCAGCAACAACAGCAGAATTACAATACTTATCCTGGAAGACTGCCTTCCTGCTGGCAATAACTTCAGCAAGAAGGGTCTCTGAACTACAGGCATTAATGGCAGTGCAACCCTTCCTAATCTTCCATCAAGATAGAGTGTCCATGAGAACAAATCCTACATTTATGCCTAAGGTGGTATCCAGAGTCTCTTTAAATCAGGCTATCCACCTTCCTACATTCTTCCCCAACCCACAGAACAGGGGAGAAAGGCTCTTACATACCTTGGATGTACACAGACAATTACGCTACTACCTGGACAGGACAAAAAACAATAGAAAAACTGACCAGCTTCTGGTAGCATATGCAACAGGAAAGGAAGGAAAACCAATTTCTAAACAGACAATCTCCAAATGGATAGGAAATTGCATTAGATTTTGTTACTCCTACCATGGAAAGAAAACTCCAGAGAACATCAGGCCTCACTCCACAAGGGCTACAGCCACTACCACAGCTTTCTTCACGGAGTGGCTACCAAGGACATTATAGAGGCTGCTACTTGGACCTCCGTGCATACATTTGCCAAGCATTATAACTTACCTCTATACTCTAGATCCCGTGCTGGTTTTGCCACTGCTGTTTTGCAAGGGATCCTAACTACACCATAATCTCTTCTCATTTCCTCCTCCCGTAGTTTAGCTATGGTATTCTACCCATTTGTAAAGACTGCAGATGCATCCTTGAAGGACATAGTACAGTTTTGTACCTACCATAAATGTAGATGTCCGAGAGGAATGCATCTGCAGTCAGGATTACCCACCTTCCTTCCCCTCTGAGGTACTCCTAGGGTATTTGCCAATCTTCAGCTAGCTTGGGGGAGATCTATTATGGTGTATTTGTTTGTATATATGTACATACATGCTTATTTTGTGTGTTTGCTCTCTACTATTTGGAAACTTTGGCATTTATCCAAATTTAGCCATCCAAGAGGGCACCTGACATCTGGGGCAAGAAACACTGAGGAAAATGGCGTCGGCTGATGCCTTTATACCTGAATAACTGCCGCAATGACGTCGGATTAAGTGCGACACCAGCCGAAGCCAGACCCAGACTTTGGAATCCGGCCGACCGAAGGGCTGCCTGACGACAGGACAACCCATTTGTAAAGACTGCAGATGCATTCCTCTCGGACATCTACATTTATGGTAGGTACAAAACTGTACTTTTCCCAACAACCTCCTCTGGGATCAAAAGGGACACATTTTTTATGAAGGAATGTGATTATTTGAAAAGTATGTTCCTCGACAGAGGGTACCCAGTGGACATGTTTGATCAGATATTTCAGGAAATATGTAAGGGAAGGGATGGTAGATTTGCACCCATTTTGGGTCAAGAAGAAAAAGAAAACGTAATGACATCTGTAAATACACTTGATGAAGGATACACCTTGGGACTTACCATTACTTATGATGGACAGTCTGGTAAGGTGAGGAAAATCATAGATAGAGAGTGGAAAAACTTTGCCAAAATATCTGATCTTGGTTACATTTTTGACAAAGAAATAAAATATATTTACAAAAGGGGTTGTAACATAAAAGGACTTTTAGAAAAGGGTAGTAATGCCAAGTGGTTTGAGAACAACAAAAAGAAAAAACTGGAGTTTTCAAATGCGGGGCTTGTACTTACTGCTAATACCTTAAAACTGGTGATACTCATTTTTTGGTGGCCCGTAGGAAGACTTTAACGTTGGGGTCTTTTGTTAATTGCAACACCAAAGGGCTTTGTGTGGAAAATGTGAAGCATTTTACATAGGAAAAAGTGAGAGAAGAATAAAACAAAGAATCTATGAGCACCTGTATGACATTAGAAACAGGTGTGAAACAAATTCTTTGTACAAGCACACTTTGACCTGTGAAGGGGCATACTTTGAATTTTTTGTGCTGGAAGTTGTCCCTTTTGATCCCAGAGGAGGTTGTTGGGAAGCCATTGTGGCATATAGGGAGCTGTTCTGGCAGATAAAGAATCAAACAAGTTTCCAGGTATTAATGATATGATCTCACTGGCCCCTGTCTTGAAGTTGAGATCAGCAAAATTATAAAAACATTTGTTAAAAACATTTTAAATGGTTTTAATTTAATTTTGTAACTAAAGACATGTATACATTAAAGGTTTTAATAGAATGTAATTTTATCTGGCTTAGTTGAATTACCATTTTTTACCACTAGAGTGCAGTATAGTAACATGAAATGTATTGGATTTTTACATTTATTCAAGTTACATTTATTAATTATGGTTCTTTACACAATGTATTTTTTATGTATTATAATCAACCCTTCTACACATTTCAATAGTTTATTGCGTGTGTTTGGTTTTAAATTTTTGTAAAGACATATTTTAGTTGTAAGACAACAATTTGTTTTGGTAGTGTTTACAACGAAACATTTTTACTTAATTTATCATTTAATTTCATTGGTTGTTTTAAATTTTAATTGGGGTATTTAAGTACAAAATTAATGCGCATGTTGCATCTGATGAAGTTTTTTACGAAACGTGGAGGTTAGAGTGACTGCGTTAGCTGCTACTATTGTGCTTGTGTACCTTTTGGTTTTACTTCAATAAACTGCATTTACTTGGAACAAGTTTACTGCCGTTGAGCCTGTACATTTTGTGGACTCCAGCCCTACTTTTGGCACTTACGCTGAGGTCTTGGTGCATCTCTGCTTGCCTGCCCATGAACCCACCATTGGCGTTTCATTTTGAGGCTAAACAATTCCTTAAAGATGTCCTTCATATCAGGCCCTCAAGAAAACCTATTCTCACTTGATATGTTTAATTTTTTATTTAAAAACTGACTCTGGCTCCTTTAGAGCCCCCCTCCTCTTTGCAGCACTGCACCTGGAAGACTGTTTTGTTGGTTGCCCTTAATTCAGCAAAGGGATTTTCTGACTTTAGGCTCTGATGACAGTTCCTCCCTTTTTTGATTTTTTTTCATAGGGACAGGGTGTCTGAGTACTAATCCTTTTATGCCCAGGGTTGTCGGTGAGTTGTCTCTTAATCAGTCTATCCAGGTTCCTTTCTTTTTTTTTGTTCTCCACAATCTACTAGTGAGAAGGTTCTTCGCACTTTGGATCTGCATAGACAGCTCTGGTATTTTGATAAGACAAAGGTTATTTGCAAATCTAAGCAACTTTTAGTTTCTGTTCATACCAGGAGATTTGGTTTGGTGGATTCTGAGCAAACCATTCTTCATGGATTTCTAAGGTCTTTTCTTTTTGTTCTTTTCATGGAACATCTTTCTGCTTCACTTCAAGCTCATTCTGGAAGGGCAGTGACCTGTTGTGGAGCTTTCTTCAAGGGTTTGGATTCTAGATCCATCCTTGAAACTGCCACTTGATCCTCTCTCTCTGCACGTTTACTTAACATTACAAGTTGGATGTCATTTCCAGAGCCAGGTCAGGATTTGCCAGGGCTATCCTTCATGGGTTTATAGAGAGCTTCTGTGTACCTTCCTCCTACACTTTTGAGTAGCTTTGGTAATCTCTCATGTTATGAATACTGCAACAGTGATATTGAAGGGTGTGTAGTACAGTTCCATACTTGTTGAAATGGGAAAAAGAGCCTGCATATATAAGGCAATCATGCAAATATGGAAAACTGTGAATGCTTTAAAGTTTGTGATAAGCAATTACTGTGGCCAGATGCTCTGGAAATACCCTTGGAATAGTAGGTAGTCCAAAGGGGTAGACAGAAAATGTATATAATGTGAACCAGATATATAAAATATTTAAAAAGCATTTGTTTGTAGTTCTTGCCATGACAGTAGGTGTCCTCCTTTTCACGGTTACATTGTTCAGTCCCTTCCTCCTGTCCCCTTTTTCTTCCATTAGGAACTCTTTGCTGGCCAAGGGGTCTTTTGACTTCCTCTTATGTTTCTTTTTTCCCCTCTGGATGTGCATGTTCTCCTTTCTACTGGGGTTGCTGTAGTTCTCCTGGGGCACTTCATTTCTGGGTATGGAGCATATGCACATTACTTTTTTGCCCTTCACCTGCATGAGGAGCATACCCATGACATACGCTGCCGGGTAGACATAAAGGCTTTGGTATACTGGCCACATATTGTGCTGTCCTTGGCAGGAGATCCCATACATTATGAATACTGCAACAGTGAAAAGGACATCTACTGTTATGGTAAGATTTTGCACAACTGTACTCTCCTGCTGACCAGAAGGTCAGAGGGTGTTAATCATGGATTTGTCCCGGTGTCGGAGAAAGAAAGGACGTGAAGGTGTGCGCTAGACCACTCCATTCTCAGCCTTTTCACAAAGGTTCCAAAGTTCAGAATGTTGTCCCTACAGACCTGTTACCTCTTCATTTTCATGATAAAGTTAGACTCAAAAAATGTTTATCATCTCATTCCCATTGATGAGCAGTTCAAATGCTTGTTAAATATTTTGTGTATCTGGTTCACATTATATATATTTTCTGACTAACCCTTGGGGCTACCTACTATTCCAGGGGTATTTCCAGAGCGTCTGGCTACAGTAATTGCATATTTGGATGATTGCCTTATATATACACTCTCTTTCTCGTTTCAACAGTCCTTAAAAAGCATTCAAAATCTTTTACTCAGTCTGAGATTTCAAGTGGACTTAAAAAAATTTTCTCTCATCCCATCTGACAGAAATGTTTTCTTGGGATGCATTTTACATTCTTCCCTAGGAAAAACTTTTCCTCCAAAGTAGAGATGTTCCAAATGTTCTTCCAGAGTTTTTTTCTTAAAAAAAATAAAAAAGCCACTCATCTGACAGGGAATTTTTTAGGACTGTGATGTATATGGCTCACACAATGCTTATGATTACACTTGCTACACTTCCCATGAGAAGAATTCATTGCTACCTCAAATGAATCAATGCTTTGCAGCTCTACCCTTTTATCTTGTCAGATCCCTACTTTAGGGGGTGTAAAGAGGAAAGTTCTGTGGTGGGGGGACAATTTGTCAGAATCCATGTCTTCCATTCGCTCTTCTACCTCCTCTTCAGTCTTTTACAACTGGTATTTCAGACCTGGCTTGGGAAACTGTTTCAAATGAGGGTAAGGCAGTTCACACAGCCTACCTTGACCTCGCAAAAGCGTTCGACACAATACCCCACTCGGGCATCATAGAAAAGCTCACCAGCTTAGATGTAAACCCATATGTCACAAGATGGGTTGCAAACTGGCTCAAGGACAGAACCCACAGGGTTAGAGTTGCTGGTGCCATGTCAGACTCTAAGCCGGTCACGAGCGGTGTCCCACAGGGCTCAGTCCTGGGCCCCCTCTTGTTCGGCATTTATTTTTCTGAAGTGCAGGCAAACATAGGGGGATTGTGGCTGACAAAATTTGCAGATGACTGCAAACTGGGCACCATAATTGACACTCCATCAGACACAGACATCCTCCAGAGAGGTCTCATAGAAATGGATAACTGGTGCCAGAGCCATGGCCTTAAGCTAAATGCTAAAAAATGTATAGTCATACCCTTTGGGAAAAACAAGGTAACCCTAATTACCACATAGGTGGTAATCCATTAAACACGGAAGACGTTATCAGGGACCTGGGGACCCAAGTTGACAGTAACCTCTCTTTTGACACTCACATTGCCAGAGTGGTTAGGAAGACCTTCTACATTGCCCACCTGATCATGAAGGGATTCACATCCAGATCAGGAGAGGTCATTGTACCCCTGTACTCTTCACTTATCAGACCAATGATTGAGTACAAGCCCCATTCGGAATGTACCTTACCCGACGCCTGCAGCAGTTGGAAAGACCCCAAAAGTTCCTCACCAAAAGGATAAAGGGGCTCAAACATATTTCATACGCTGCCTGACTGAAGAAACTCCAGCTCTATTCAGTCGCATACCGTCTGCTCAGAGGTGATCTGTGCCTGACATACAAGGCCATGTCCAACCCGGAATTAATGGACATGCTCCACCTCAAAAAATCCAAATCCACCAGAGCCACGAGAGCAAGAGACTTAAACCTCAACACGGATATAAATAGGATGTGCTGGAGGGACAAATTCATCACCCAGAGACTCCCTACACTATGGAACAGAATCCCAGTCCATGTGAGGCAGAGCCCCTCACTGACTCTGTTCAAGAGAAATCTTGACGAGTGGATGGGAGATCGTAGGTTTACCCCGGGAATCATCTCTGTGTCACTGCTGGACAGAGGCACAGCAAATTAATGGGTATAGTATTCTCATCCTAAGGGGTGGTGAAAGCCACACACACTCTGGCTAGGCTTATAAATGCCCTAGGGCAGATAGCCTAGTATGAACCTATGAACCTAAAAGAAGTGAAAGTGCAAGGTATGTGAAGCAAACAAGATAAAAACATAAATGTCCAGGAGATGTTTGCTGTCATAAATGACTTGAAGGCCCTAAATCATCTCTGGTCTTCAGGACCTCTGCAAACTTTCAAGCAGAGAGGAGGGGGTGCCAGATCTACCCCCCCCTTTGCATACCTACTGTGATTGCCTGGAAGGTAGCAACACAGCTCAGTTTGACTCTTCAGTGTGCATGCATTGTCAGAACAAAACATTGTAGCCAACAAGCTAAGCAGGGCAAGGACAAAACCTTCACGAATGGAAACTTGCCACAGTTGAGTCAGTTCTTGGAAGATGCCAGAGGAACATCTCAAGGAGATATGTTTGCCTCCATTCAAAAAGGACAACTACAAAAATTCTGCTCCAGAGTTCCTTACAGACAGGTCTATAAGGCAGATGCCTTTTCATTCCTATGAACAGGAATGTTCCTGTGTGCTTTTCCACCCTTTTCAGTGATATCCTGAGTTCTAAGCTCCAGATGGAATTCCCAAACATTCTGGTGCTGACCAACAAAAACTACCAAAAATAAATTTAAAATAAATTAACATTGTGGTGTTGACCTCCTTTAGACCCAGGCAACAGTGATTCTCTCTTCTTCTGAAACTGACCAAGGCAATTGCCATTGCCACAGGCTTCCCCACAGATGGAAGTTAGTCACACAAAACAGGGTGTTTGATACACTCCAGCCTGAAAACTCTTCGACTGCCTGAATAATCCTTTTAGGCACATTTTTTGCTGAGGACGGACAGCAAGTGAGTACTGAAGGAGAAGGAGGCTAAACTACTATTAGAGAATCTTCTGTGTAAGTGGGAAAGATTTTCTAGTTGATGCCATTCAAAGATCTAGAACCCCCCCCCGACGCCAGGTTGCCTTTGGTTCTTGATTGTTTGTGAGAGCTACTGTCCTCTGGCCTTTAATTCCCCTCTGTCAGAATTAATTTCAGCCATTTCTAGGTGTCTGCCCTTGTATCCCCAGCTTTCTAACCATCCACAAGTCGAAATGTTTTTGAAAGTGTTTTACATGTCCATCCTTCTACAAAACACATGGGTGTCCTTGGGATTTTAATTTTGTGCATGACAAACTAACTGACTTTCCATGTAAACCAGCTTAATCAGACTGAGCTGAGGTTCTTAACATGGAAGAATGTTTTGTTGATTACTGTCCAAGCTGAAGTCAGAGCATTCTAGTTGCCAGCTGTTATGGTGAAGTCAGCCCTACCTCATTTTTTTTCAGAAGGACAGGTTTTCTTTGAGAACTAACTCATCTTTTATGCCTGAAGTGGTCTCAATAATTTACCTTGAGACAGACTATTAATTTCCCTATCTTTTTTTCTAGACCCAAAAACAAGGGATAAATAAATGGCATGATATTGATCACTGCTGCTGTAGCCTTAGCTACACGAGTTATATCCTACATAGGATAGAACAGTCATCCGGCTTCCAGAGCTTCAGGGCACTTTCCACACATCTAAACCATTAGTTAACTCGAGCTGAGCTGACTAAAAAGCCCAGTTTGGGTCCAAGCCCTTCAGAGGTTTCCTTCCACTAAGGAGTACACTCCTCTGTGGGATTTCAAGGATTGATGTTCATCTTCTGCTGTATTTTGCTGGGCAGATAAGTTCCCTTTGGGGGAAAAACATTCCACATTATTTTATTGTACTTTCTTGTTTTGGAAATTTACCGCTTTATTAGCTAGGAGTGTATATTTTAACACTGTCACAAGACTTAACTGTGTTTTCAATCAGAAACCTTTATTTTTTCCTGTCAGTTTAAATATTGATCTGATGTCAATTTTCATTTTATGCTTGATGTATGGGTTTGGTTCAGATATCTGAACCGACTCGGCTGTTACAACAGCTGGCACTGACCAAAAACTCTCGAGCTTCCACTACCCATAATCCCCGTCTCCCAAATACTTCCGATCTTGTTTGCTGCTTTTCCAGACAGATGGGTTCACCAGAGCTGTCAGGCTTAGTTGCTTTTTTCCTGAGGCAAAATCTTCTCATTTCTCCAGTTCTCTCTAATCTTTTTCACTATTTTTTCCCTGTTCGCTGTTCCTCTACCCTAATAATGTCATTCGCTGTTGCACATTAAGTGTATCTCCTTGCTGTCATAATTGATGGCCCCTTTCCATATACATGTTTTTTTTTTAAACTATCATTGCTGATAATTTTCTTTCCTCTCCTTTCCTATAAAAAAAAATACAACAACGTTTAGCTTTTTCTCTGTTGTGTATTTGTGTGTGTGTGTGTGTGTGTGTGTGTGTGTGTGTGTGTGTGTGTGTGTGTGTGTGTGTGTGTGTGTGTGTGTGTATATACGCTTGCCTTCCAGCCCAATATTTTATATTGTGGTTGAGAAAGCTAAGGCCCCTTCTAGCTTTAAAAAAAATGATAGAAGTGTGGCTGGAAGATACCCTAATCTGACTAACATCTACTATGTGTGTATTGTTTGGGTCCTGTTCATTTATAGGAGGACTGCAGTATCTGTCATTTTTGAGAGAAAAAAATTGATTTTGAAAGGTTTGAAACACAATCCTCTGTTCCAAAGACTTAATCAGATCCAAAGGACTCCGGCTTAAAGACTTTGGTTCCAGGCAAATCCCTGGCACCTACCACCACTACTGTGACAAAACCCTCAATGCAGAAGGTTTGCACAGAAGACTTTACCTTCCACTACTTTATTGGCACCAACTATGTTGGTAAACAATGTAGATATTACACAGCAGAAAGTTTTGCCCAGGATGAATTACTCTCCATCATTAGACCCCTTTGTGGATGAACTTCCAGAGGTTTTTCTATGAAGACCAAAATTCCCCTCTCTGTCATTGGTCTGTTCCACCAAAAACCTTACAGAGCTAGATGTCGACAGATTGGTGAATACAGTTTTGTGTGTGAGAGGGCTTACAAGACTCCAACTCCCTTGAGGTTAGGAGCCGAGCATTCATTCATCTCTCTAACCACTCCTCTGACTTCCACCGAAGTTTCAGAGTTTACAGTTCTGAGTTGTCCATCACTGACTGTACTGGTTCCGGAGATTTCTCTCTGTTCGGAACAGATCATTACTCTGAGTTCTTTGGTTGTATCAGAACTGGAGTCCTCCCGGGGCCATATCTGCCATGTCTGCTCAGAGTGCAAGGGTCGACTCTATAATTTTTTTTGGAGCCATCCGTGCATCTTGGAACATCAGCACAGTTTAGTTCGACTCCAGCTTCTTTTTTCGAGGATGATTTCCTTGGAACGGGGGGTGACCTCGTTTCCAAGGCAGTCCATCTCTGTTCCAGGCTCCCTCCCATCTTGAGGGTTCCAGCCTTTGAAGCAGTGGAGAGGGCCTCTTCTCTTACAATGACTCAGTCAGCTCCTTCTCCCGCAGAGTCAAAATCCTCACACACAGGCGTTCGACTCATGTGTCCAATGGCATAGCGAGTGCTGAGACCTCAGGAATCTCTGATGCAAACTGTCATCTTTTGATACCTCTTCAGATTATTCCCCTGAAAAAGTTCCTCAAAAGAAGTGCAGGAGGAAGCACTTAGATTCCCCACAGGAGTACGTCTTGGAAGACAATGATTTAGATGAAGGGTCCCCAACATCACCCCCTGATGTCTCCGAAATCTTGAAACAGAGAGGTGGCTAAAAGTCCCAAAAGTCTTCCTTGGTGGAATCAGTTTACCTGCAGGCCTTTGGCACTTGCCCATCTACCGCTTGGGTGATTCTGCCTGCTGACTAACTCATTCAGTTAATCTCCCAGCCGGCATGGAAGGCTCCAAGTACCATTGAATCCATCCTCAAGAGACTGCACAAAATTTTATCTGTTCCTGAAGATAAGGAATTTTAAGCTAAAGGTTTAGCAGTAGATGCTGCTGTCATAGTGTCCGCCATGAAAGAACTCACTGAGGAGAGTTAATCTGTCCATCCACCCAACAGAATCTCAGGCGATGGATAGATTTGGTAAGTGAGTTTACATTCCTGGCACATTTCACCAAACTTCAAAGGGATCTGATCAAGGAATTGTCAGATACCCTGGTGGGATCTGTTACTGAGGGAGTACAAGAGAAGATTGCTTGCAAGTTGAGCCACCTTGGAGTCTGTGTCAAACTCATCCCTGAGACTCATTGCACATGCAGCCAAACGGACCTCCAGAGCAGTTGGGTTCAGGCATAGCCACAGGGAGACACAGTTGAATGCGCCTATGCGAGTTTGCAGACCCATTTAAGTCTTCATTCATCAGTGAACTTTTTGACTGATTGTCTTTGTTTGACCAAAAAGTAAGAGACTATCCAGGTGTAAGAAGGATGGTAAGACCCCTTCTGCTGTGGGTGTATGTTTTTCTACCCCCCCAATATCCTTTTCTAGGAATCTGAGGAGGGGGTGGAAAGGTGTGGTTCAAAAAAACTCCAAGGGCCTTTCCAGGACACACGTTGAGGCGGTTCTCCCAGGGCAGAGGGGAAACCACAATGGAAGACGCTGCCTAAGCAGCAGAGGTGGTCTACAGAACCAGGGCTTCAGGGACTCCTTCCTGAGTAAGCCCTTTCAGCATTCCGGAAAGGAGACTTGATTGCCTTTCTCTGGAGGCAGTTGGGGGGCACTTATCCTGGCACCAAAATGCCTGGCTAAATATAAAAACAGATTCTTGTGTGCAACGGATCATAACCAGAGGTTATAACATACCCTCCCCCCCCCCCCCGACACATATGCAAAAACATCCCTGATGTTCCCCCCAGTCAGAGGGAACCAGCAGATGTTCTTCGTGTTTCACTGTTGCAGTCATCACATTTGGGTTATCCTGCCAGGGGTAGCCCTCAGTCAGCCCGAATACCAGAGGCTTAGTATTTTTCCTTTGGTTGCTGTCGCTCCAGGACTGATGTCAGGTAGTCAGTGCTATAAAATCAGGCAGCCGACACCATTACATCACTCTTTCTTGCTGAGGAGCCCAAAGCAGAAGCGGTTTGCATGAGTCAAGTAACTAAGCACACCTTACAACGTGGTTTTGACGCCCTAGAACCATCTTGCAGGGCAGCAGTCACCGGTTCTGTCCTTAGAAGGCATGCTTGGCTAAAGGAACAGACCTTGGCAGACCATGTCATATTCAAATTATTGGACGTACCCTTGAACAAAGACCACTTATTTGGCACCAAGGCAGAAGAGGTCTTAAAAAAGATGGAAGAAAAAGCAAAATCTATGCAGACAGTTAAAGACTTCTTACAGGCCCAGCCACTGAGGTTCCATAGGCATTTCCCTTCCAAGCACTGGTCCTTTCCTGCCCCCTCCAGGCCAGCTCAGCCCAGACCCAGGAAAAGCAGACCCCCAGACAACAGCCCCAGGGAATGCAGAGATCTACACAATGGAGTTCCGCCTCTTCAAAATCAGGGAGTGCCAAGCCCCACCCCCTTATGGTAAGAACTCACAATGACTTTACACTTCCACTACTCTATTCCCTACCTCTGCCCACCTGCTTGTGCCCCTAGGAGGAAAACTCTCTTTCCACGCAAGTAACTAGGCCACCATTACCAGTGACCAATACAGATTTTGTTTCCACACTCCGCCAACCCCAAAAGGGTTCAAAGATCGTCCTCCAAACCAGTAGGCAGAGGCCAAAAATCAAGTCCTTTCCCTGCTCTTCATGAGGGCAATGCAGTGTGTTCCTGCAGAACAGGTAGGCCAAGGTTTCTACTCCAGACTCTTCCTGGTTCCCAGAAAAGAGGGCACATGGTGCCCCATCCTCAGTCTATCCACTCAACACCTTTCTGGTGATACCAAAATTCAAAATGCTCACCCTGCAGCAGCTTTTACCAATGCTTTCCAAGGATGCTTGGTTAGCCACCCTGGATCTAAGAGGCCTACCTGCACATCCCAATTAGGGAATTGTGCAGGAAATTACCTATGTTTCAGGGCAGGATCTGTGCGCTTTCAGTTCTCTGTGCTTCCCTTTGGCTTATCCAGTGCTCCCGGAATTTTCACAAAATGTCTGGCTCCCGCTATTGCTTTTTGCGGATAAAGAAATATTCAAATTTACCCCCACTTAGATGACTGCCTGATTCAGGCAGACAGAAAAAGCTGCTACAGCACCTGACTTTTTTGTGAAGGACCTATTGACCTCCCTGGGGTGTACTCTCGATGAAAACAAAACTAGTTCCCACACAAAAAAATGTATTCCTGGGAGCAAGCTGTGACACAGCATCCCAGATGGCATTCCTTACTGTAGGAAAAACAAGCCTACCTGACAGGCTGCTTCTCTCAACTAGCCACCAGAATCCAGTTATCCACAAGGAAAATCCTGCAAGTTCTAGGGTTCATGGCCTCCTGCATTCTACTCATTCCATATGCCAGACTGCATATGAGGAAACTACAATGGTACCAAAAAAGCCTTTGGTGTCAACACTCAAGACGTGAAAACTGTCATACCAATGATACCTTGTCTAAGGAAAGATTTTCTTTGGTGAGCAGCAGCATGAAACCACAACAAGGAACTTCCCTTCTTACAACCCCACGCCGACCAGACCCTCACCACAGACGCATCAGACTATGCCTGGGGTGCACACCTGGATGGCAGGTGCATTCAGGGCCATTGGAGCCCAAATCAAATACATCTGCACATCAACCAAAAAGAGATGCTAGCTGTTCATCACGCCCTGACAGCTTTCAGACCGCTACTCTCCCCGGGGCCTTTACTCATCAAAACAGACAACACCGCAGTGATGTGGTATGTCAACAAGCAGGGAGGGACTCCCTCTTATCCTCTGTGCAGGCTCGCCATGACCCTTTGGCACACCGCCTCAGCCATGCAACTGCACCTGCTAGCACAACTCCTGCCAGGCTCCCTAAACTCTCTGGCAGGCAACTTAAGCAGAAACCTGCTAGACCCACATGAGTGGCAGCGAGACCACAGAAGCTTCACCCTTGTAACCCAGAAATGGGCACCCCAAAGGTGGACCTGTTTGCCTCCCACTGCAATCATCAGCTCAGCAAATTCTGCACCGGGGAACCTTACAGCAAGGCCTGGAAAGTGGATGTTCTATCCTTCCAGTGAGTAAACCTGTCTGTCTATGCATTTCCCCCTCTACCACTCATTTCAAGGGTACTGCTCAATAAGGGAGGAAAAACCGAGGGCAATCCTGATTGCCCCAGACTGGTCACGCCAGCACTGGTAACCACTGCTGCGCAGACTGTCACCCCTGCCACCATGGCACCTACCTCGGATCCTAATACTCCTGACCCAGAGGAATGGAGAATTCATGCATCCACAATTGCAGACCCTCAACCTGGCAGCCTGGCTTTATTCCCTGACCTCTCTGCAAGGTGCCAGCCTAAGCAAACAAGTCCTAGATGTTAAACATGAGGCCAGACGCCCCAGCACTAGAAAATCATATAATGACAAGTTGAAAAGGTTTTGCACCTGGATCCAGGCTAAGGGAGCCGGAACAGCACAGCCCTCCCTACCTCTCATCCTGGATTACCTAGCAGACCTACTACACAGGGGTCTATCCTACTCTTCTATTAAAATTCATGCCTCTGCCATCTCTGCTCATTACAGCACAGTCACTTCTCTTCTCACACCCTCTTATCAAACAGTTCCTAAGAGGGGCTAAAATCATAAGGCCACCCAGAAGAGCTCCTACCCAAGCTTGGGACCTTAACTTTGTGTTGGAAAAGCTCACCCTACCCCCCCCCCCCTTTGAACCTGCAGCTTTAGCAGAGTTAAAATTCCTTTCTTGGAAGACTGCCTTGCTTCTGGCCATCACTTCAGCTAGAAGAGTATCAGAGCTACACGCACTCATGGCTGTAGAACCCTTCATCATTTTCCATGCTGACATGGTCTCCCTCAGGACTAACCCATCCTTCATGCCTAAAGTGGTGTCCAGTGTGGCTCTCAACCAATCCATTCATTTGCCCACCTTTTTTACTAACTCACAAAACAAGGGGGGAAATGAGTGTTCTTCGTGTTTCACTGTTGCAGTCATCACATTTGGGTTATCTGCTTGCAGTAGTCCTCAGTCAGCCTGATTAACAAAGTCTTGGGTCCTGGGTCGGTTGCTGTCTCTCCTTCCATGACGTCAGGTCATCAGGGGTGTAAAGCATGCAGTATACGCCATTACATCAGTCTTTCTTGCCGTGCGGTGCCCAAAGCAGAAGCAGTTTGCAAGTGCCGGTCGGCTGACTCTTGAAATTTTCGTTTTCGAGTTTCAGAACCAAAGTCTTAAATTAAAAGCCAAGTACACCATTGCGGAAACTTTTCTTGCTTTAAACCGATGTCAGTAAAAGTAAATAATTGCATTACTTGTGGAAAGCAAATACCTCACAAAGATTTTCATTCGCACTGTATTCCATGCCTAGGGATAAAGACAGAGACAAGATGCTTCAACTGTGGAACCTGCGAATGTCTCTACCCTGGATGGGTCCGGAGCCGCTGTGCATGCATCGGCTTTTGATGGTGTACTCAGGCCTACTGACTCCCTCTTCTTCTTCAAGGGCTAAAACTCGAACCATGCCTAGACCGCATGGCCAGGCCTCTTTGCCTAAAAAACAAATAAGAATGGCTGAAGATCTTATTACTTTAATCAGGGGAAGCCAACCTTCCTCCTGTAAGAGACTTGGGACTGAGTTTGCCTATGATACTTCTCACCAGGATTCCGAATTTTCTGATGTTCATTGTGTTACCCTGCTGCAGTCATCACACTTGGGTTATCCTGCCGTCAGGCGGTCCCGCAGTCTGCCCGAATTCCAAAGTCTTAGTCCGGCATTGGTTGCTGTCGCTTCTTCCTTGACGTCAGTGTGCCAGGGGTATATAAGAGGCATCCAATGCCATTTTCTTCAGTCTTTTTTGCCGCGTGGTACCCGAAGCAGAAGCAGTTCGCAAGTGCTGGCCGGCCGACACTTGAGATTTTCGATTTGAATTTCAGTCCGAAGTCTTCATTAAAGCTAAGTACCCCGTTGGGGAACATTTTTTTGCTCAGTCCGATGTCAGAAAAAGTTAACAATTGCATTTCTTGTGGGAAGCAAATACCTCATAAGGACTTCCATTCCTATTGTATTCCTTGCGTAGGCCCAGACCACGACGTCACAGGTTGTCGGTTTTGTGCTAGGTTTAATAAGCAAACGATCAAATGCCGTTTTGACTACGCGCGGCATTACTTTGGTAGGAAATTTAATTATATCATGCCGTCGAAGCAGCCGACGACTGCCATTCATAAAAAACGAAAGGATAAGGACAGGCAGCCTAGGAATAAGCCAGACACCGAGGCCACAGTTGGGCCTGTCACCTGTTATCCAGTTTTCAGTGAGGCGCCTATGCAGCCCCTGACGACCGCAGAACTGGAACCCCAGACAGCTGCGGATTCCCAAGTGGAGTCTACTAGGCCAATGCAACCATCTACCGACACCGGAGCAGAACTAGGTACCGGTGCAACGGAAACACCTTCGGTTGCATAAGGTGTCTTCAGACCGACTACACTCACCATTAAATCTTATGCTAAAGTTAAAACTCCTTTAAAACCAAAGAAAACTACATCAGTCTACAGTTCAAGGCCCCATGCCTAAGAAACAGATGCTTAAGATGGCTGAAGATTTGATTACCCTTATCAGGGGTTCCCATCCCCCTCCTGATAAAAGACCAAGACAAGAGGAGGAATATGCATCCTCTGACCAGGTTTCTCTCTCCTCAGATTCTTCTGAGGAACAGGATTACACTTTTCCACCTTATGAGGATTCTGATGCTGAAGATTCTATTCCCTCAGCATCTCCCCCTGAAGACTACTCCTTTGGGGAAACTTTACATACCATGAGGGAACATTTCCACTGGGAAGGCCAGGATTACTCAGATTCTAAGAAAAGGCTCCGAGAGTTCCTTTTACTACCCCAGCACAGACCTCTTGCTATCCCTCCTGTTTTAGATATTGTGGATGATGTTTACTTGGAGTCTAGTTTAAATCCAGACTCTCTACCTCCTGCTGCAGCCAAACCAGACAGATACTACAGAGTACCTGACTCACACAAATTCCTTTATAAAAGCCCTGCAGCTGACCCAGAAACAATTTCCCAGGGTCCTAAGGGAGCAAAAGCTTCTATGGCTAAAAATCCTGTGCCCTCTGAAAGGGATTCCAGAGCCCTAGATAGATGGGAAAAGAAAATATACACCTCAGCAACTCTGGCAATGAGAGCATTAAATTGCCAGTTTCACATGTTGAAATATCAACAATTCCTGATGTCTCAGTTAAAACAAAAAATGAGCACACATTCAGAATAGCCTGAATTCAAGGAAATGCAGGATCTGTTGCATGCGGCTGAACAGGTGGGCAAACATACTTTACAATACGGATTTGATTCATTGGAAGCTTCCTGTAGAGCAGCTGTTACTGGCTCTGTCATACGTAGACATGCTTGGTTAAAAGAACAAACCCTCCCTGACCATGTTAAAGCAAAATTATTGGATGCACCTTTACAACAGGATGTGTTATTTGGTGTCAAAGCAGAAGAGGTTTTAAAGAAAATGGAGGATAAGGCAAAGTCTATGCAAACGGTCAAGGATTTTTTGCAGGTACAACCCCCTCGTTTCAGCAGAAATTGGCCAACAAAAACTGGTCCTTTCCAGCTTCATATCACAGAGGGGCAAATACACAGATGCCCAAGGGGCAGAGGCCAGTCACAGGGCCCTTACAAACCTCGCCAATGGGGTTCTGCTATCCAGAAAGACGGAGAAGACAGGCCCCAGGCTAGCAAAAGACAAACACAATGACTCTATCCTCAAACTACCAAGCAAATCTATCCTGGCAACTCCCTTGGGAGGAAAACTAGCATTTTTTGCAGACAACTGGCACATCATCACAAAAGACAAATGGGTTCTAAACATTGTCTCTCAAGGATGCAGATTCCACTTTCATACCTTACCAAGGATCAAAGGAATGCCAAACCTGCCACCAAATCAATGGGCAGAGGCACAAAAACAGATTACAGCTCTCATGAACATGAGAGCCATTCAACAGGTACCTGCACAGGAGCAAGGACAAGGACTTTACTCAAGACTCTTCCTAGTCCCAAGAAAGGACAAAGCATGGAGACCCATTCTGGATCTTTCAATTCTGAACACCTGTCTGCAAGTACCAAAATTCAAGATGCTAACACTACAGCAGCTTCTTCCCATGCTGGGCAAGAATGCTTGGCTAGTCACTTTGGACCTCAAGGAGGCATACCTGCATGTCCCTATCAGACAAAATTGCAGAAGATACCTCCGCTTCATTGCAGGTTCAACGCATTATCAATTCTCTGCACTGCCCTTTGGCTTATCTACTGCGCCCAGGGTCTTCACAAAATGCCTGGCACCAGTAATTGCATACTGCAGACAGAGGAATTCAAATATACCCATACCTGGACGACTGCCTTATTCAAGCAGAAATCAAGGACATTCTTTTAAAGCATCTGGCATTTGTCATACACCTTCTAAGTTGCCTAGGGTACACAGTAAATGAAAAGAAATCAAAACTAGTACCCTCACAAAACATAATATTCCTCGGTGCCAGCTTGAATACAACGGCCCAGATGGCTTATCTCACGCCAGACAAGCAACGACAGCTGTTTCAATATTTTAAAATAATGGCAACAAAGACCCAACTCCCTGCAAGAAAAATTCTGCAGGCCTTGGGATTCATGGCATCTTGCATACTACTAGTACCATTTGCAAAACTGCATATGAGGAAATTACAATGGTACCTAAAAAGTGTATGGACTCAGCACAGCCACAGCTTGGAAACAATGATTCCACTCATTCCCTACCTTCAACAGGAGTTTCTGTGGTGGGCACAGGCATGTCACCTCAACAAGGGTCAGCCTTTCACCTTACCCTCAGCCAGGCAAACTATGACAACAGATGCATCGGACTATGCCTGGGGAGCACACGTGGCAGGGCAGTGCATTCAGGGCAAATGGAATACAGATCAGAGACACCTGCATATCAATCAAAAAGAAATGCTAGCAGTGCAGACTGCCCTAACAGCTTTCAAGGACCTTCTACACCCAGGACAACTACTAATAAAGACAGACAATACCACAGTTATGTGGTACATAAACAAGAAAGGGGGCACACATTCCTACTCTCTATGCAGGCAAGCAATGACCTTGTGGAACACTGCAGTGTCTTACCAGGTTCAGTTACAAGCACAATTCCTGCCAGGAAAGAAAAACACATTGGCAGACGACCTAAGCAGAAACATCATGGATTCACACGAATGGAAACTAGATCCACAAGTATTTGCAATGATAGTTCAAAAATGGGGACACCCAGACATAGATCTGTTTGCAAGCCCCCACAACCACCAACTTCAAAAATTTTGCACAAGGACCTTCCATCCACTAGCTTGGAAAGAGGACGCCCTCTCATTCAGTTGGAAAACATTAACAGTGTATGCCTTCCCTCCACTGCCTCTTCTAGCAAAGGTACTGCTGAAAGTCAGATTAGAGAGGTCACAAATGATGCTCGTTGCACCAGACTGGCCATGCCAGCATTGGTACCCAGTTTTAACATGGCCCACGGCCCACCATGGATTTTGCCCCATATTCCTCACCTGCTCACCCAGCGAGATAATCAGATTCTACACAGCCAGCTCAAGACTTGAAACCTGGCTGCATGGCAAATTACCTAAACAGCCAGCCAACACCTTTATCCAAAGCTGTTATTGATGTCATTCTGGAGGCCAGGAGGCCCAGCAGCAGGAAAACCTATTCAGACAAATGGAAAAGATTTTGCGCCTGGAACCAGGCTAAAGGCCTAAACCCCCTTGATCCAAACATCCTTCAGATTCTACAATATTTAACTGAGATGTTGCACAAAGGACTTTCCTTTTCATCTGTTAAGATCCACGCCTCAGCAATTTCAGCTCATTACAGCATGGATCCTCCTTTATTTTCACATCCACTCCTAAGACAGTTCCTCAGAGGGGCTAAGAACTTAAGACCACCAAGGAGAGCTCCAACACGTACTTGGGATCTCAACTTTGTTCTGGAAAAGCTTACACTGCCACCCTTTGAACCAGCTTTTTCAGCTGACTTAAAATTTCTTTCATGGAAAACTGCCCTACTACTAGCAATAACCTCAGCTAGAAGAGTCTCAGAGCTACAGGCACTAATGGCAGTGGAACCTTTCATCATTTTTCATCAAGACAGAGTCTCTCTATGAACTAATCCATCCTTTATGCCAAAGGTAGTATCCAGTGTGGCCCTAAACCAAACCATTCACTTGCCCACCTTCTTCACAAATCCCCAGAACAAAGGAGAAAGACTCCTGCACTGTTTGGACATTCACAGGCAATTACGTTACTACTTGGATAAAACTAAGGCTTTCAGAAAAACTGACCAGCTTTTTGTAGCCTATGCTACAGGATCACAAGGAAAAGCTATCTCAAAACAGACCATTTCAAAATGGATATGGCATTGCATACATTTCTGCTACACACATCATGGGAAACCAGTACCTGCTAACATTAGGTCCCACTCCACCCGGGCTACAGCTATATCAGCAGCCTTTCTCAGGGGAGTGCCAACCAAGGATATTCTGGAAGCTGCTACTTGGAGTTCAGTGCACACCTTCACCAAACACTATCACTTACCTCTATACTGTAAGACTAGAGCTGGTTTCGCCACTGCAGTTTTGCAGGGCCTACCAGCTTTTTCTAACCCTG
Organism: Protopterus annectens; assembly: GCF_019279795.1. Taxonomy (NCBI): domain Eukaryota; kingdom Metazoa; phylum Chordata; order Ceratodontiformes; family Protopteridae; genus Protopterus; species Protopterus annectens. The sequence continues at coordinate 673,364,116 of NC_056729.1, forward strand.
TTTGACTACACCTCCCATCCTTAGCTTTGGGATTCAACCCGTGTGTGATGACTGCAGCAGGGGTAACACAATGAACATAGTACAGTTTTGTACCTACCATAAATGTCGATGTTCGAGTGTTCACCTTGCTGCAGTCCAGGTTACCCTCCCTCCATCCCCTCTGAACTAGCTGAACTTATCTCTACCACTTTATCCTATACTACCTCTGTGGTGTATTTGCTTGTGCCTAAGGGTTTTGTTTGATTTTTATATAGCCATATGTATATAAATATATATATATATATATATATATATATATATATATATATATACATACATTTTTTTTTTTTTTTTTTTTTTGCCTACCTATTGGGGGCACCTGACATCTGGGGCAAGAAAGACTGAAGAAAATGGCGTCAGGTGCCTCTTATATACCCCTGGTGCACTGACATCAGGGAAGAAGCGACAGCAACCAACGCCGGACCAAGACTTTGGAATTCGGGCCGACTGCGGGACTGCCTGACTGCAGGATAACCCAAGTGTGATGACTGCAGCAGGGTGAACACTCGAACATCTACATTTATGGTAGGTACAAAACTGTACTTTTCCTCTGATGACCAGGATTTACCCTTGCCTACCTGTGAGGATTCTGATTCTGAAGACTCTATTCCCTCTGCATCCGCCCCCCTCCCCCCCAGAGGATTTTTCTTTTGGTAAAACCTTGAATACCCTCAGGGAGCATTTTCGTTGGGAAAGTCAAGATTTCTCTGATTTTAAAAGGTGGCTTAGGGATTTCTTACTCCTGCCCCAGCACAGGCCTTTAACCATACCTCCTGTACTAGACATTGTTGATGATGCCTTTTCGGAATCTAGCTTGGCCTCTGACTCTCTACCTCCTGCTCCCAGAAAACCTGATAGATATTACAGGGTCCATGACTCTCACAGGTTCCTTTTCAAAAATCCTACTGCGGATCCTGAGACCATTTCACAGGGACCCAAGGGCATTAATGCTACTACTGCCAAAAACCCTACCCCCTCTGATAGAGACTCCAGGGTGCTGGATAGATAGGGTAAGAAGGTATACACTTCAACTTTGGCCTTTAGGGCCTTAAACTGCCAGTTTCATATGTTTAAGTATCAGAGGCATCTTATTGGATTGCTCAAACAGAAAATGATGTTGATTCCTGATTGTGCTGAAAATAAGGATTTACAGGATTTACTTCTTTCAGCTGAACAAGTTGGAAAACATGCTTTCCACTGTGGTTTTGATTCACTAGAGGCATCTTGCAGGGCTGCTGTAACTGGGTCTGTACTTAGAAGGCATGCTTGGCTTAAAGAGCAATCCTTGCCAGATCATGTTAAAGTGAAATTACTGGATGCTCCCTTAAACCAGGACCGCCTGTTTGGCAGCAAGGCAGAAGTTCTTAAAAAGATGGAGGAAAAAGCTAAATCTATGCAAACTGTTAAAGGTTTTTTACAAGTACAACCTCCAAGGTGTAGTAGGCATTGGCCTTCCAAGAATTGTTCCTTCCCTGCCTCTTCCAGACCCTCTCAGTCCAAACCCAGATCCAGCAGAGCTCCCAGGCTTCAGTCCCAGGGTACCACAGGACTAAGCAGTGGGGGGCCTTCACTTCCAAATCTGCGAGTAATAAAACTCCGCCTACGGTAAACTGTCTCAATGGCTTCTTTTTAAAACTGCCAAGCACTTCTCAACTGTCTGCCCCTTTGGGGGGGGGGGATTGCTCTTCATGCAAAGAACTGGGAACTCATTACCCAGGACAAATGGGTTTTAAATATAGTATCCCAGGGATACAGATTTCATTTCAACACGTTACCAACACCAAACAGGTGGCCAGATCTACCCCCAAATCAGTGGGCAGAGGCCCAAAAGCAAGTACTTTCTCTCTCAAGCATGGGGGCTATTCAGTTGGTACCAGAAGAGGAAAAGGGACAAGGTTTCTACTCGAGACTTTTCCTGGTACCCAGAAAAGGCAATTCATGGCGTCCTATCCTGGACCTGTCCATTCTAAACAACTTTTTGTGATTCCAGAATTCAAGATGCTGACTCTTCACCAGTTGCTCCCTATGCTAGGCAAAGATGCCTGGTTGGCAACACTAGATTTAAAGGAAGCATACCTACACATCCCAATCAGGGAATCTTGCAGAAGATACCTTCGCTTCAAAGCAGGCTACACACACTATCAGTTCTCTGCACTGCCCTTTGGCTTGTCTACTGCGCCCAGGGTGTTCACAAAGTGCCTCGCACCAGTCATTGCATTTTGCAGGCAAAGAAATATTCAAATATGCCCATACCTGGACGATTGTCTAATTCAGGCAGAAAGTCAGGACATACTTTTGAATCATCTGGCCTTTGTAAAAAGGGTGCTAACTTGTCTGGGGTACACCATAAACGAAAATAAATCACACCTGGTACCCTGTCAACAAATTATATTCCTGGGAGCAAGCTTGAATACAACTTCCCAGATGGCTTTCTTTACGTCAGGGAAACAAATTCATTTGACAACCTACTTCAAACAAGTGGTCACAAAAACCCTGCTATCTGCAAGGCAAATACTTCAAGCCTTGGGATTCATGGCCACCTGCATTCTTCTAATTCCATATGCAAGACTGCATATGAGGAAACTACAATGGTATCTAAAAACCTATGGTGTCAACATTCTCAGGATCTAGAAGCAATGATTCCTATCACGCCTTGCCTACGCCTAAAGTTCCTTTGGTGGGCAGAGGCCTGCCACCAAAGCAAGGGACTACCATTCACACTACCACCCTAACAGACGTATCATACTATGCATGAGGGGCTCACAAGGCAGGGAAGCGCATTCAGGGCAAATGGAACTAAAGTCAAATGCACCTGCATATCAATCAAAAAGAAATGCTAGCTGTACAGAATGCTGTGACAGCCTTCAAGGACCACATTCTTCCAGGACAATTAATGGTAAAGACGGACAACACCACTGTTATGTGGTACATGAACAAGCAGGGGGGTACACAGTCTTACCCCCTTTGCAGACTAGCCATGGCATTGTGGAATACAGCCCTGAGCTTCCAAGTGCATCTACAAGCTCAGTTCCTGCCAGGAAAACTAAATACACTGGCAGACTAACTAAGCAGAAACCTCATGGACCCACACAAGTGGAAACTGGACCCAAGGATTTTCAACATGTTGACAAGCAAATGGGGGAGCCCAGATATAGACCTGTTTGCCTTCCCCCAGAACTATCAATTGGACAAATTTTGCACAGGGACTCCCCACAAACAAGCTTGGAAAGTGGATGCTCTGTCCTTCAGCTGGAAAAAACTATCAGTTTATGCCTTTCCTCCTCTGCCTCTGCTCTCCAAAGTACTACTAAAGATCAAACAAGACAAACCAAGTACGATTTTGATTGTACCAGACTGGCCACTCCAACACTGGTACCCCCTCTTGCGCAGTGCGTCACTGTTGGCCCCGTGACTCCTGCCTCACTCCTACCCTATGCTCTCAGCAGGAGAACCAGATTCTGCACCCTCATCTTCAAACACTTGAACCTAGCAGTCTGGCTAATTTCCTAAGCTCTCCTTTTACCATCCCTCAGTAAACTAGTGATGGATATTATTTTGGAGGCAAGGAGGCCTAGTACTAGAAAATCTTATGCTGAAAAATGGAAAAGATTCTGTGCCTGGAACTAATCTCAAGGGGTGAGCACAGCGGTGCCCAATTTACCTCAGAATTTACAATACTTAACTGAGATGTTTCAGAAGGGCTTGTCTTTCTCCTCCATCAAAATTCACGCCTCAGCCATTTTAGCTCATTATAACACAGAACCTCCCCTCTTCTATAACACAGAACCTCCTCTCTTCTCTCATCCACTGCTCAAGTTCCTCAGAGGGGCCAAAAATTTGCGACCACCCAGGAGAGCTCCAACTCCATCTTGGGACCTTAACTTTGCATTGGAGAAACTCACTCTTCCCCCTTTCGAGCCAGCTGCAACTGCAGACTTAAAATTCCTTTCTTGGAATACAGCTTTCCTTTTAGCAATCTCTTCAGCAAAAAGGGTATCTGAATTACAGGCTCTTATAGCACTGGAACCTTTCATCATCTTTAATGCTGACAGGGTGTCCCTCAGGACCAATCCCTCCATGTCCAATGTGGTATCCAGTGTGGCCCTTAATCAGTCCATTCATTTGCCAACCTTCATACCTAATCCACAGAACAAAGGGGAATGGATACTGCATTCCTTGGATCTGCACAGACAACTTAGATTCTACTTAGGACTAAACCTCAAAGGAAATCTGAAAAACTGCTGGTGTTATTTACTGCAGGGGCAGGATGGAAGGCTATTTCAAAGCAAACCATTTCTAAGTGGATAGGCCATTGCATTAATTTCTGCTACAAGCACTATGGAAAACCTATCCCACAGGGGATTAGACCCCACTCAACCAGGGCTGCATCTACCTCTACAGCCTTTCTCAGAGGCGTTCCTACCAGGGACATCCTAGAAGCTTCTACTTGGAGTTCTGTATATACTTTCACCAAGCATTACCATCTGCCAATTTTCTCTAAATCCAGAACTGCCTTTTCCATTGCAGTCTTGAAGGGCCTTGTAGCTGCTCCTGATGCTATCTAAAATTCCTCCTCCCATCCTTAGCTTTGGGAATCTACCCAAATGTAATGACTGCAACAGTGGAACACGAAGAACAGTACAGTTGTGTAAACTTGCCATAAATGTAGATGTTCGAGTGTATTCACTGTTGCAGTCCTGGTTACCCTCCCTCCAGCCCCCTGACTTCTAGTGACTATACCTCTATTCTTGTTTACTATGCTTAAAGCTTTCTGGTGTATTTGCTGTTTGTTGGAGGTGTAACCTTGTATATGATTGCTTCCCATTTTGGGGGCACCTGACATCTGAGGCAATAAAAACTGATGTAATGGTGTCAACTGCATGCTTTCTACCCCTGACGACCTGACGTCATGGAAAGAGAGACAGTAACTGACGCAGGACCCAAGACTTTGATAATCGGGCCGACTGAGTGCTACTGCAAGCAAATAACCCAAATGTGATGACTGCAACAGTGAATGCACTATAACATCTACATTTTATGGTAAGTGTTCACAACTGTACTTTCTGCACTCTCTCTAGATGTGCACAAACAGCTCATATTCTATCTGGACAGGACTAAATATTTTAGAAAAACTGATACATTGCTAGTCAGCTTTGCAGCAGGGGCAGAGGGAAGGCCATATCCAAACAAACAATCTCCAAATGGATAGCCCACTGCATCCATTTCTGCTACAAACAGCATGGGAAACCACCCCCAAAGAGGGTCAGGACACATTCCACCAGGGCAACCTCCACCTCTGCAGCTTTTCTCAGAGGGGTCCCCACCAGGGACATTCTGAAGCTGCAACATGGACATCTGTTCGTACCTTCACCAAGTATTACCACCTGCCTGTCTTCTCCTAATCCAGGGCAGGCCTTGCCACAGCTGTCTTGAAGGGCATCTTCGCCAGCCCCCAGTGTTTTTGACTGCCTCCACCCTTTTCAGCTTTGGGAATCAACTCAAATGTGATGACTGCAACAGTGAAACACGAAGAACATAGTACAGTTTTGTGCACTTACCATAAATGTATGTGTTCCAGTGTTGCAGTCTTTGTTTCCCTCCCTCCATCCCCCTTGTCTCTCTCTCTCTCTATTCCACTCTCCTTACAGGGAATTTTTGGTATTTACTTTCTACTGGTGGTGTTCTTCCACCATAACCTTGCTCCCTCTTTGGGTGCTTCTGACAGGGCAAGAAAAAATGATGTAATGGTGTTGACTGCCTGATTTTATGCCACTGACAACCTGACGTCAGTCGTGGAGCGACAGCAACTGGCACAAAAATGCTAAGCTTCTGGTATTCGTGCTGACGGAGGGCTACCCCTGGCAGGACAACCCAAATGTGAAGACTGCAACAGTGAATTCACTTGAACATCTACATTTATGGTAAGTGTACACAACTGTACTTTCTTGAAGTTCAGAAACTGCTGGACAGGAGTCATGCAAGAAGTCCCACCAGACCAGAGAGGATCCAGAATTTACTCAAGATTCTTTTTAGTGCCAAAAAATACAGGGGACTAGAGACCAATTTTGGCTCTGTGTGTTGAACAAATCAGTTCGACAATTAAAATTTGGTTGGTCACGGTGCAGTCTAGTCTTCTGTTTTTAGGAAAGGATGACTGGATGTACTCAATATATCCTCAGGATGCATATTACCCACATAAAAATAGACAAAGATGCATATTACCACATAAACAGGCAAGCGGTTCAAAAGTTTCTTCCGCTTCCAGCTGGGAGCCAGTCATTACCAATTCAGGGAGCTACCCTTTGGTCTCACCACAGCCCCAGGGTGTTCAGCAGATGTATCGTAGTGGTAGCAGCTCACTTGAGACTGCAGGGACTCTGGGTGCTTCTGTACTTGCATGACTGGCTCATTACCACTCTGACCAGGCATCGACTAATACAAGCAAGGGACTATGTATACCTAGGGATAACAATCAGTCAAGAAAAATCCCAGCTGTCTCCAACTCAGAACTTAGAGTTTTTAGGGGTAGTGCTGAATACTAATAAAACCATAGGGTCCCTCCCCCCAGTGAGATTTCAGAAAATTATAGCCCAGGTTCAGAAAATAATATACAGCAAGAAGGTTCCTGGTCACCTAGGTTTGCAGGCCCTAGGTTCTGTGGCAGCAACAATTACTTTTGGTTCCCCTAGCCAGATATCACATGAGAATTCTACAATGACAGTATCAACCCATGTCTCATCAGATTCTGATCACTGATCATTGCAGAAAGGATCTAGCTTGGTGTATCCACTGCAGGGAAATTCTTCTGGGTCGCCCCTTCATCCTTCCAGAGCCCAAGGCCATAGTGACCATGGATGCCTCCCAGATGGGGGGGGGGGACATTTTCTGGCCAAGACTGTCCAAAGCACTTTTTCCCTAAAGCGGCAAACTTGCAATCAGTGTTGTAGAAGTAAGAGCGGTGCTGTTAGTATTGCAAGCCTTTCAATCTGCTGTTACTGTGGGAGTAATTGCGATTCAAACAGACATGTCAGTGGTTTGGTACATAAACAAACAGGGAGGAACCAAGTCCTATCCCCTTTGTCGAAAAGCACTCCATGTGGCAGTGGGAAATCTCTTCCAACTGCTTTCTGATACCGATGCACATTCTGGGGAGTTTCAGTGTGATAGCAGACAGAATTTGCAGATGTGTTCTTCAGCCTCACGAGTGGTCTCTCGATCCAAAAGTGACAAAAGATACTCCCATCAATGGGGCCAGCCTTGCTGCAACTTGTTCACCTCTCCCCTAAACAACAAGTGCAGCAACTACTTTGCCCTGATTCTCCCTCCGGGGAAGTCACCAAGAGGCATTCGTCTCCACACTTGGCCCTCTGGACTGCTATATGCCTTTCCCCCGATACCTGTAATTCCCAAATTTATTTAACATTTGCTTACTGGGAAAGTCTGACTTGGAACGAGCCAATTTTCAGAGGAGGCCTGGGAAGAAATGCTCCAGATGCATGTCTTTGTAATGTGGGAGGAAACAGGAGCACCTGGAGGAAACCCACACAAATGCAGGGAGGTTAATTAACAATCTGCATTCAAACTGGAACCTTAGTTTGAGAGACAGCCTTACAGAACTATCTGCAAATATATAGAGCGGAGTATACTTTTCTGTATTATTCTGTGTTATAGAGCTAAATTGTTTGCTTAGATATCTGTTGTGTGTGTGTGTGTGTGTATATATATAAAGAGAGAGAGAGAGAGAGAACAGTATACATTTTTTGGCTTTATAATTTGCACATTCCTCACATCTGTGTTGAAACTGTTTTTCCCCAACCACCCTCCCAGTTCTTGGTTGTAGTTTAAATTTGGTAGCTTTTGCAGTGCCCGCATCACTGTAGATTTGATCTAAGACACTCCCCCAGGCCCATCTCTTCACCGCATTCTACCTAATTAACCCTTTCTGCACTTGCTTTTAGTCGTTTTTAATTTAATTACATTTTTACAAACTGTGTGGGACTAATATTGCTACATATTCAAGTGTGCCAGCTTGCACTGCATGAGAATTGTATTTACTACTGCTTTTGCTACTTTTCTGAAAAAAAAAATCATCTGCTTTTACTGTACTTGTGTTTCTTCCTACTTTATTTTGCTTTTGCGTCATCTTAAAAGTACTCAGTTGTATTTATTACTGCTTGGTGTAACACATTCTAAGCTTTTAGTTTCAACACTTGGGCTTCAGACCAGTTGATTTACATTGAGAGGGTTTGTTGTCTTCACTGTAGTGGCAGAACAGGTAGCTTACATCCTTCTAAGTTGGGAACTGCTGATTGAGGGCTCAGTGTCTGTTGTTCTAAAAGTGTATTAATTGTGGTTTAAGCACTTGGGCTTTCAGGTCAGTTATTTTACATTAAGAGGGTTCGTGGTCTGCACTCTTGTGGGAGGAGAGGCTGTATTCTGCCCTTCTGAGCTGGGAATTTCTGGTTAAAGGCTTATAGTGCATGCATATCTGAACTGCTTCTTACTGAAATTGGTACACCTTGTTTGCTGTAGCATAGACTAGATCCAGGCCTGCTGAATCTAGCTTTGTTTGTATAACTTGAGCACTAATCCAGGCATTCTTTAAAGTATTCAGTTGTATTTATTACTGCTTGGTAGTAACTTGTTTAAAGTGTAGCTATCTTTGTAAGTCTTTTGGATTAAGCACTTGGGCTTCAGACCAGTTGTTTTACATTAGGAAGGTTTGTGGCATGCACTGTGGTGGCAGGACAGGTAGCTTTCATCCTTCTAAGTTGGGAACTGCTGATTGAGAGCTCAGTGTCTGTTGTTCCTAAAGTGTATTAGTTCTGGTTTATGCACTTGGGCTTCAGGCCAGTTATTTTACATTAAGAAGGTTCGTGGTCTGCACTCTTGTGGGAGGAGAGGCTGGACTCTCTGCCCTTCTGAGCTGGGAATTTCTGGTTAAAGGTTTATATTGCCTGCATATTTGAACTGTTTCTTACTGAAATTGGTACACCTTGTTTGCTGTAGCATAGACTAGATCCAGGCCTGCTGAATCTAGCTTTGTTTGTATGCTTGTTGTTTGTTTGCTTATTTCCCTGGAACGCTAATTCCACCTAAAACGCGGCTTCTCGGCGCTTCTGTGGATCCCTAGTGATATCTGCATTGCTTAATGTACTTATTTCCTTGTTTCACTTGAAAGAAAGTTACTGTTTGTCATTTTTGCATTTAAGTTACCTGTAACACATTGCACTTAAGTTACCTGTCTCTTACTCACTAAAGCAATTATATATGTCAGCACTAAAAATTAAAAGCACTACACTCTCACTCCCCATTGGCCCTTATTTTCGATTATAAAGGAATTCCCAATATTATTCTGGCATATCCAAAGGTCAGTTGTCAATCTCCTCTCCGGTCCGGCTGGTGAATCTGGGAATGTTGAGGCAATGTTACAACTGCCTCTTGTACACAGACAACCCTCTCCTCCTCCCAACAAATTCCAACACATGTGAGAGATGCAACCATATAGCCAAACTGGAGGCTAAGCTCTCTCAACTCAGTACTGGCATAACCAGTCAAGAGGAGAAGGAAGCCACACTCACTACAATTCCAGTCTCACATAGACCTACCATGACAGTAAACCTAACACATAATCACACAAAAACATACTCTGAGGCTCTAAATAAAGATCTGCCTAAGCAGCAGAGACCTCCAAAGCAGACACCCAAGCAACCACTACCCCAAAACAAAACACGTGCAACACATATCTCACAAAGCCAGTGTGCCGAACAGTCACAGCCCTTAAGGCTAAACAACACACCTGATACACTTGTAATAGGTGACTCTATCGTCAGGCACACTGTCGTCCTGCTCACCAGGCTGAACAAGGAGAAGGTCACGGTGAGCAGCCTGTCGGGCGGTAGGATCCGCCACATAACACAAGCACTCTGGTCACTCCAAGGCAAGTACAAATATGACTCAGTCATTGTCCATGCTGGTGTGAATGACCTGAGATGTACCTCCCTGGACTACATGAAAAGGGACATAGAGGAGCTCTCTGAGCATGTAGCCCAGGCCGGTATGACCCTGACCTTGAGTAGCATCTTACCCTCACCAAGAATGATGCCACAATATGAAGACAAGATGATCAATTTCAACAATTGGCTCAAGTACTGGTGTCATTCAAAGGGGATCCAATGCCTGTCAGCCTGGGATGATATGCTCGACATGCCACGATGCTTTGCTAGGGATGGCTTGCACCTGTCACCCCTGGGCTTTCGGATATTGGCAAAGGCTCTTGCTACTCCCATAGTGCCTTTTTTTAGGCAAGGCTCAAAAGACAAACCCACCTCCATAGGTATCACAAGGGATAAGAAACTAAGAGTAATGCTACTCAACGCCAGAAGTCTAAACCTCGAGATGCACGCACTTGAAACTCTCCTTAATATGGAGAACATCGATATCTGTGCAGTAACAGAAACCTGGTTCAGGGCTCCCGAGAGCACCCCAGCACTGCCAGGTTATACCTCATACCATGCTTTTCGGCCCCAAAAGTTGGACCTAACCACAAAAGGAGGGGGAGTATCGATATTCATCAAAGATACCCACACCACCATGTTGGTGGCAAAGCACGAAGCATCAGAGACTATCCATGTGCAACTAACCGTGGGTAAAACTGCCTTCCAGTTTATAGCCTGTTAGAGACCACCCTCCCAAACCCAAGAACCCCACTCGGCCTTCCTGAGTACACTGGAAAATATGAAGGTCTCTCCAAACACCATTATATTGGGCGACTTCAACTACCCAAACATAGACTTGGGAGCATTACTCTAGCTCCAACACCCTAGCCCAAAGGTTCCTAGAATTCATAAACTCAAATGCTATGGAACAACTTGTTACTACTCCCACAAGAGGGGAAAACATACTGGACCTGATCATCACCAACATGGGGACTCTACGCTCCAGACCAGAAGTGTATCCCCCACTGGTAAGATCAGACCATAAACTGATCTCACTGGATATTCACATCCTGACCCCACCCCCTGCCCAGAAAACCACAGTGAAAAACTTCTCTAAAGCAAATTTCACACTCCTCAAAACCGAGGTGGAATTCTTCAAAGCCCCCGGGCTTGTGGAAAATACGGCCAGACCGCAGAATCCTTTATAAATGCATTCTATGAACACCTTCAGGAATGCATGGATCATGCAATCCCAAATAAAACCAAGACCCAATCCTCCAAAGGCAGACGTCGTGTCTGGTGGATCCCAGCCATAAACAAACTATACAATAGAAGGCGGAAGCTACTACATGATAGAGCAAAATCCCAAAAAGGGGAAGGCATCTCTGATCAGTATTAGCAAAAAACTAAGGGCACTCATAAAATCGTCTAAGGCCAGCTTCGAGAGAAAAATTGCACAGGACACTAAGGATAATCACAAGGCTTTCTTTAGTTATGTTAGAAACCTGGGTGGGAATTCCCAGATATGCTCAGAATTAGTCCAAAATGACAAGTAATACACCGAACCCACAGACATTGCCAACATCCTAGCTGACAGGTTCAGCGCAAACTCCCCCCCCCCACCAAAAGGGCAAATATCTATCCCAGCAGAATGCTGCCCCCCTGACATCTCAGATGCTCAGGTAAGAGCCGCCCTCTCCAAAGCAAAAAAAACAGCATCAATGGGACCAGACAGTGTCCCGGGCTGCGTCCTACATGAACTCCAAGAAAAGCTAAACCCAAACATAAAACTACTGTTCAATCTCAGCCTTACTACAGGATATTTACCCAAAGAGTGGCGTACAGCAACAGTGGTCCCTCTCCACAAAGGTGATGCCTCAACGGACCCTGGAAACTATCGCCCCATAAGCCTGACTAGCTTGGTCTGCAAAGCTATGGAAAGGATCATCATGGACCTCATAAATAAAGATATTGGGGACCTACAGACACTGGATCCTACCCAGTTCGGCTTTGTTAAGGGCAGATCCTGCCTCTTAAACCTGGTCGACTTCTTTGAAACAGTCACCAAGGCCATTGACGAAGGGAAGGTGGTCCACACAGCCTACCTGGACCTTGCAAAAGCCTTCGATACAGTACCCCACTCGGGCATTATAGATAAGCTCACCAGCTTAAATATAAACCCCTGTGTCACTAGATGGGTTGCAAACTGGCTCAAGGACAGAACCCACATGGTTAGAATTGCTGGAGCCATGTCAGACTCCAAACCATTTACAAGTGGCGTCCCACAAGGCTCAGTCCTGGGACCTCTGTTGTTCGGTATATATTTCTCGGAGGTACAGGCCAGCACAGAAGGACTGTGGCTGACCAAGTTTGCAGATGACTGCAAACTGGGCGCCATAATCGACTCTCCAGCCTACACAAGCATCCTCCAAAAGGGCCTCATAGAAACAGACAACTGGTGCCAGAGCCATGGCCTCAAGCTAAACGCCAAAAAGTGTATAGTCATCCCCTTTGGCAAAAACAAAGTGCCCACAAATTACCACATAGGTGGTAATCCATTAAGTACAGAAGAAGTAATTAGGGACCTGGGGACCCAAGTTGATAGCAATCTCTCATTTGACAACCACATGGCCAAAGTGGTTAGAAAAACATTTTATATAGCCCACCTAATCATGAAGGGATTCACATCTAGATTAGGGGAGGTCATTCTGCCTCTTTACTCATCCCTCATCAGGCCCATAACCGAGTACAATGCCCCTTTTGGGATGTACCTTACCAAACACCTGCAGCAACTGGAAAGACCCCAAAAGTACCTCACCAAGAGGATCAAAGGGCTCAAACAGATGCCATATGCTGCCCGCTTAAGGAAACTCCAGCTCTACTCAGTGGCATACCGCCTGCTCAGAGGTGGCTTGTGCCTGACGTATAAAACCATGTCCAACCTGGAATTAAGGGACATGCTGCACCTCAAAAAATCCAAATTCCATCGAGCTACACGCTCGAGAGACTTGAACGTCAGCACTGAAATAAATAGGACATGCTGGAGGGACAGATTCATAGGGCTCCCTTCACTCTGGAGTAAAATCCCAGTCCAGGTTAGGCAGAGTCCCTCATTGACTCTCTTCAAGAGGAATCTTGATGAGTGGATGGGAGATCATAGGTTTACCCCGGGTATCACTTCAATGTCACTGTTAGACAGAGGCACAGTATACTAACCTCGAAAAGGGGCATAGCAAAATTAATTTAAAATGGGTGGCGAAAGCCAAACGTACTCTGGCTAGGCTTATAAATGCCCTAGGGCAGATAGCCTAGTATGAACCTATGAACCTATGACATGGCAGCCTCCACACAGAAGGCAGCCCAGCTGAGAATCTAACTGGAGAACCTTTTTATGTGAGGTGACAATACAAACCATTGCACCATCCATAAATTCTTACAGAAAGCACTGTGGCCAAAGAACAGAGTGATCATCATTGCTCCATTTTTGCCTCCGTAGATATTGTTCCCCTTTCTTAGCCTTATCTAAATCCGTGACAGTGGACTGTGGACCCAGCCCAAGACCTTCTGTTCCACCCAGATGGGCTAGTTTACCCAGACATTCAGGCATTTCAGTCTTTCATCCCCAGTACTCCAAAATTCTTATAGCTTCTCTTCAACCTTCCACATTGAAATTCTACAATAGTAAATCAAAAACATTAACTGTTTGGGCTCTTGAAAGGGATATTGATCCGATTTTACACTTCAGTTGATAATATTCTAGAATTTTTAGCCTCTCTCTTCAATGCAGGAGCTTCTCCATCTACCATTAGAATACAACTAGCAGCAATTTCAGATTTTCATCATGATTTGGAAGAATGTTCACTGGCTTCTCATAGAGTCTGTAAGTGATTTGTAAAAGGGGCACTTTTGCTGAAACCTCCTTTCAAAGATCCTGCTCCACACTGGGACTTAAACCTGGTGCTGCAAACTATTGTACATTCTCCCTTCAAACCTTCTGCAGACTGTGATGTGAAGTACATATGGAAAACATTGATGTTCTTCATCTCACATTGCTGCAGTCCTTACACTTGGGTAGTCCGCTGTCCTCGGTCGGCCCGAATATCAAAGTATAAGGCTGACGTCGGTCAAGGCGCATTTGACTGACATCAGGACGTCAGGGTACAAATGCGCATGACCGACATCATATCCTCAGTCTTTTTTGCCGCATGGTCCGATGCAGAAGCAGTATTGCAAGTGCCGGTTGGCGTTCTGAAATTTTTCGATTTCGGAGTTTCAGACCGAGTCAAAGTTGGCTAAGTACCCCGTTGGGGAATATTTTAGTTTTTCTTGCCTCAGTGGTTTACCGGATGTCAGAAAAAGTGAATAATTGTATTTCTTGTGGGAAACAGATACCGCATAGAGACTATCATACTTTGTGTATTCCTTGTTTAGGGCCTGAGCACGACGTTGTTGGGTGTCGCTCTTGTGCTAGATTCAATAAGCGCACTATAAAGAGGAGATTAGATTGTGCCAAGTTAGTCTTGAAGCGGTGCAATTATAAAATGCCGTCGGATGCTCCGACGCCGCTTCAAGAAGCGCAAGGACAAAGCAGTTAAGCCTAGGCTAGAAGAACCGTCCGTGCGGACGCCGGTTCTTTAGAGGTGTCGGTGGAGCCGGTGGTTCCACGGAGGTTTCTTTGGGATCCCAGGGAGAGACTTTGTTATTGCAGGATGTGGCCTCTCAGGAGGCAGGTCAGGGTGATGGGGCTTCTCAGGTTACTATACTCCCTCCCTGCCTAGGGTGGTTAGGCCCTCTCCTTCTGTTTCCAAGGCTTCTCCCAGAGGCAGGCCAGGTTTAGCTTCAGTTGGTGTCACCCCTAGTTCTTCAGGAACTGTGCCCAAGAAGCATATGCTTAAAATGGCAGAAGATTTGATTACTTTGATTAGGGGTTCTTTGCCCCTCCTGATAAGAGACCTAGGGTGGAGCCTGAGCTAGGGAGTTTTGAGCAGGCTTGGATGTTTCAGAGTCTTCGGCTGAAGACTTGCAGGAGTACTCTCCTTATTCTGATTCTGATGTGGATGATTCTACTCCTTCTGCTTCTCCTCCTGAGGATTTTTCTTTTCAGAAACTCTTCATTCCATGAGGGAGCATTTTAAGTGGGAAGGTCAGGACTTCTCTGATTCCAGGAAAAGGCTTAGGGAATTTTTGTTTTACCCCAGCATAGGCCTTTGGCTATACCTCCTGTTTTGGATGTAGTGGAAGATTTTTACAGAGGCTTCTCTTAATCCTGATTCTCTGCCTCCTGCTCCTGTTAAACCGGATAGGTATTACAGGGTGCCTGAAGCTCATAAGTATCTTTTAAGAGTCCTAGGGCAGACCCAGAAACTGTTAGCCAGGGGCCTAAAGGTGTTAAGGCTTCTGTTGTCAAGAATCCGGTTCCTGCAGATAAAGAGGCCAGGGCCTTGGATAGATGGGGAAAGAAAGTTTATACTTCTTCCACTCTAGCTATGAGGGCTTTGAATTGCCAGTTTCACATGTTGAAATATCAAAACTATCTCCTTTCACAATTGAAGTCTAAGGTTGATGCTCTGGCGGAAGGTATTGATTGTAAAGAGTTACAAGATTTAGTACATGTTTCTGAACAGGTGGGTAAGCATTCTTTGCAATGTGGTTTTGATGCTGTACAGGCCTCGTCTAGGGTGGCTGCCACTGGGTCAGTTCTTCGCAGGCACGCCTGGCTGAGGGATCAAAATTTATCTGACCATGTTAAAACAAGGATTTTAGATGCTCCTTTACAATCTGATGTGTTGTTTGGTTCTCCTGTTGAGGCAGTTTTAAAGAAAATGGAAGACAAGGCTAAGTCTATGCAGACTGTTAAAGATTTTTTGCAGGTTCAGCCTCCAAAGTTTAGTAGAAATTGGCCTACTAAGGGGTGGACGATCCTTCTTATGATTCCCAGTCTAGGGGTAGATCTAGACGTGGCAGGGGCAGAGCTCAGGGCTCTTTCAGGCCTAGAACAGGGAGTTCTCCTGCACAGTCTTCGGTGAGGGCAGGGGTCAGTCCTTTCGTAAACAGACCCAATGACCTACCTTTTCAGCTGCCAGAGCCTTCTCGTCTGGCAGCACCTTTGGGAGGAAGGTTGGCACTTTTCAAAGAAAATTGGAGTTTAATTACCCAAGACAGATGGGTATTGGATATCATACACCACGGTTACAGGTTTTATTTCCATACCTTGCCTCCTTTCAAAGGCATGCCAGACGTTCCTCCTCAACAAAGAATAGAGGCTCACAAGCAAATTTCTCTGTTACTCCAAATAGGGGCCATACAGCCAGTCCCTATGCCAGAAGTGGGCCTAGGATTTTATTCTCGCCTGTTCCTAGTACCAAAGAAGGGGAACACGTGGAGACCAATTTTGGATTTATCTATCCTCAACACTTATCTGGACATTCCCAAGTTCAAAATGTTGACGTTACAACAGCTTTTACCTCTGCTGGGCAAAGATCATTGGATGGTAACTTTGGATCTCAAGGAGGCTTACCTTCATGTTCCTATCAGACTAAGTTGCAGGAAGTATCTGCGTTTTCGAGCTGGGACTTCTCACTATCAGTTCTCTGCATTGCCCTTTGGCTTATCTACTGCGCCCAGAGTGTTCACGAAAGTTCTGGCTCCAGTGATAGCTTTCTTCAGGCTAAAAGGAATACAGATCTATCCTTATTTGGACGATTGCCTGATTCTGGCTCAAGGAAGGGACGAGCTTCTTCATCATTTGGAATATGTGATAGCAGTGCTAAGATGCCTGGGGTATTCTGTGAACGAAATAAAGTCCAGTCTAGTACCCTCTCAGGACATGTGCTTTCTGGGTGTAAGACTGAATACAGCATCCCAGATGGCCTTTTTGACCCCGGACAAACAAAAGAATCTTTCCCTTTACTTCCATCAACTATCTCATCAGTCCGGGCTGACTGCAAGGACAGTCCTTCAAGCCTTAGGGTTCATGGCATCTTGTATTCTGGTGCTTCCCAATGCCAAACTGCATATGAGGAAGCTGCAATGGTATCTCAAAAATGTATGGACACAGCACTGCCAGGATCTGGACACTGTCATTCAAATAATACCTTGCATTCAAAAGGAATTTTTGTGGTGGGCTCAGGAATGTCACCTAAACAAGGGACTCTCTGTAACCCGGCCAGAGGCGAGTCAGATTTTAACGACAGATGCCTCAGACAAAGCTTGGGGAGCTCATCTAAATGGAAAGTGGATACAAGACAAGTGGCCTGCCAGACTACAACATCTACATATCAACTTGAAGGAGATGTTAGCAGTCCAGTTTGCATTAATAGCTTTCAAGGATTTACTTCTTCCAGGGCAGGTGTTGATTCTAACAGACAACACAACTGTCATGTGGTACATCAACAAGCAAGGGGAACACATTCTTATCCTCTATGCAGGCAAGCAATGATTTTGTGGGAGACTGCTCTCAGTTTACAGCTCAATCTTCAGGCAAGGTTTCTGCCGAGCACAGAACTCCTTAGCAGATGTGTTGAGCAGACAATTATGGATCCCCACGAGTGGAAATTGGATCCTCATGTATTTCAGAAATTGACAGTGTCATGGGGAACTCCAGACATAGATCTGTTCGCTTCTCCACTAAACCATCAGCTGCCAAAGTTTTGCACGAAAAGGTTTCATCCCACAGCTTGGAGAGTGGATGCTCTTTCCTTCAATTGGAGCAATCTTCATGTGTATGCCTTTCCACCTCTGCCTCTCCTCCCAAAGGTACTTCTAAAGGTCAGACAGGACAAGCCAAGGATGATTTTAATAGCTCCAGATTGGCCTCGACAGCACTGGTACCCATTACTGAGAAGTCTGGCACGAAGCCTCCATGGCCTTTGCCTTGATTCCACACCTGTTGTCCCAGGAGGACAGTCATTTGCTCAGTGTCAAACTTCACTCTCTTCACCTAACAGCCTGGCATATTCTGTTTTGAACCATAGAGGGTTTCAACTTCCACAACAAGTTTTGAATGTGATTTTGGAAGCTAGAAGGCCTAGTACAAGGAAAGTGTACGCAGATAAATGGAAGAGATTTTTATTTTGGAGTGCAGCAAAGGATTTTGATGTTTCTGAGCCTAATTTAAGTGTGGCTCTTCAATATCTTACTGAGTTACTGGACAAAGGTTTGTCCTTCTCTTCTATTAAGGTTCATGCTGCAGCAATTTCAGCTCACTATGACTGTGACCCACCATTGTTTTCTCATCCTTTGTTCAAGCAATTTCTTAGAGGGGCAAAGAATATAAGACCCCACGTAGAGCTCCTACTCCTGCTTGGGATCTCAATTTTGTGTTGGAGAAACTCACTCTACAACCTTTTGAGCCTGCAGCTACTACTGAGTTGAAATATTTATCATGGAAGACTGCCTTTTTGTTGGCCATTACCTCTGCAAGAAGGGTTTCTGAATTGCAGGCCCTTATGGCGGTTGAGCCTTTCTTAATTTTCCATAAGGATAGGGTATCTTACGTACTAATCCTTCCTTTATGCCTAAAGTGGTTTCTAGTGTGGCTTTAAACCAAACTATTCATTTGCCTACTTTTTATGCAAATCCCCAAAATAAAGGGGAAAAGATTTTGCACACTTTAGATGTACACAGGCAGTTGCGATATTATTTGGACAGAACTAAAGGGTTCAGGCAGTCTCAGCAGTTATTTGTTTCTTTTGCTTTGAGTTCTCAGGGCAAGCCTGTGTCAAAACAAACTATTTCTAAGTGGATTGGGTTTTGCATTGCTTTCTGTTATTCCCATCATGGCAAGGAGATTCCAGCTGGGATTAGGCCTCATTCCACTAGGGCTACTGCCACTTCGACAGCTTTTTTGAGGGGGGTGGCAACCAAGGATATTTTGGAGGCAGCTACTTGGAGTTCAGTGCATACTTTCTCTAGGCATTATCACCTACCACTTTACTCTAAATCCAGGGCTGGTTTTGCCACTGCTGTTTTGCAGGGCATTTTGGCAGCTCCTGCTTCCTTATAGTTTGGCCATCCTCCCTTACCTCTGCTTTGGGATTCTACCCAAGTGTAAGGACTGCAGCAATGTGGATCTTCGAACATCTACATTTATGGTAGGTACAAAACTGTACTTTTCTGGTAGCAATAACCTCTGCTAAAAGAATGTCTGAAATTCAGGCTTTATCATGTAAACCACATTACCTGATATTTCATAAGGATAGAATCTCCTTACAAACAAGTCCCACCTTACTACAGAAAGTGGTATCAGAGTCTAATGCTAATCATACAATTCATTTGCTGGTATTCTTTCCAAATTTTTCAAAAGGAGGTGAATACTGTCTGCATTTGCTAGATGTTCACAGACGATTACGTTTTTACCTTCATAGGACAAAAGACATGAGAAAATCTGACTGTCTCCTTTTCCAAGTACTAATTTTGGTAAACCAGTCAGCAAAGTGACTTTAGCCAGATGGCTCAAAGATTGCATTTCCTTTATCAAAGACAGAAGGAGTGTTACCTTACCCAGACCTGTTAAAGCACATTCTACAAGATATGTTGCTGCTTCATCAGTTTTTCAGTCTAGAGCTTCAGTGGACAATATATGTGCAGCAGCTACTTGGGCTTCTCCCCATACCTTTATTACTCATTACAAATTGGATTTGGTCTCTAGGGGAAGGGCATCCTTTGGCTCAGTGGTGCTCAGGAATATCCTTACGTGAATTTGCCCAAAGTTCTAAGGTAGCTGGGG
Source organism: Protopterus annectens (assembly GCF_019279795.1). Lineage (NCBI taxonomy): Eukaryota > Metazoa > Chordata > Ceratodontiformes > Protopteridae > Protopterus > Protopterus annectens. Next base: position 673,383,820 of record NC_056729.1, read on the forward strand.
ACTGTGTCATATGTCAAGGATAAAATGAAAATTGACAATATTAGATAAAGAAGTTATGTACTTACCATAACATTCCATCTGTGTTGTCCATTTTCATTTATCCTAGACTCCTGTCCCTCCAACCCCCAGCCTTTGAAGTTTTTTTGGTGGAACAGATGCTATGCTTGGATCTTGTAGTAATCTTTAAGGCATAGCAGATGTGGCTTACATCAAGGCTTTTTTATCACTATACTTCTAATTTGCAAACTCGATCTGGGGAATATGGTAGAGAGGGATTATGGGTAGAGGTGAAGCTCGAGATGTTTTGGTCAGCATGAGCTGTAGTAACTTCTGAGTTGGTTCCAATATCAGAACCGAACCCATACATAAAGCATAAATGAAAATGGCCAACACCGATGGAACGTTATGGTAAGTACATGACTTTTTTTTTTAAGGTAATGGAAACAGTTTTTTTTCTGTGGTTAATCTGTTTGTTACCTTTTGGGACTGGCAGAGTGTTTTAAAGTGCCTTTTTATTGCGTTATTTTGGGGAAAAAAGTGAATTTTAAAGACTTCCCTTGAGGACCTCCCATTTGGAGAGATCTTTTACTGCTTAGAAGGGGGGGGTTGGTATTCCCAAACTCCTCCTTCTGAGAAGTTAGTTTTCCTCAAGGCTTTTGTTTCTGGCACATCTACTATTTGAGTATTCCCCCTAGTGTATTAGATGGTTGATCTGATCTCTTCCTGGGCTTGGAAGGAACCTGATGCAGTTGAACCCATTTTTAAGAAGGTTGATTAGTAGTTCATCGTGTTACCCTGCTGCAGTCATCACACTTGGGTTATCCTGTCGTCAGGCGGTCCCGCAGTCTGAAGGAATTCCATAGTCTTGGTCCGGCGTCGGTTGCTGTCGCCTCTTCCCTGACGTCATTGCGCCAGGGTATATATAGTGCAACCGACACCATTTTCTCCAGTCTGTCTTGCCTTGCGGTGCCCGAAGCAGAAGCAGTTCGCAAGTGCTGGTCGGCCGACTCCTGAGATTTTCGAATTCGAATTTCAGACCGAAGTCTTCTATAAAGCTAAGTACCCCGTTGGGGAAACTTTTCTTGCCTCAGACCGATGTCAGAAAAAGTTAACAATTGTATTTCTTGTGGGAAGCAAATACCTCATAAGGATTTTCATTCTTATTGCATACCTTGCCTAGGCCCAGACCACGACGTCACTTGCCGGTTTTGTGCTAGGTTTAATAAGCATACTATTAAAAGACGCTTTGATTTCGCACAACAGTATTTCGGTAGGAAATTTAACTACACCATGCTGTCGGAGCAACCGACTACTGGCGTGCACAAAAAACGCAGGGATAAGGACAGACGGCCCAGGCCTAAGCCAGACTCCGGGGCCTCGGCTGATCCGGTCTCCGGTCCTCAGTGAGGCTCCGACGCAGCACCTGACTACCGCAGATCTGGAACCTGAGACCGACGACTCTCACCATTAAAACATTTTCTAAGTCAAAGACTCCTACTAAATCTAAAAGGACTGCACTTCAGTCTCTTGTTCAAGGCCCCGTGCCTAAGAAACAGATGCTCAAAATGGCTGAAGATTTGATTTCTTTAATCGGGGGTTCCCAGCCCCCTCCTGACAAAAGGCCTAGACAAGAGGAAGATGCATCCTCTGAACAACTGTCCATTTCTTCAGACTCCTCTGAGGACCAAGATTATTCCTTCTCTCCTTATGAAGATTCTGATGCTGAGGACTCTATTCCCTCAGCTTCTCCTCCTGAAGACTACTCCTTTGGGGAAACTTTACACACTGAGGGAACATTTTCACTGGGAAGGTCAGGACTACTCTGACTCGAAGAAAAGGCTCAGAGAGTTTCTTTTACTCCCCCAACACAGACCACTTGCCATCCCACCAGTTTTGGACATTGTGGATGATGTTTATTTAGAATCCAGTTTGAACCCAGACTCTCTACCTTCTGCTCTGGCTAAGCCTGACAGATACTATAGAGTGCCTGATTCCCACAAATTTCTTTACAAAAGCTCTGCAGCTGACCCAGAGATGATCTCCCAGGGTCCCAAGGGGGCTAAGGCTTCTATGGCTAAAAACCCAGTACCTTCTGAGAGGGTTTCCAGAGCATGGAGACAGGTGGGGGAAAAAGGTTTACACCTCAGCCACACTAGCTATGAGGGCACTGAATTGCCAATTTCACATGCTTAAATATCAGCAATTCCTAATCTCTCAGTTAAAGCAAAGAATAACCACTCTCCCTCAACATTCTCAATTGAAAGAAGTACAGGATCTGTTGCACGCCACTGAGCAGGTGGGCAAACATACCTTACAATGTGGGTTTGATTCTTTGGAGGCCTCCTGCAGAGCAGCTGTCACTGGGTCTGTTATACATAGGCATGCTTGGTTAAAGGAACAAACTCTGCCTGATCATGTTAAAGCAAAATTACTAGATGCTCCCTTACAGCAGGATGTGCTTTTTGGAGTTAAAGCAGAAGAAGTTTTAAAGAAAATGGAGGATAAGGCAAAATCTATGCAGACAGTCGAGGATTTCCTACAGGTACAACCCCCTCGCTTCAGCAGAAACTGGCCAACAAATAATTGGTCCTTTCCAGCTACTGACAGACCACAGAGTGGTAAATACAGACGCCAAAGGGGCAGAGGACAACCACAAGCCCAGTATAACCTCGCCAATGGGGCACTACAACACAGAAGGGAGGAGAAGACCGGTCTCAATCCACCAGAAGGCAAACTCAGTGACTTGCACCTCATCTGGCCAAGCAATACTCTCTTGGCAGCCCCCATAGGGGGAAAACTCGCACTTTTTGCAGACAACTGGCACAGTGTCACAAAGGACAAATGGGTCCTAGACATAATTTTACGAGGATACAGATTCCACTTTCACATCTTGCCAATGAAAAGAGGAATGCCAAACCTGCCACAATCAATGGGCAGAGGCACAAAAGCAAATTACAGCTCTCATGGACATGAGAGCCATTCAACTGGTACCTACTCGAGTGCAAGGCCAAGGATTTTATTCAAAACTCTTTCTAGTGCCCAGAAAGGACAATGCCTGGAGACCAATTCTGGACCTTTCAATTCTAAACATTTACTTACAAGTACCCAAATTCAAGATGCTAACTCTATAGCAGCTACTTCCCATGTTGGGCAAGGAAGCATGGCTAGTAATGTTGGACCTCAAGGAGGCATACCTGCATATCCCAGTCTGGCAAAGTTGCAGAAGATACCTCCGTTTCATTGCAGGTTCAACCCATTACCAATTCTCTGCACTGCCCTTTGGCTTATCTACTGCGCCCCGAGTCTTCACAAAATGCCTGGCACCAGTAATTGCATACTGCAGACAAAGAGGAATTCCAATATATCCATACCCGGACGACTGCCTCATCCAAGCAGAAAGCAAAGACATTCTCCTACATAATCTGGCCTTTGTAAAGCATCTACTAAACTGACTGGGGTACACAGTAAACGAAAAGAAGTCAAACCTAGTACCCTCACAAAAAATGACATTCCTGGGTGCCAGCTTGGATACAACGGCCCAGAAGGCTTATCTTACGCCAGACAAGCAACTACAACTGACTCAATATTTCAGGACAATGGCAACAAAGACCCAATTAACTGCAAAAAAATTTCTGCAGGCTTTGGGCTTCATGGCATCTTGCATACTAATAATACCATTTGCAAAACTGCATATGAGGAAATTACAGTGGTACCTAAAAAGCGTATGGTCTCAACACAGCCACAGCTTGGACACAATGATATCTCTCATCCCCTGCCTACAACAGGAATTTCTATGGTGGTCACAGGCATGTCACCTCAACAAGGGTCAGCTTTTCACCTTGCCCCCAGCCAGGCAAACTATCACAACAGATGCTTCAGATTACGCCTGGGGGGGCACACATGGCAGGACAATGCATTCAAGGCCTATGGACTGCAGATCAAAGAAATCTGCACATAAATCAAAAAGAGATGCTAGCTGTACAGAAATCTGTGACAGCCTTCAAGGATCTGTTACATCCGGGACAACTTGCAATAAAGATGGACAACACCACAGTAATGTGGTACATAAACAAACAAGGGGTACACATTCCTACCCTCTATGCAGGCAAGCAATGATCTTATGGAACACAGCTCTGGCTTACCAAGTTCAGTTGCAAGCTCAATTCCTGCCAGGACAGAAGAACACATTGGCAGACGACCTCAGCAGAAACATCAAGCATCCCCATGAGTGGAAACTAGATCCACAAATATTTGCAATGATAACTCAAAAATGGGGCCTTCCAGACATAGACCTGTTTGCCAGTCCTCGAAACTATCAACTAACAAAATTTTGTACAAGGACATTTCACCATCAAGCTTGGAAAGTGGACGCACCCTCTTTCTGTTGGAAAAACCTGACAATATATGCCTTCCCTCCATTGCCTTTCCTCACAAAGGTTCTTCTGAAAGTCAAAAAGGAGAGACCACAACTGATTCTCATAGCCCCAGACTGGCCACGCCAGCACTGGTACCCACTATTGAGAAATATGGCCCACACGGCCCACCATGGATATTGCCTCAAATCCCCCATTTGCTCACACAACAAAACAATCAGATTCTTCACAGCCAGCTCAAAACTTTAAATCTGGCTGCATGGCAAATCAACTAAAGATACAACCAGCTCCTCTTTCCCAAGCAGTTCTGGATGTTATTCTGGAAGCCAGGAGGCCAAGCACCAGGAAGGCTTACTCGGACAAATGGAAAAGGTTTTGTGCCTGGAACCAAGCTAAATACCAAGACGCAATTCAGCCTCACATGCCTCACATTCTACAGTATTTAGCGGAGATGTTGCACAAAGGACTTTCTTTCTCCTCCATTAAAATCCATGCTTCAGCTATTTCAGCTCACTACAACACGGATCCTCCTTTATTTTCACATCCCCTTCTAAGGCAGTGTCTCAGAGGGGCAAAAAACATTAGACCACCCAGGAGAGCTCCTACACCTACATGGGACCTCAATTTTGTTCTGGAAAAACTAACACTGCCTCCCTTTGAACCAGCTATCTCTGCAGATCTTCAGTTCCTATCATGGAAAACTGCCCTGCTCCTAGCAATAACTTCAGCTAGAAGAGTCTCAGAGCTACATGCACTAATGGCAGTGGAACCTTTCCTCATCTTTCATCAAGACAGAGTGTCTCTACAAACTAATCCTTCCTTTATGCCTAAGGTGGTTTCCAGTGTGGCTTTTAATCGAACCATCCACTTACCCACCTTCTTCCCAAATCCACAGAACAAAGGTGAGAGACTCCTGCATTCCTTGGACATTCACAGACAACTTCGTTACTACTTGGGCAAAACTAAGGCTTTCAGAAAATCTGACCAGCTCTTTGTATCCTATGCTACAGCTACTCAAGGGAGGGCTATATCAAAGCAAACCATTTCAAAATGGATAGGTCATTGCATACATTTCTGCTATACTCATCATGGGAAACCAGTTCTTGCTACCATTAGGTCCCACTCTACCAGGGCAACAGCTACCTCTGCAGCCTTTCTAAGGGGGGTTCCAACCAAGGAGATTTTAGAAGCTGCAACTGGAGTTCAGTACACACCTTTACCAAACACTATCACTTACCTCTTTACTCTAAGACCAGGGCGGGCTTTGCCACTGCAGTTCTGAAGAGCCTTATAGCCTCCACTAACCCTCTTTGATACCTCCCCCCTTCTTTAGCTTTGGGATTCAACCCAAGTGTGATGACTGCAGCAGGGTAACACGATGAACATAGTACAGTTTTGTACCTACCATAAATGTAGATGTTCGAGTGTTCACCCTGCTGCAGTCCAGGTTACCCTCCCTCCATCCTCTCTGATCTACTGGCTAAATCTCTTCAATACCTTAATGATGTATTTGCTTGTAAATGAAGGGATTTTGTGTTTGGGCAGAGGTTTCTCCATTTGGTACTAATTTCTGATCTCCTTTTTGGGGGCACCTGACATCTGGGGCAAGAAAAACTGAAGAAAATGGCGTCGGTTGCACTATATATACCCCTGGCGCACTGACGTCAGGGAAGAGGCAACAGCAACCGATGCTGGACCACGACTTCGGAATTCCGGACGACTGCGGGACCGCCTGATGACAGGATAACCCAAGTGTGATGACTGCAGCAGGGTGAACACGCGAACATCTACATTTATGGTAGGTACAAAACTGTACTTTTTAAGTGCCTCCAGAAGACCGTTTGCACTGTAGCAAGGGCCCAGTAGTAGACTCTGTGGTTATAGCAGCAGATACTAAAAAGTAGCTCACCAAGGAAAGCTTCTCCTGCCTAATAGGGAATCACTCACCTTGGACAGATTTGTGAAACAAGTCTACTCCTCTTCAACCTTTTCAGTGAGAATGCTTAATTACCTGGCACACTTCACTTGATTTTAGAGAGATTTAGGTTCATAGGTTCATACTAGGCTATCTGCCCTAGGGCATTTATAAGCCTAGCCAGAGTGTGTTTGGCTTTCGCCACCCATTTTAAATTAATTTTGCTATGCCCTTTTTCGAGGTTAGTATACTGTGTCTCTGTCTAACAGTGACACAGAAGTCATACCCGGGGTAAACCTACGATCTTCCATCCACTCATCAAGATTCCTCTTGAAGAGAGTCAATGAGGGACTCTGCCTAACCTGGACAGGGATTTTATTCCAGAGTGAAGGGAGCCTCTGGGTTATGAACCTGTCCCTCCAGCATGTCCTATTTATTTCAGTGCTGAGGTTCAAGTCTCTCGAGCGTGTAGCTTGATGGGATTTGGATTTTCTGAGGTGCAGCATGTCCATTAATTCCGGGTTGGACATGGCTTTATACGTCAGGCACAGATCACCTCTGAGCAGGCGGTATGCCACTGAGTAGAGCTGGAGTTTCTTTAAGCGGGCAGCATATGGCATCTGTTTGAGCCCTTTGATCCTCTTGGTGAGGTACTTTGGGGTCTTTCCAGTTCCTGCAGGTGTCTGGTAAGGTACATCCCAAAAGGGGCATTGTACTCAATTATGGGCCTGATGAGGGATGAGTAAAGAGGCACGATGACCTCCCCTGATGTAGATGTGAATCCCTTCATGAGTAGGTGGGCTATATAAAATGTTTTTCTAACCACTTTAGCCACATGGTTGTCAAATGAGAGATTGCTATCAACTTGGGTCCCCAGGTCCCTAATTACTTCTGTTTTTGCCAAAGGTGATGACTATACACTTTTTTGGCGTTTAGCTTGAGGCCATGGCTCTGGCACCAGTTATCTGTTTCTATGAGGCCCTTTTGGAGGATGCTTGTGTCAGCTGGAGAGTCGATTATGGCGCCCAGTTTTCAGGCATCTGCGAACTTAGTTAGCCACAGTCCTACCATGTTGGCCTGTACCTCCGAGAAATATATACCGAACAAGAGAGGTCCCAGGACTGAACCTTGTGGGACTCCACTTGTAACTGGTTTGGAGTCTGACATGGCTCCAGCAATTCTAACCATGTGGGTTCTGTCCTTGAGCCAGTTTTCACTTAGGGGTTTATATTTAAGCTGGTGAGCTTATCTATAATGCCCGAGTGGGGTATTGTATCGAAGGCTTTTGCGAGGTCCAGGTAGGCTGTGTGGACCACCTTCCTCTCGTCAATGGCCTTGGTGACTGTTTCAAAGAAATCTACCAGGTTTAAGAGGCAGGATCTGCCCTTAACAAAGCCAAACTGGGTAGGATCCAGTGTCTGCAGGTCCCCAATATCTTTATTTATGAGATCCATGATGATCCTTTCCATAGCTTTGCAGACCAAGCTAGTCAGGCTTATGGGGCAATAGTTTTCAGGATCTGTTGAGGCACCACCTTTGTGGAGAGGGACCACTGTTGCTGTACGCCACTCTTTGGGAACATATCCTGTAGTAAGGCTGAGATTGAACAGTAGTTTTATGTTTGGGTTTAGCTCTTCTTGGAGTTCATGTAGGACGCAGCCCGGGACACCGTCTGGTCCCATTGATGTTGTGTTTTTTGCTTTGGAGAGGGCGGCTCTTACCTGAGCATCTGAGATGTCAGGGGGGCAGCACTCTGCTGGAATAGATATTTGCCCTTTTGGTGGGGGGGGGGGGGAGTTTGCACTGAACCTGTCAGCTAGGATGTTGGGCAATGTCTGTGGGTTTGGTGTATTTTTTGTCATTTTGGACTAATTCTGAGCATATCTGGGAATTCCCACCCAGGTTCCTAACATAACTAAAGAAAGCCTTGTGATTATCCTTGGTGTCCTGTGCAATTTTTCTCTCGAAGCTGGCCTTAGATGATTTTATGAGTGCCCGTAGTTTTTTGCTAATACTGATCAGAGATGCCTTCCCTTTTTTGGGATTTTGCTCTATCATGTAGTAGCTTCCTCCTTCTATTGTATAATTTGTTTATGGCTGGGGTCCACCAGACAGGACATCTGCCTTTGGAGGATTGGGTCTTAGTTTTATTTGGGATTGCATGATCCATACATTCCTGAAGGTGTTCCTAGAATGCGTTTATAAAGGATTCTGCGGTCTGGGCCATATTTTCCACAGGCCCGGGGGCTTTGAAGGATTCTACCTCAGTTTTGAGGAGTGTGAAATTTGCTTTAGAGAAGTTTTTCACTGTGGTTTTCTGGGCAGGGGGTGGGGTCGGGATGTGAATATCCAGTGAGATTAGTTTATGGTCTGATCTTACCAGTGAGGGATACACTTCTGGTCTGGAGCATAGAGTCCCCATGTTGGTGATGATCAGGTCCAGTATGTTTTCCCCTCTTGTGGGAGTGGTAACAAGTTGTTCCATAGCATTTGAGTTTATAAATTCTAGGAACTTTCGGGCTAGGGTGTTGAAGCTAGAGTAATGCTCCCAGTCTCTGTTTGGGTAGTTGAAGTTGCCCAATATAATGGTGTTTGGAGAGACCTTCATATTTTCCAGTGTTCTCAAGAAGGCTGAGTGGGGTTCCTGGGTTTGGGAGGGTGGTCTGTAGCAGGCTATAAACTGGAAGGCAGTTTTACCCACTGTTAGCTGCACATGGATAGTCTCTGATGCTTCGTGCTGTGCCACCACCTGGAGGTATGAGTATCTTTGACGAATATTGATACTCCCCCTCCTTTTGTGGTTAGGTCCAAGTTTTGAGGCCGAAAAGCATGGTATGAGGTATAACCTGGTAGTGCTGGGGTGCTCTCGGGAGCCTTGAACCAGGTTTCTGTTACTGCACAGATATCGATGTTCTCCATGCTAAGGAGAGTTTCGAGTGCATGCATCTTGAGGTTTAGACTTCTGGCATTGAGTAGCATTACTCTTAGTTTCTTATCCCTTGTGATACCTATGGAGGTGGGTTTGTCTTTTGAGCCTTGCCTAAAAAAGGCACTATGGGGGTAGCAAGAGCCTTTACCAATATCCGAAAGCCCAGGGGTGACAGGTGCAAGCCGTCCCTAGCGAAGCATCGTGGCTTGTCGTGCACGTCATCCCAGGCTGACAGGCATTGGATCCCCTTTGAATGACACCAATACTTAAGCCAGTTTTTGAAATTGATCATCTTGTCTTCATATTTTGGCATCATTCTTGGTGAGGGCAAGATGCTACTCAAGGTCAGGGTCATACCGGCCTGGGCCACATGCTCAGAGAGCTCCTCTGTCTCTTTTCATGTAGTCCAGGGAGGTACATCTCGGGTCATTCACACCAGCATGGACAGTGAGTCATATTTGTACTTGCCTTGGAGTGACCTGAGTGCTTGTGTTATGTGGCGGATCCTAGCACCCGACAGGCAGCTCACCGTGACCTACTCCTTGTTCAGCCTGGTGAGCGGAATGTCAATGTGCCTGACGATAGAGTCACCTATTACAAGTGTATCAGGTGTGTTGTTTAGCCTTAAGGGCTGTGACTGTTCGGCACACTGGCTTTGTGAGCGATGTGTTGCACGTGTTTTGTTTTGGGGTAGCAGTTGCTTGGGTGTCTGCTTTGGAGGTCTCTGCTGGTTAGGCAGATTTTTATTTAGAGCCTCCGAGTATGTTTTTGTGTGTTTGTGTTTGGTTTGGTGTCGTGGTAGGTCTATGTGAGACTGGAATTGTAGTGAGTGTGGTTTCCTTCTCCTCCTGACTGGTTATGCCAGTACTGAGTTGAGAGAGTTTAGCCTCCAGTTTGGCTATATGGTTGCATCTCTCACATGTGTTGGAATTTGTTGGGAGGAGGAGAGGGTTGTCTGTGTACATGAGGCAGTTGTAACATTGCCTCAAGATTCCCAGATTCTCCAGCTGGACCGGAGAGGAGATTGACAACTGACCTTTGGACATGCTAGAATAGTATTGGGAATCCCGTTATAATTGAAAAAAAGGGCCAATGGGGAATAAGGTACTGAAGGGAAGTTTGTGAGGGTGTAGTGCTTTTAATTTTTTAGTGCTGACTTATATAATTGCTTTAGTGAGCAAGTGCCAGGTAACTTAAATGCAATGTGTTACAGTAACTTAAATGCAAAAACGACAAACAGTAACTTTCTTTCAAGTGAAACAAGGAAACAAGTACAGTAAGCAATGCAGATATCACTAGGGATCCACAGAAGTGCTGAAAAGCCGCGTTTTAGGTGGAATTAGCGTTTCGGGGAAATAACAAGCAAACAAAACAACAAGCATACAAATAAAGCTAGATTCAGCAGGCCTGGATCTAGTCTATGCTACAGCAAACAAGGTGTACCAATTTCAGTAAGAAACAGTTAAAATATGCAGGCACTATAAGCCTTTAACCAGAAATTCCCATCTCAGAAGGTCAGAGTCCAGCCTCTCTATAGCACCTAATAATTCTGGAAATATTTTTACAGATGACTGTTATCCCTCAGTTCTTGAATTCATTGCCTTTAAAATTTTTAACTTTAGCCATGAAACTATTAGTAATACACATTTTAACTTGTTTAGTAAAGATTTTACATTTGTACCAACATTTAAATTTGATATAGCTGACACACTGGTGGACTTAAAACTCTGTGCACAAGCTAAATTTTAAAAATGTTAAAAAGAGCATGTTAAGACCATTTGCCACAAACCAAAATTCAGTAGAAAAAGTACATATAATCCTCCCTTTCCTTTTCCTGTTTGAAAAGATACGTTGACATGTTATCAGAAATTGTAAGTTTTATTTATTAATGAATTTAAACATGTATTAGTTTTGATTTTTTAGACAATCAGCTAATTCAGCAAGTAATTAGCTGTATAAATGTGTTTGGTAGGTTTTTATTTGCTCTGATTAAGCCCTGTTAGTAATTGGGGACGAAAGTGCTAAACGTTTTTGTATTCTGTATTTTGTACTTTGCACTTTTATCATTACTAGATTTATATTGTGACTTTGGAAGCACACTCTTATTCTGTCTCTGACAAGGATATTTTGGGCTTCTTCCTCTGTTTCCTTTGGTTTTGTTCTGAATGGAGGTTATCTGAGTTGCACTCTGTTATTTGAGTCAACCCTATATCATTTTCCGTAGAGACAGGATTTCTTGGATAACTAATCCTTTTATGCCTATAGTGTTATCTGAGATTAATTTAAGCCAAATGCTTCATCTCCCCATTTTCTTTCCTGAACCTAAAAATGAAGGGAGAAAGATTACAACATATTTTGGATGTCCATAGGAAACTCTGGTACTAATTTGACAGAACTAAATCAATCAGATCTTTGGATCAATTGTTGATTTGTTGTGAAGGTAAGGAGGGACAACCTGTGTTTAAACAGTTTCCAAATGGTTGTTTAAGGCTGTTATCTTTTCTTTATTCTCACCCCAACAAAACTATTCAAGGCAGCGTCAAGGCCCACTCTAATAAGGTTTGGCTTAATCTATGGGTTTTTGGAAAGGATTGGATTCTGGAAGTGTTCTAGATGCAGCAACTTGGTCCTTTGTACACAAGTTTACCAGGCATTACAATCTTGAGTCCTTTTGTAGGTCTAGATCAGTCTTTACTAGGACCATCATCAAAGTGCTCCTGGACCCTTTTTCAGCCTTCCAAATATAGTACACTAGGGTAATCTACCCATATAACTAAAGCTACTGCAGCAGTGATCAGTGCTTTGAACATATTACAGTTGTGTAAGCAAACTTGCTATAAAAGTAAATGTGCAAGTGGTCACTGCTGCAGTAGCTACTTCCTCCCTCCACTCCCTCTTTTGTGTGTGCATGTGTGTTGTTTATGCCAGGGTACAGACATTACGTTTTGTTTTTCTTAGCATTGTCATTTTAGGGCTCTGCATCTTTCTTTCTGTTGGCACAAAAGTTTGGCACCCAAACCTGTCTTTAGTCAGCTTCGCTGGAGCTGAGTGGGCAAGTGGAACGTGCCCAGAAACTTTGGAAGCTGACCAGCTGTTGTATCTTAGGCTTTAACCCATGTAGCAAAGCCTTCTGCAGCAGTGATCATTTGAACATCTACTGTTTTTGTAGGTTTACTCACACAAATGTACTTTCTTCATACGTTTTACGTCTTCATACTGTGACAGAACTCAAGTTTTCAGGAAAGCTGATCAGCTGTTTGTTTGCTATGAAGAAAAGAGGAAAGGGCAACCAATGTCAAACCATACTATTTCTAGATGACTATCTCGTGCTGCTACTTTTTGTTCTTAACATAATAAGCCACTTTCAGGATTAGGACCTATTCCACTAGGGCTTTTGCTTTCTGGAAAGGAGTGGATTCTGAAGTATTCTGGAGGCAGCCACTTGGTCCTCTGTGCATTCCTTTGCAAAACACTATAAGCTAAGATACCTTTTCGAAGCCCATAACAGGCTTGCTAGAGCCATTCTCCATGGGCTCCTGGATTCTCAATTAATTTAATTCCTTCCTCCCTTTTTACCTTCTAAGCTGTGTAATCTACCCATGTAGCTTAGACTACTGCGACAGTGATCTAATGTTAAACATAGTATAGTTGTATAATAATGTATCAGTGTTGCAGAACCTGTACCCTCCCTCCACACTCCCATTTTTTTGCCGTTGGTGATGTTGCCAGAGTGTATATGCATATACCTGTATGAATATAGTTTTTTTTTTTTTTTTTAGTTGTTTCTTAACCTATTTCTTTCAGGGAATCTGGGTTATTGCCTCTTTTTTTGGGGGGCAAGAAAACTGAGCTTGTCGCACTATGTCTTTTACGTGGAGCTCCACTCAAGCTCCTGATAGAGCACGTGGAAGGCACTCTTTAGCCTTGAAAAGCTGGCTGGTAGCATTCGATTAGGACCCATATAGCTTAAGCTACTGCAGCAGTGATCTATTAGAACATCTACCGCTGTGGTGAGTTTACTTGTGCAACTGTGCTTACTTTGCACTTTCATTTGTGTTGTAAGGGTGAATGTCTGACAATATATGTATGTTAAGTATAAGAATTTAACCCTGTCATTTCTTTGACATTGTCTGATGCCTTTAATTTAGTACCTTTATGTGAAGCATTTCTACTTTGATCCAATAAAAGTCTCTGCCTGGTAAGGATAACCCAGATGTACTTGTTTATCTCAAAGATGATATTTTCTAATGTTAGACTATATCTTGTCATAGTTGCTTTCAAGTAAACCAGTTTCTTGTATTTTTTTACAGTTTACAATGCACTCTGACCTTGGCAAAATTATTCAAAGCTTTGTGGATGATTTTTGGAAGAATTCTCCTGTCCTGCCACCCAGTAATACATTTTCCTAGTGAGTATGAATTTTCAGTAGAGAGAAGCAAAATTTGTTTGGTCAAAATATGGCTACTAATTACTGCTAAAATTACAGCCTGGTAAAAGTGCGTCATCTTTTTGTAATGTCTGTGTTACCAATTTTAGCGGGACTGAACTTCTTAATGTACCACTGGTTAGTACCTGTGTATGTCCACTGCAGCATCAGAGTACTTAACCTCTGTTATTCTGGTTCCAGGGCAGGACACTGCTTTGAATTCAGCACTGTGTAGTGCTGCTGCTACTCTGGTAGGATGGGTATTCTGAAGAGTACTACCAACTTCACTTGGTTTATTTTGTCAGTGGGCAGTTATAATAGTGCTCAGTATTGATGTAGTTTGTTTACCTGAATTTAACTAAAAATTACCTGACTCGTAGCTGCAAATTATTTTTGAATATATACGTACATAATTCAGGTGTGTGTGTGTACATATATTATCCTATCATCAAAAGGAGAGCACTTCAAAGAGTGAACGGAAATAAGCAGTCTTCTTAGAGTGAATCTAAAATGATCAAACTCTTACAAAAAAAAGTCAGGGATTAAGTTCCCGACCCACCCTCCACCCACTAATTATATATAGCATCTCAGAGGTCACACAACAGCCAGGTAAGGAAAATGCTATCTTGTATGCAACACATATTGAAGGATACAAAACAAGTGGAAAAAGCATTTGCTGTTGCAGGCAGCAGTCGTGTGTGTGTGTGTGTGTGTGTGTGTGTGTGTGTGTGTGTGTGTGTGTGTAATATGTAAAAAAAAAAAAAAATGTGTGTGTGTGTATATAGGCAGCATTACTAGACTTGACCAATGACAAATCTCTACGCATTATGCGTGCTGATAAAGGCACAGTTCTAGGCTAGCTGTTATGGAGCAGGACAATTATATTCAAAAACACAGATGAGACTCGCCACAGCAGAAATATAAAAATAAATCCTTTAACGACTTTAGTAGATAGTAAGCGCTTTCACGTCCACATGACGCTTCTTCAGACTTTAATAACTACACTAAAGCGCATCCAATTAAATAGTACTACCTACAAATTTAACCCAATCACATTAAATCCATTTACAAATTAACTGAACTAATTAAGACATTTAAAGACATATACTTTGGAACCAACAAATGAGAAGTCCTGTGTATTCATATACATATGTCTAAAAAATAATATATATAGAAATATATATATATATATATATATATATATATATATATATATATATATATATATATATATGTGTGTGTGTGTGTGGGTACATACATAAAAAAGTACGTATAAAACAAAAAAGTCTTAGTAAAGTACTTCGTCCTATCACGAAGATTTAGTTGTGAATATATCTGACTATAATTTAACTGAAAGTGAGAGGTCCCTACTTAACTAAGGCCTCTCTTTTATACCTTCCAAATCAGCAGACCTAACTGATATCTTGGTGGACATTAGAATGTTTTCCAGAAATGTTAGTCTGAGAATGCTATTTGGTGATAATGATATGGGGAATAGGAATCTTTTTACTAAGCCTTCCACTTTTACTCCTCAAAGACATCCCCTATTAGATACTTTTGAGAATGCTTGTGAACGTGATTTGATTGAACTTTATAATTCACGCTGTAAGCCAGATTTTTATAACTTGACACATGAGTTTCACGCTATTAAGAAACTGCAGGATAATCACGATATAGTGATTAGACAAGCAGATAAAGGTGGGGCTATTGTGGTCTTAGGCCGTAATATGTATTTTAATAATATGACTAATATGTTGGATGACTCTGAGACATATGAAATATTGAATCGTATGCAGTTAAACAGATTAAGAGCATGCACTCTGAATTATACGATTTATTTTTATGTAACACTATTGATAGTGATTTATACAAATATTTTCTAGTTGAGCAACCATTAGTTCCTACTCTTAGAGGACTTCCCAAAATACATAAAACTTTAGTTGACCCTCCTGTGAGACCAATTGTCTCAGGTTGTTGTATCTTTCGGCTTTTCCCGGTTAGGGGTCGCCACAGCGGAACTCTGGTCCGCTAATGATTGGCAGTAGATTTTTACGTACGTCTTTCTTGCCGCGTGGTGCCCGAAGCAGAAGATGTTCGCAAGTGCCGGTCGGTCAGCTCCTGTGTTTTCAGTACCGAAGTCATCTAAAAGCTAAGTACCCCGTTGGGGAACATTTTTTCTTGCCTCAGCCGATGTCAGAACAAATTGAGAAAGTTAATAATTGTTTGTCTTGCGGTAAACAAATACCTCATAAGAACTTCCATTCTTACTGCCTCCCTTGCCTGGGCCCAGACCACGTCTCGGCCTGTGCTTCCTGTGCTTGCTTTAATAAGCGCACTCTCAGGCACCGGGCAGAATTTGCCGAAGACTTTTTCTGCGAATCTTTTGCGTATATCATGCCGTCGGATCAACCGACAACTCAGTCTACCAAAAAACGCAAGGACCGGGACCGACATCCTCGGCTCGCGCCCTCCACCGATGCAACTCCTAAACCCTCCGCTAGTGTTTCGGTCCCTTCGGAAGCGGTAATTCAACCACTCCAGGCCGACGACACAGAGCTAACACATCCTTCGGTCTCGGAGACCACTCCGGTGCCGGTTGTGGATTTTCCTCCGGAAACCGAAGTTCTGGATCTACCAGACACCATTCCTGTAGATAAGGTTACTCCTGCATGTGGGGCTGCTAGGCCTCCTGTTTCCATGTCCATCAAGGCCTTTGCACGTGCTAAGGCCGCCAGCCAGGCCAAGACCCATCCTAAACCTGCTGCCCAGGCCCCTTCTTCTGATAAACAGATCATGTCTCTCTTCCTGCAGATCTTATTTCTCTTATCAGGGGGTCTCAGCCTCACCCAGACAGAGGTTCTCAGCCACCTGCAGAGAAAATGCCCAGAACTGAACAGACTGACAACCTCTCTTCAGATGGAAGCCTCTGGGGATTCTGAGCATTCAGATACCCAAGAAGAATCCTTCCAGGCCTATGAGGATTCGGATGCTGAGGAATCAATTCCCTCTGCCTCTCCTCCAGAGGATTTCTCATTTGGTGAAGTCCTACACTCTATGAGGGAACATTTTAAATGGCAGGGTCAGGAATTCTCTGATTCCAGGAAAAGACTACGAACCTTCCTTAAGCTTCCCCAGCACAGACCTTTAGCTATTCCTCCAGTTATGGATGTTTTAGATGATGTTTTCTCCGACTCCAACCCTGATTCTCTCCCCCCTGCTCCTGTCAAGCCAGACAGATATTATAGGGTCCCTGACACTCACAAACATCTCTTTAAGGCCCACTCTGTGGCTCTAGAAACTATTTCACAGGGCCCCAAGGGAGTGGCTACTTCCACTGCCAAGAATCCACTGCCAGCGGATAGGGAAGCTAGGTTCCTGGAGAGATGGGGTAAAAAGGTTTATACCTCTACCACCCTAGCCATGAGGTCACTTAATTGCCTTTTTCATATGTTTCAGTACCAGGATTTTTTACTGGATGATTTACAGAAAAAATTAGCCTCTCCTGAGCCTATGGCTAGAAAGGCATTGCAGGATCTAATACATAACACTCAGCAGGTTAACAATCATTTTCTTCAGTGTGGTTATGATGCATTGGAGGCTTCATGTAGGGCAGCTATGACTGGGGCTGTGATACGTAGACATGCTTGGTTAAAAGATCAGCCACTGCCAGACCATGTTAAAGTAAAGTTACTAGATGCACCTCTGGAAAAACAGAAGCTTTTTGGTGCTAATGCACAAGATGTGTTCAAGTCCATTGAGGAAAAGGCTAAGTCAGTACAGACAGTCAAGGATTTCCTCCAGGTTCAGCCACCCAGATTCAGCAGAAACTGGCCTTCAAAGAATTGGTCCTTCCCAGACTGACAAGTTTCAAAGGGGAAAAAGCAGGCGTGCCCAAGGTAGAGGGCAATATCGAGGCTCCTACAGGGGCCGCCAATGGCAACCTCCAAATCAAAGAAGTGGCGCAGGCAACCCAGCTGCACCACAAGGACAATCACAATGACTTGACTTTCATACCGCCTACAAAGGCTCAAAGAGAAGCACCTTTGGGCGGAAAATTATCCTTATTCTCAAAAAACTGGCATATCTTAACCAAGGACAACTGGATTCTGGATTTAATAGACAAGGGTTACAGATTCCACTTCCATACTTTACCAATAAGACAAGGCATGCCAAACCTGCCACATCATCAAAGGGCAGAGGCACTCATTCAAGTTTCAAAGCTGTTAAGCATAAAAGCAATAGAAAAGGTTCCTCCTCACGAACAGGCCAGGGATTTTATTCAAGACTGTTCCTTGTTCCAAGAAAAGAAAACAAATGTGGATTTAATAGACAAGGGTTACAGATTCCACTTCCATACTTTACCAATAAGACAAGGCATGCCAAACCTGCCACATCATCAAAGGGCAGAGGCACTCATTCAAGTTTCAAAGCTGTTAAGCATAAAAGCAATAGAAAAGGTTCCTCCTCACGAACAGGCCAGGGATTTTATTCAAGACTGTTCCTTGTTCCAAGAAAAGAAAACAAATGGAGGCCTATACTGGACTTGTCTACTCTAAATACTTTTCTCATTGTGCCAAAGTTCAAAATGCTGACGTTGCAGCAACTCCTTCCCATGCTGGGCAAGGGGTCTTGGCTGGTCACTCTGGACCTCAAGGAGGCATACCTGCATGTCCCAATCAGACAAAGCTGTAGAAGATACCTCAGATTTCTTGCAGGGACAGAGCATTATCAATTCTCAGCATTGCCGTTTGGCTTATCTACTGCGCCCAGAGTGTTCATGAAATGCCTGGCATCAGTAGTGGCACACTGCAGACTCCAGGGGATTCAAATATACCCCTACCTGGACGACAGCCTCATTCAAGCAGACAACAAACAAACCTTAATAGCAAACTTGGACTATGTCATTCAATTACTGCAGGCCTTGGGATACACAGTCACCATTCAGAAATCAAGACTACTGCCATCCCAACAGATTATTTTCCTTGGAGCCAAACTGGACACAGAAACACAAATGGCCTACCTCACAGAGGAAAAACAACAGCAGTTACCAGAGTAATTCAAAGGCCTAGCAAAGCTCTCCCAGCTGACTGCAAGGAAAATCCTGCAGGCCCTGGGGTTCATGGCATCTTGCATTCTTCTGATACCCTTGGCAAGACTTCATATGAGAAAGCTGCAATGGTATTTAAAAAGCTTATGGTCCCAACGCAGCCAAAGCCTAGAGGACGTAATCCCACTCATTCCATGTCTGCAAAAAGAATTCTTGTGGTGGGCTCAAGCAAGTCAGTTAAACAAAGGCATGTCTTTCAACAGACCTCAAGCAGGCCAAATGATTACAACAGACGCCTCAGATCATGGATGGGGGGGCGCACATGGACGGCAGATGCATTCAAGATCAGTGGACACCAAGGGAAAGACTTCTGCACATAAACCAAAAAGAGATGTTGGCAGTGATACATGCAATCGAGACTTTCGAAAAATCACTACAACAAGGACATTTGCTAATAAGGACAAACAACACCACAGTCATGTGGTATATAAACAAGCAGGGAGGCACTCATTCTTATCCCCTCTGCAGACTAACAGTGATTCTCTGGGAAAAATCCCTGAGTCTGAAGATTCATTTGCAATCCCAGCTTGTGCCAGGCAAGGACAATGTGCTGGCGGACAAGCTGAGCAGAAATTTCTTGGATCCACACGAATGGATGCTGCATCCTCACATTTTCTCACAAATAACAAAGACATGGGGAAGACCGGACATAGACCTCTTTGCTTCTCACATGAATCATCACCTGGAAAAGTTCTGTACAAGGGCCCACCATCCTCTAGCCTGGAAAACGGATGCTCTCTCCTTCAGCTGGAATTCCCTAAAAATGTATGCATTCCCTCCTCTACCACTGCTGACCAAGGTGATACTGAAGATCAAAGCAGAACAACCAACAGGCATTTTGATAGCGCCAGACTGGCCAAGGCAGCACTGGTACCCATTGCTGTTGAGCATAACTCGGACCAAACCGTGGCCTCTGCCCCTATGGCCTCTACTTCTAACACAACACAATTACAGGACTGTTCATCAAAGCCTGAAAACATTACATCTGACAGCCTGGAGGTTACCATAGCTCCTTCCACTATCTCTCTTTCCAAAAAAGTTCAAGAGATCTTACTGGAAGCACGCAGACCTTCCACCAGAAAAACCTATTCAGCCAAGTGGAAGAGATTCAGCATCTGGAATGCCAACAGGGGTCAGGATACAACAGTCCTGAGTATACATCAGATATTGGAATACTTGGCAGAAATGTTTCATGCTGGTCTCTCATATTCTTCCATAAAGATTCATGCCTCAGCAATCTCAGCAAAATACAATTGTGATCCACCAGTGTTTTCACATCCTTTGCTAAGACAGTTCCTAAGAGGGATAAAGAATATCAAACCTCCCAGAAAACAGCCAGTACCTGCATGGGACCTCAATTTCGTTTTGGAAAAACTAACTCTTCCTCCCTTTGAGCCAGCAGCAACTTCAGAAATGCAATTTCTATCATGGAAAACAGTTTTTCTATTGGCAGTCACATCAGCAAGAAGAGTCTCGGAAATACAGGCACTCATGGCAGTACCTCCTTTCCTCATTTTTCATCAGGACAGAGTCTCTCTAAGAACCAATCCTTCATTCATGCCAAAAGTAATTTCCAGGGTGTCTCTAAATCAAGCTATACACCTGCCTACTTTCTTCCCCAATCCTCAAAACAGGGGGGAAAAACTATTGCATACTTTGGACATACACAGGCAACTACGGTACTACTTGGACAGAACTAAGGCCACCAGGAAGTCTGACCAACTGTTTGTAGCCTATGCTGCTGGAGTACAAGGAAAAGCAATCTCCAAACAAACAATCTCAAAATGGATTGGACACTGCATCAGATTCTGGTATTCTTTCCATGGAAAAGGTGTGCCAGCCAATATTAGACCACATTCCACCAGAGCTATAGCCACATCCACAGCTTTCCTAAGAGGAGTGGCTACAAAGGACATTCTAGAGGCTGCTACATGGAGCTCCGTGCATACATTTACCAAGCACTACAACCTGCCTTTATACTCCAGATCCCGAGCAGGCTTTGCTTCGGCAGTCCTGCAGGGCATTTTAGCTACACCATCCCTTTCTTAGTTCCATCCACCCCCAGCTTGGCTATGGTATTCAACCCATATGTTATGACTGCAGTTGCATTCTTGAAGGACATAGTACAGTTTTGTACCTACCATAAATGTAGATGTCAGATAGATATGCAACTGCAGTCGGATTTTCCCACCCTCCTACCCCTCTACTTCTTTCTTTATGGGTCCACTACCCCTATTTCTTTTAGCTGGGGGTATCTCCTATGGTGTATCTGTTTGTTACTGTTGTGCATGTTTGGAATTGTTTATCCATTCACCAAATTTAGCCTTCCAAGCAGGGCACCTGGCATCTGTGGCAAGAAACACTGAAGAAGATGGCGTCGGCCGATGCCTTTATACTCCAGCCGTTCTGACGTCGGAGAGGAGGCGACACCAGCCGACGCTGGACCCAGACTTTGGAATCCGGCCGACCGAGGGCTGCCTGAGGCAGGACAACCCATATGTTATGACTGCAGTTGCATATCTATCGGACATCTACATTTATGGTAGGTACAAAACTGTACTGTCTCTGCACTGCCATTTGGCTTATCTACTGCACCCAGGGTATTCACAAAGTGCCTAGCTCCAGTCATGGCATTTTGCAGGCAAAGAAATATTCAAATATACCCATACCTGGATGATTGTCTAATTCAGGCAGAAAGCCAGGACATACTTTTGAATAATCTGGCCTTTGTACAAAGGGTGCTAACTTGTCTAGGGTACACCATAAAAGAAAACAAATCACACCTGGCCACCCTATCAACAAATTATATCCCTGGGAGCAAGCTTGAATACAACTTCCCAGATGGCTTTCTTTACACCAGAGAAAAATTCATTTGACAACCTACTTCAAACAAGTGGTCACAAAAACCCTGCTATCTGCAAGGCAAATACTTCTCTTTGGGGTTCATGGCCTCCTGCATTCTTTTAATTCCATATGCAACACTGCATATGAGGAAACTACAATGGTATCTAAAAAGCCTGTGGTGTCAACATGCTCAGTATCTATAAGCAATGATTCCTATCATACCTTGCCTAGAGTTCCTTTGGTGGGCAGAGGCCTGCCACCAAAACAAGGGACTACCATTCACACTACCCCCTGCCGCCCAAACCCTAACAACAGACACATCAGACTATGCATGGGGGGCTCACCTGGAAGGGAAGTGCATTCAGGGCAAATGGAACCCAAGTCAAATGCACCTGTATATCAATCTAAAAGAAATGTTAGGTGTACAGAAGGCTCTAACAGCCTTCAAGGACCACATTCTTCCAGGACAATTAATGGTAAAGACTGACAACACCACTGTCATGTGATACATAAACAAGCAGGGGGGGTACACACTTTTACCCCTCTGTAGACTAGCCATGGCATTGTGGAACACAGCCCTGAGCTACCAAGTGCATTTACAAGCTCAATTCCTGCCAGGAAAACTAAATACACTGGCAAACGAACTAAGCAGAAACCTCATGGACCCTCACAAGTGGAAACTGGACCCAAGGATTTTCAACATGTTGACAAGCAAATGGGGGAGCCCAGATATAGACCTGTTTGCCTCCCCCCAGAACTATCAATTGGACATATTTTGCACAAGGACTCTCCACAAACAAGCTTGGAAAGTGGATGTCCTGGCCTTTGCTGGAAAAATCTATCAGTTTATGCCTTTCCTCCTCTGCCACTGCTCTCCAAAATACTACTAAAGATCAAACAAGACAAACCAAGGACGATTTTGATTGCACCAGACTGGCCACGCCAACACTGGTACCCCCTCTTGCACAGTGTGGCACTGTTGGCCCCATGGCACCTGCCTCAGACTCCTACCCTGTTATCTCAGCAGGAGAACCAGATTCTGCACCCTGTGCTTCAAACACTGAACCTAGCAGCCTAGCTAATTACCTAAGCTCTCCTTTACTATCCCTCAGTAAACTAGTGATGGATATTATTTTGGAGGCAACAAGGCCTAGTACTAGAAAATCTTATGTAGAAAAATGGAAAAGATTCTGTGCCTGGAACCATTTTCAAGGGATGAGCACAGCCATGCCCAATTTACCTCAGATTTTACAATACTTAACTGAGATACTTCACAAGGGCCTGTCTTTCTCCTCCATCAGAATTCACGCCTCAGCCATTTCAGCTCATTATAACACAGAACCTACCCTCTTCTCTCATCTACTGCTCAAGCAGTTCATCAGAGGGGCCAGAAATTTACGACCACCCAGGTGAGCTCCAACTCCAGCCTGGGACCTTAACTTTGTATTGGAGAAACTCACTATTCCCCCTTTCGAGCCAGCTGCTACTGCAGTCTTAAAATTCCTTTCCTGGAAAACAGCTTTCCTTTTAGCAATCACTTCATCAAGAAGGGTATCTGAATTGCAGGCCCTTATGGCAGTGGAACCTTTCATCATCTTTCATGTGGACAGGATGTCCCTCAGGACCAATCCCTCCTTCATGCCCAAGGTGATATCCAGTGTGGCCCTTAATCAGTCCATTCGTTTGCCAACCATCTTTCCTAATCCACAGAACAAAGGGGAATGGATACTGCATTCCTTGGATGTGCACAGACAACTTTGATTCTACTTGGCCAGGACTAAGCCTCAAAGGAAATCTGAACAACTGCTGGTGGTATTTGCTGCAGGGGCAGAGGGGAAGGCTATTTCAAAGCAAACCATCTGTAAGTGGATAGGCCATTGCATTCATTTCTGCTACAAGCACCATAGAAAACATATCCCACAGGGGATCAGACTCCACTCAATCAGGGCTGCGTCTACCTCTACAACCTTTCTCAGAGGCATCCCTACCAAGGGACATCGTAGAAGCTGCTACCTGAAGTTCTACACAAACTTTCACCAAGCATTACCATCTGCCAATTTTCTCTAAATCCAGAGCTGGCTTTGCCACTGCAGTCTTGCAGGGCCTTATAGCTGGTCATAATGCTATCTAAATTCCTCCTCCCATCCTTAGCTGAGGGAATCTACCCAAATGTGATGACTGCAGCAGTGAAACACGAAGAACATAGTACAGTTGTGTACACCTACCGTAAATGTAGATGTTCGAGTGTATTCACTGTTGCAGTCCTGGTTACCCTCCCTCCAGCCCCCTGACTTCTATTGACTATATCTCTATTCTTGTTTACTGTGCTTAAAGCGTTCTGGTGTATTTTCTTTTTGTTGGAGGTGTAACCTTGTATACAATTGCTCCCCTTTTTGGGGGCACCTGACATCTGGGCAGGAAAAACTGATGTAATGTTGTCTGCTGAATGCTTTATACCCCTGATGACCTGACGTCACGGAAGGAGAGACCGCAACCGACGCAGGACTCAATACTTTGTTAATCATGCTGACTGAGGGCTACTGCAAGCAGATAACCCAAATGTGATGACTGCAACAGTGAATACACTCTAACATCTACATTTATGGTAAGTGTACACAACTCAACTTTATACCACTTGGGTGACATAAGTACCTAGGGACTCTTTCCCACTCATTGAGGAATGGATGGAAAAGACAAGATATGAAAGTTAGTCATCTTAACAATAGATCTAGGTTGCATGTTTCTGTCCTCCCTTCATCCCTCTTCAATTTCATGGGCATTTTCCCATATTTTGGGCTTCTGGTATGATTCTTTAACCTGCCTTTTGGGCAGGATTTATTGCTGTTACAGCTCCAGAGCAGAATTTGTCTGTACATTAATTCTTTCTGTACTTCACTAGTATTGATATGCATATATTCTGATTTATTGCTTTCCAGAGAATTGTAGGCAAGCACAATCTGAGGTAATGTTGGGGCAGTAGAGGATTAGGATAAAGGGAGGGGCCTGAGCTACAGAACCTAAATTCTGGTAAAGTGGCCAAAGCCAAGACTGAATCTAAAATGTATTCATTGAAGAAGGACTGAAACAGACAAACACAGATCTATCATTGTGGTGAGTACTTAACTTTCATTTTATGCCTACAGGCTCTTCCTGAGGACATAAAGGCTAAATTACCGGATTCTCCTTTGGACAGTCAAAATCCTGTTGGCACTGCATTTGCTGAGCTTTTTAAGACACTATAGGATAAGGGTAAAGTTATGCAGGATCTGAAGCAAATCTTTCTTTTTCCTGTTCCTAAATTTCAGGGAAATTATCCATTTAAACTAACCTTTGTCCACCGACAGCCTAGATAGCCTTCTAGATGTAAAAGGGCTTTCAAGAGTTTTTCTTGATAAGCCTTTTCGAGTACTAAAGGTAAAAACCTAGTTTCCCTGTCAAATCTGTTTCCATTTGACAGTTCAGTCTCTTCTACTCCTTGGCCAAATTCCTCTATATCGCAGGTTAACTCCTATCTTTTCCTGTCTAGCAACAAATCACCACAGACTCTTGAGTGCTTTCCATTATCAGAAACAGTTATTTTATGGTTAGGAAGTCCCTTTCTCAGGCTTTCAACTTCCTCCTTGTCAGTTGCCTTATTTGCTTGTGGTCCTTCAGGATCTTTTGGTTGAGAGAACAATCCAACTTGTCATTCTTTCCCAGCAGGGCAAGGGTTTTTATTCCATGATGTTTCTGGTTCCCAGGAAGGAGGGATCTCATAGGCCCATTCTAGAGCTCTTCTTTGCCAACATCTTTGTAAATGTTTCTTCCTTCAGGATTTTCTCTCTCCAGACACTATTTTCTCAGCTGCTTCCCCTAGCTTTTCTGGTGTCCCTGGATTGTAAAGTTGCTTACCTGCATATTCCTATTCACTAAGGGCCAGATTCAGGAAGGCTTACACGGAGTTCAAGAGTAGTGTAAGCCTCCGTGTAAGCCTCCCGATTCAGGAACAGCCCAAATCTCCGTGTAAGAGACAGCTAACCCGTCTCTTACACGGACTGGCGTGGAAATGCTCAATACCTCATTTGCAGCTTAAAGATATGCAAATGAGGTATTTGAGCGATCCACGAAGCCGAAACCAGTCCGTGTAATGCAGAAATGTACTCAGCTGACAACTGAGTACATTTCTGCAAAATTAAAAATGGAGCTATGTCAGCTCCAAATAAAGGGTGCATATGTTTCATGAAGCATGCCAATGGGCCAAATATGTGGCCATTGGCATGAAAAAGTGTTGCAAAAATAAGTTATATAACTTTTTTTTTTTTTTCACGGGATTTCTGGGTTTAACTGCAGCACACCAGCAAAGCGGGTGCGCTACCTAAAACTGAAAACCGAAGCTTATAAGCCCACAATTGTGGGATTTATGTATTACATGGAATGTCAATGGAGGGACTTGCAGACCAAAAACAATATTGCCTCCGTTTAGTGGTTGTCAAGGGGGGGAAGCTCCGTGTAAGACATGTAACTAGTCATTACTAGGCAATCCTATGTAAATGAGGGTTACAATACTGAATCACACTGCCACATAGGTAATGAGCACTTTCTGAGTAGTGTAAGAGTTAGAGAAGGGGGAGGAACAGAGTAAGAGGTAGGTGACATCACGGGGGGAAGGATAGCAATAAATGTACCAGATTGGAGGGCAATGTAAGGTAAGAGATGACAGACAGACATCATGGAGGGAGGTGTGTCCCAACAGAACACTAGGAAAGTCAAGAAATTGAGGGTCTACGCTATCCCTACACTCAAAATTTCTTGAAATACGTGCATGCGCGTGTGCGCACGTGTAAGGCAGATTCAACATGTGGGAGCGTGTTGCAAACCATTTACAACGGTTTGCGCGGGCGTGCACGTGTGGAAGGCAGTGTGCGCATTTTAGCATGAATCAGCCAAGCTCACACCGTGTAAGGATGTGTGCACGCGTGTAACACCATGTAAGGATGTGTGCGCGCGTTTAAGTGACTGTGAGCGTGTTTAAGCTGATGTGCACATTGCTCCTCCTCAGGAAACAGAGAGGAAACAGGAAACAACTAAAATACAGGGAAATTGCCAGAAGATACTGCTGGAGTTAATTGGTGGAAACAATTAGAAGCAGGCAATTACACAAGCAGACTAGAAGACCAACCCAGCACTTAAAACACTGCAAAGAGCAGTGCAGGCTGTTTCTCACAAGAGATACTGCCAGAAACTAAGCTATCAGAATTGAAAACTGAAAAAAACTGAACTCAGAGCAGAAATGCTAGGGGCTGCCATAGCTATTATAATCAGGCATAGGCGAATTGCTGAGGGTGGTGACAATGCAGATGCTGACAGACAACCCAGAGTGAGGAGAAGGAGAAGAGTATACAGGCCCAGGGTCACCTACCATGGGTTACATGAGCTGGAGATAGTAGAGCGGTACAGAGTGGACAGAGACCTTCTGCAGCAGATTGTTGAGCTGTGCAGGCCACATCTCACACACAGAACCAACAGAGGGGAACCCATCCCAGTGGAAACCAAGGTATGTGTTGGCCTAAGAATACTAGCAACAGGTACCTTCCAGAGACCAACTGGTGATATGATGGGGATATCACAGGCATCAGCCTCCAGAGTACTGCACCAGTTCCTGGATGCCATGTCAGCACATGTCGGTGATCATATATATGTCCCTAATGACCGTGAGGTTATGGCCAGCAATATGCGTCTCTTCCAGCAAATAGCGGGTTACCCTGAGGTGCTGGGTGCAATAGACTGCACGCACATGCGCATCAAAGCACCAGCCGGTGAGCAGGGTAGAGCCTACATTAACCGCAAGGGATACCCCTCCATCAACTGCCAGGTCGTGTGTGATGCCCAGGGCATAATAATGAATGTGTGTGCTGGCTGCCCTGGGAGCTACCACGATTCCCATATCTGGCATCTGACGCAGCTGTACCAATCATTTGCCAATGGGGACTTCCCACACGGACACCTAGTGGGGGATGCAGGTTATGCACTTGAGCCGTGGCTGATGACACCCATCAGAAATGCACACACACCTGAACAGGAACGCCATAATGAGGCACACGCACAAACACGTAATGTCATAGAGCGTGTGTTTGGGCTGCTCAAGTCACGGTTCCGGTGTCTGGACACATCTGGTGGAGCCTTGCAGTACACACCAACTACATGTACCCAAATGATCATGATATGTGCTATGCTACATAATATGATCCTGCGGAAACAGCTACAGCAGGACCAGCACAGGGCTGGGCCAAACATCCCCCCACCATTGCCAAGGCCACCACAGGCAGGAGGTGACTCTGAGGAGGAACAACCTGACCTTGTCCCAGTAGGCAGAAGGAGGCGTGCCCAGTATGCCCTGGCCTTGGCAAAGAGGCAACGCATAGCACATACACTTGGTCATTAGGAACACTGGGACTGATACCCGCTCTGACTCACTCATACAGTAACAGGGATGCCCAACATGACACAACCTGCTTCCAAACATGTACAGGGAGTGTAGTATGTGCATCTGACAGAGGCGGCCCTGCAGCACCACCTGAGGCATGAATGCCATGTGTTAAGTAATGTAATATCATGTACCATATGCACACCTGAGGACCCCAACTAACATCCACCCTCAACAATCATAAACCACAAAAACACAAACCCACCTCATGGGTACCACAAGGGATAGGAACCTAGATGTAATGCTACCCAATGCCAGAAGTATAAACATCAAGATGCGTGCAGTGTAAACACACACAGTATAGAGAATGTAGATATCAGTGCTGTAATAGAAAACAGGGTCAAAGCCCACATCAGCACCCTGACACTACCAGGTCACACCTCATACAGTGATGTACATGTGCAAAAACATGGAACCAGATAAAAATGAGGGTGACTAGCAATAAATGGCATGGATAACCACACACCCATGTTTGTACCACAACAAGAAGCAACATGGAATAGCCATGGTCAAAAACCAATGGCTAAAACTGACTACTACTACATAGCTTGCTGCAGACCACTGTCCTAATAGCAGGAACTGCCCCAGGCCTATGTTCATAGGTTCATACTAGGCTATCTGCCCTAGGGCATTTATAAGCCTAGCCCAGAGTTTTGTGGCTTCTGCCACCCCTTCAATTTGATGGATAATATGCCCATTATTTTGCTGTGCCTCTGTCAAGCAGTGATACTGAGGTTATCCCTGGGGTATACCTGCAATCTCCAATCCATTGGTCAAGATCTCACTTGAACAAAGCCAGTGAGGTGCTCAGCCTCACATGTACCAGGATGTTGTTCCACAGCATAGGGACTCTCTGGGTGATGAATCTGTCCCTCCAGCACATCCTATTAATATCTGTGTTGAGGTTTAAGTCTCCTGTCTTTGTAGTCCTGATGGATGTAGAGGTCTTGAGGTGAAGCATGTTCATTAATTCTGGGATGGACATAGCCTTGTATGTCAGGCACAGGTCACCTCTGAGCAGATGGTAAGCGACTGAATACAGCAGGAATTCCTTCAGTCGGGCAGCATAAGAAATATGTTTGAGACCCTTTCACCTCCTGTTGAGGAATTTGTGGGCCCATCCAATTGCCGCAGGTGTTGGGTCAGATGCATTCTGAATGGGGCATTGTATGCAATCATTGGTCTGATGAGTGATGAGTACAGGGGAACAATGACCTCCCTGATCTAGATGTGAATCCCTGCATGATGAGGTGGCCAATGTAGAAGGTCTTCCAAACTACCCTGGCAATGTGAGTGTCAAACAAAGGTTACTGTCAACCTGGGTGCCCAGGTCCCTGATAACCTCCTCTGTGCTTAGAGGATTGCCACCTAGATGGGAACTAGTGGTAACCTTGTTCTTCCTGAAGGGTATGGCTATGCATTGTTTAGTGTTTAATGTAAGGCCATGGCTCTGGCACCAGTTATCCGTGTCTATGAGACCCTTCTGAAGGATGTCTGTGTCAGATGGGTTTCCAACTATGCTTCCCAGTTTGCAGTCATCTTCAAACTTTGTCAGCCATAATCCTCCTGTGTTTGCTCGTACTTCTGAAAAGTAGATGCTGAACAAATGTGGGCCCAGGACTGAGCCCTGTGGGACACCACTTGTGACAGCTCTGGAGTGTGACATGGCACCAGCAACTTTGACCCTGTGTGTGCTGTCACTTAGCCAGTTTGCAACCCATGCTGTGATGTATGAGTTCACAATTAAGCTGGTGATGTTTTCAATGATACCTGAGTGGGGATTGTGTCGAAAGCCTTTGCCAGGTCAAGGTAGGCTGTGTGGACTGCCTTGCCCACGTCAATGGCCTGGGTGACTGTCTTGAAAAAGTCAACCAAGTTTAAAAGGCATGATCTGCCCTTGACAAAGCCAAAGTGGATTGGATCCAATGTCTGTAGGTCCCCTATGTCTTCATTTATAATTCCCATTATGATCCTCTCCATAGCTTAGCAGAACAGGCTTGTCAAGCTGATGTGATGGTAGTATCCGGGGTTGGTGGAGGCACCTCCTTTGTGAAGTGGGTCCACCATTGCCATATGCCACTCCTTGGGCACATATCCTGAGGTGAGGCTAAGATTAAACAGCTGCCCTAACTGCGGGTGTAATTACTCATTGAGTTCATGGAGCACACAACTGGGGACACCATCTGGTCCCATGGATAAAGTGTTTTCCGCCTTGGATAGAGCAGTTCCCACCCCAGCATTGGAGATGTTTGGGGGGCTACAATCCTCTGGTGTAGATACTCCTCCAGTTGGGGGGAGGGGGGGGAGAAATCTGCACTGAACCTGACAAGCCAGTATGTTGGCAATGTCTGTAGGTGCAGTGATATCTACATCATTCCGAACTAATTCTGAGCATATCTGGGAGTTCCCTCCCAGGTTTCAAACATAGGTAAAAAAAGGCCTCATGATTGTCCCTTGAGTCCTGAGTGGGTTTACTCGCAAAACTTGCCTCTGATGATTGTATGAGGGAACCCAGTGTCTTACTCACAATGAGCAGGGGTGTCTTCCCTCCTACGGATTACGCTCGATCTCATAGTAGCTCCTTCCTTGTGTTGTAGAGCTTGTTTATGGCTAGGGTCCACTAGACCGGATGCTTGCCTGTGGTACAAAGAGTCTTTGTTTTGTCTGGGATTGCCTGATCCATGCAGTCCTGGAGGTGCTGGTAGAAGGCATTTGTAAGTGATACAGCGGCTTGGGTAATGGTGTCCGCTGGCTTGGGGGCCTTGAAAGAGACCACACCAGTCCTTAGAAATGTGAAGTCGGCATTTGAGAATGTCTTCACTGTTTGTTTTTCTATCTGGGGTGTGTGTGGGATGTGGACTCCCACTGAGAGTAGTCCATGATCTGATCTCACCAATGATGGGTATACTTCTGGTGTTGAACAGTGTGACCCCTTGTTCGTGATGATGAGTTCTAGTATGTTGTCTCCACTTGTGGGAATGGTGACCAGTTGTTCCATGGCATTTGAGTGTATGAACTCTTGGAACCTTTGTGTTACAGTGTTGTGGCTTGCTTAGTGATCCCAGTCTATATGTGGATAGTTGGAATCACCCAGTAGGATGGTGTTAGGAGATACATTTATCCCCTGCAGTGTTTGCAGGATAGCTGTGTGAGGTACCTGAGTTTGAGAGGGTGGCATGTAACATGCTACAAACTGCAGAGCAGTCTTGCCTACGGTCACTGGCACCTGGATGGTCTCCGATGCATCGTGTGTTGCCACCAACCATGAGGTGAGGGTGTCCTTGATGAATATGGACACCCACCATCCTTCTTGGTGTTGTCCGGATTCTGGTGCCGGAACGCATGATACGAGGTAACACCCGATAGTGCCGGGGTGCTGTTAGAAGCTGTGAACCAGGTTTCAGGCACAGCACAGACATCAATGTGCTACAGACTAAGAAGGGCATACAGTGTGTGCAGCTTGAGGTTGAGACCTCTGGCATTGAGCAGCATTACCCTTAGTGCCTTTCCTTTACTGTGTCCTAGGGTGGTAGGTGTAGAATCTGAATCTTGCATAAAAAAGGCACAATGGGGGTGGCAAGAGCATCATCCGAAATCCGGAAGCCCAGGGGTGACAGGTGCAAGCCGTCCCTTGCAAATCACCGTGGCCTGTCCAGCATGTCATCCCAGGCAGGCAGACAGACATTGGACCCCCTTTGAATGACACCATAGTTTAAGCAAAATATTACAGCTGATCATCTTGTCTCTGTTTATGTGGCATCATACTTGGTGAAGGTAGGATACTGCTGAAGGTCAGGGTCACCACCTGCCTGGCCTACATAATCAGAGGGATCCTCTATGTCTCTTTCCATGTAGTCCAGGGAGGTACATCTCAGGTCGTTCACACCAGCATGGATAATGACTGGGTCAGACTTGTACTTGCAGTTGAGTGACCTGAGTGCTTGCATTATGTGGTGGATTCCAGTGCCCGATAGGCAGTTTACTGTGACCTCCTCCGTACCCGATCTGGTGAGCGGGACGTCAGTGTGTCTGACTATGGAGTCACCTATGACAAGTGTGTCTGGCATTGTGTTTGGCCTTAAGGGCTGTGACTGTTTGGCACACCGACTCTGTGGTCAATGTGTTGCATGTGCTGTGCCCTGTGGAGGCGGTTGTGTGAGTGTCTGCTGTGGTGGCCACTGCCGTTTTGGTAGAATTCTGATCAGAGCCTCCGAGTATGTCTCTGTGTGTCTGTGTATGATCTTAAGTTGTGATAGTGCCATGTGAGACTGGATTTGTGATGTGTGGTTACCTTCACCTTCTCTCTGGTCTTGCTAGTCCTATGTTGAGAGAGCTCAGCCTCCACTTTGGCTATATAGTTGCATCTCTCACATGTATGTGTGTTTTATGGGAGAAGCAGAGGGTTGTCAGTGTACATGAGGCAAGTGTAACATTGCCTCAATATTCCCAGGTTCACCAGCTGAGCAGGAGAGGACACTAGCAACTGATCCCTAGACATGCTAGAAGGAATAGACAAAACGATGTTGGAATACAGGGAGATATCAAGCCCCCCAAACCACATCATAGTGTTTGATTGACAATACCTACACATACACCGGTGTTTCATAGTGTCATAGTCTACTACTAGGCTATCTGCCCTAGTGCATGTATAAGCCTAGCCATAGTGATGTGGATATTGCCACCCCTTATAGTGGTAATAAGTGTACAGAATAGATTCTGAATATTGTGCCTCTGACTTAGTAGTGACACATTATGACCCCCTTATGTAATTGAATAACATGACTGTGCCTCCGTCTCATATGCAGTTGTCCAGATGTCTCCTGAAGAGAGTCAGTGAGGGACTCTGTCAAACATGATCTGGGATACTCTGCTAGAGTGTGAGATGCCTCTGAGTTATGACTCTGTCCCTCCAGCATGTCCTATACATGTATGTGCTGAGGTTCAAATCCTCAGCTCTCATGGCTCTGGTGGATTTGGATTGCTTGCAGTGGAGCATGTCCACCAAATCCTGATTGGACATGGTCTTGTATGTCAGGCATAGGTCAACTGTAAGTATGCGGTATGACACTGAACAAAGCTGGATTTCCTCTATTCTGGAAGCATATGACATGTGTTGAAGAACCCTGATCTTCATGGTAGGTACTTTTGGGGTGTCTCCAGCTGTTGCAATTGCTGCGAGGTACATACCATATGGGGCTTTGTATTCAATCATGGGCCTGATAAGGGAGAAGGATAGTGGAACAATGACCTCCTATGATCTTGATGGAAAACCCTCCATGATAAGGTGGGCAAGATAGAAAGTCTTCCTAACCACCTTGGCAACAGGGGTGTCAAAAGAGATGTCACTATCTACATGTGTCCCCAGGTGTCTGATTTGTTGTCTGTGCTCATTGGGTTGCTGTCTATGTATTGATCTGTGGGTACTTTGTTCCCCCCAAAGGGTTGAATACACATCAGTTGCATTCAGTTTCAGGCCATGCGTCTGGCACCAGCTATCCGCCTTTGTGACGGCATTCTGTAGTATGTGTGTGCTGGCTGATGTATTCACTATGGTGCCTAGGTTGCAGTCATCTGCAAACTGTCAGCCACAACCCCCCTATGTTTGCTTTCACATCTGAAAAGTAAATACCAAATAAGAGGGGTCCCAGGACACATCCTTGTGGGACACCACCTGTGACTGGCTTCGAATCTGACAAGGCACCTGCAATGTTGACTTTATGGGTTCTGTTTCTTGGCCATTTTGCAACCTATCCTGCGACATATGCTGTTATATGTCAGCTGTTGAGCTTGGCTATGATGCCTGAGTGTGGTATTGTGTCACAGGCCTTAGCCAAGTGCAGGTAGGCTGTGTGGACTGCGTAGCCCTCATAGATGGTCCTACTGACAGTTTCATAGTAGTCAACTAGGTGCAAAAGGCAGGATCTGCCCTGTACAAAGCTGAACTAGGTGGGAACAAGGATCTGTAGGTCAGTAATGTGTCTGTGTAAGAGCTCCATAATGACTCTTCCCATATCTTAGCAGACAAGGCTGGTTAAGCTTGTGTGGTGGTAGTTGCCATGGTCTGTGGAGGCATCTCCTTTGTGGAGTGGGACCACTGTTGCCGTATGCCAGTGTTCAGGTACATATCCTGTAGCAAGACTAAGGTTAAATAGCAGTTGTATATATGGGTCCAGCCCCTTCTGGAGTTCACATAGCATGCAACCGGAGACACCAGCAGGTCCCATGGATGCTGTGTACTTGTCTTTGCTGAGTGCGGCTCTCACATGGACATCCAAGATGACAGTGAGGTTACATACAGCAGTGATAACTATCTTCTTTTGGGGGTGAGGAGGGGGTAAATCGCACTGAAGCTGTCCGCCGGAATGTTGCCAATATCTGTCAGGTCACTGGAATATATGTTGTTGTGTACCAACTCTGAGCATATCTGAGGGTTCACAACCAGGTGTCTGACATAACTGAAGAAAGCAGTGTGGTTACCTTCATTGTCTTTGGTGATTTATGTCCCCAGGTTGACCTTGCATGTCTTTATGAGATAATGTAGCTTTCTACTAGTGCTGATCACAGCTGTCTTCCCTTTTGGAGATGTAGCTCTGTCTTGCATTAGTAACCCTCATCTGTCATACAGTTTGTTTATGGCTGGGGTCCACCAGACAGGACACTTTCCCTTTGTGGAGAGGGTCCTGTTTTTATTTGTTATTGCATGGTCCATGCTGTCTGACATCTAGCTAAGGGGGGGTCATTGTGGTTCTGCAGTTATCTTTCATCGGCATTAGAAATGACCACAACAGCCCCTTTGGGGTGTACCTCATGCAGACACATCCAGCACCTGTAAAGTCCACAACAGTACCTCACCAGGAGTATGACAGAGCTGGAACACATGTAATGTGTAGCCTGATTAAACAGAGTGCAGCTCCACACACTGCCATGCTGTCCACCCAGATGCAAGCTGTGCCTGATGTAGAAAGCCATGTCCAAGCTGGAATCAATGCACATGCTGCACCTTGTACAATCTGAATGGCAGGGAGCTATGCACATGAGGGACCTGAACCCCAGCACTGACATATTCAGGACAGGCTGTACTGCATTATCCAAAACACAGAAGCCACCCCCACGCATGAGTAAACTACCAGTACAGGTTTTCCGTAGAGACACTCGTTGAGCCCCTCAACAGGAATCCTAATGAGTGGATGGGAGATGGGAGGTTTACCCTGGGTATCAATGTTATGTCACAGGTAGACAGAGGCACAGTATACTAAACAAGACATATGTCATGGCAAACTACACTTACAATGTGCTGATGGACAAACACACTCTCCGACTAGCATTAGAAATGGCCTAGGGCACATTGGTAGTGTTTGCCAATGTACACCCATGTTGTGGAATACACAACTGATGTTGGATGAGGCTGTTGTAAGTAGTTCACATCTGAACATAATGCAACATGGTCAGATAGGTTCATAGGTACATAGGTTTATACTAGGCTATCTTCTCTAAGGCAGGTATAAGCCTAGCACAGAGTTCATTGGCATACACCACCCCTTATATGGAAACAGTACTGTGCCCATTATTATGTCATGCCTCTCCAGCAGTGACACAGTGGCGATCCCGGGTTAACGTATGACCTTCCATCCACAGGTCAAGATACCTCTTGAACACAGCCAGCAAGGTTCTCTGCCTCACATGGACCGGGATTGTATTCCACAGCTCTGCCATA